>NC_065548.1:2960989-3560989 GCF_022605725.1 Anthonomus grandis grandis
TAGACTGAGATACGGATATATAAATGAGAATTCAACTTTTCTCTCTATTTTCTATATCATCGATTCATTTTCTTAATAGTGTCTGGATCATCTGGAAATTGTGTTTTTCGGGTTTAATTGGTCCAATTATAACAGAAAAATATAACTTTATTCCCATCCTTTTTTATTTCATAGACTGAGATACGGATATATAAATGAGAATTCAACTTTTCTCTCTATTTTCTATATCATCGTTTCATTTTATCAATAGTGTCTGGATCATCTGGAAATTGTGTTTTTCGGGTTTAATTAGTCCAATTATACCAGAAAAGTATCACTTTATTCCCATCCTTTTCTAATTCATAGACTGAGATACGGATATATAAATGAGAATTCAACTTTTCTCTCTATTTTCTATATCATCGATTCATTTTCTTAATAGTGTCTGGATCATCTGGAAATTGTGTTTTTCGGGTTTAATTGGTCCAATTATAACAGAAAAGTATCACTTTATTCCCATCCTTTTCTAATTCATAGACTGAGATACGGATATATAAATGAGAATTCAACTTTTCTCTCTATTTTCTATATCATCGCTTCATTTTCTTAATAGTGTCTGGATCGTCTGGAAATTGTGTTTTTCGGGTTTAATTGGTCCAATTATACCAGAAAAATATCACTTTATTCCCATCCTTTTCTAATTCATAGAATGAGATACGGATATATAAATGAGAATTCAACTTTTCTCTCTATTTTCTATATCATCGCTTCATTTTCTTAATAGTGTCTGGATCGTCTGGAAATTGTGTTTTTCGGGTTTAATTAGTCCAAATATACCAGAAAAGTATCACTTTATTCCCATCCTTCTCTAATTCATAGACTGAGATATGGATATATAAATAAGAATTCAACTTTTCTCTCAATTTTCTATATCATCGCTTCATTTTCTTAATAGTGTCTGGATCATCTGGAAATTGTGTTTTTCGGGTTTAATTGGTCCAATTATACCAGAAAAATATCACTTTATTTCCATCCTTTTCTAATTCATAGACTGAGACAGGGATATATAAATGAGAATTCAACTATTCCATCTACTATTTTGTATATCATCGTAAACATTTAAAAATAAAGAAATTTCCTTTGGAAGTTAAGCATTTTTATAATGCACCATAAATAACTGACTTTATTATGACCATATTTGAAAAGTTAAAACAAAAGAGATGTATATATATTATTACACATATGGCGAGTGTAAACCGCGTCTTGCCATCTCCTATTAAAAAGAAAACAATTCTATGTACACCTGAGAATGTTAAATACCATACGCTGTTTGATATTGAATTTAACGATAAAATTAATCAATAATTCTAGTAGCACTTACATCTGGATGTTCTTTGACCGGTACATATACTTTTTCTGTGAGTGTCGTCACTTGTCCGTCCGGCTCGGGTAACACTAGGGGCTCCTTTTTTACTCCATTTATTTGAAACAGACTCGCTCTCACTCGGGCAATTTCTGCAAAAAAACAAGACGATAAATAATAATAATAATACGTTTATTTCCATACATACATTTATTCTACTTTACGTACAAGTACAAGGAAGAAATAAACGATTAGTACCGAAGCTGCTCTATTTAGAAGCTTGTTGGTACTTTTTCTTTAGGGATATATATAGTCCAATATCGGGTTTTTCTTGTCAAGAACGAGAAAATATTCAATCAGTGGTTTTTCAATACGTCACTCATAATTGATTTGTATTTGTCCATATTTAATTATTCTTATTGCCGGTTTTAAAACAACATTAAAAATAAGGACAACCGCATCTATTGTACAACACATACAATAAGAAAAGACAAAATTATTTAAATTCAAATACTCACAGTAGCACATAGGAATTAACAAAAAAACACGGAAACTATCAAACGTTTAATAAAATTTATCGCTCTGTTATTACAAAAACAATAAGAACAAGCTACAAGTTATTCACCAAACGATGAAATATAGCCGCATCTGTCAATTGCAAATATACAACAAAATACAAAGTCTTTCAGGTGAATTGAAACGGACTATATGTTTTTATCGCGAATGCCTCGAGAAAGGAAAGTCATGTATGACGGGTTCGAATGCACTTTTTTCAGCCTTTTTGGCCTGAATCGCGTGGAACCACGCATGCATCGGGCCAGTGACTTCCGGCAAATTGTTCTCCGTATCTCAGATTTGTTGAGAAAGTTGTCGCTTTTAAGGTATTAAACATACGCAAATCCGATATATGTAATCATCTTAGGCAGTGGTTAATAATGTACGAGAAATTATATAACTATGGAATGTGTAACAACCCTGGTGCTGTCTGGAACCGAGCGCTGATGTTAGCCAGATTTGGATTAGTAGGAACGGATTACTGCCGATACGATGAGTACCTGTTATTTTATTTTTTGTGTTTTGGGTAAATAACTTGAAATGCCTGGAAGAAAACGAAGAGTTACATCAAAAACCTGATAAGAGATTAGTAAGAGAAATAATTCAAATTTTTTTAATATTAGAAAAACTGGATGGTATCAATAGGTTATAAAAGATCTATGGTTTATTTCAAACAGGTAGAGTGTAATAAAATGTAAATGTCCGAGAGTTTTGTGGTCATCCATAGGCGTAAGTAAAGCTAGTAACTAATTAATGGATAAAGCGAGAAAAGGGTAGGGTTCGAAAGCTATAAGAAGGATCTATATTAAAAAATACAATTTTTTATTAATAATAATCCAACATATGTTTTTTTTAACTTTCAATAAAGCCATAATACTTGATTTCAATTATATTATATTATCAGTGTTTATCCGTTATAGTAATACGACCCAAAACCGAGTGGTACTACTTGCACTCCGTAAAAACATAATTTTGCAACAATGGAAATGACATATTATATACTCTATTTGTATACACTCTTATGAAGGTTTAATTACTCTCTACCTATTTGAAATAGACTATAGGATCTTTAGACGTAGACCCATTAATTGTTGTTAACCTTCCTTGGGGAAAATGATGAGACATTTGCGTCAAATGTTTCATCCTCGGCAAATCCGCCCCTGTAAAAAGTCTGGAATAAAATGATGATGAATTCATTTAGAAGCCTTGAAAAAATAAAACACTCACCTCAAATTAATGGAATTAAAATTTAAAAAAATTGAACAGATAATCCATGGTGCAAGATTTTTATTGATTCATAATTTTTATAGTCCAGGCATCGGAATATTGATTTTTTTATTCTAGGCAGTTGAGTACTGATTCGTTAACATACTTCAATAATCATTTTTAAGCCCATGATTCATTATTTTTTCAATTCCAGGTATTTGAATATTGACTTATTAATCAGATTCTTAATTGTGTTTGATTCTTAATTCTCAAGCCTGTAATTCATGATATTTTTATTCCTGTAAGAGAACTGATTCATAATTTTTATAGTCCGGGCATCGGAATATTAATTTTTATATTCTAGACAGTTGAGTACTGATTCGTTAACATACTTCAAACATCATTTTTAAGCACATGATTCATTATTTTTTCAATTCCAGGCATTTGAATATCGACTTATTAATCAGATATTCAATTGTGATTCTTAAACCTGTAATTCATGATATTTTTCATTCATAAGAGTATTGATTCATAATTTTTATAGTCCAGGAATGAATATTGATTTTTATATTCTAGGCACTTGAGTACTGATTCGTTAACATACTTCAATCAACATTTTTAAGCCCATGATTCATTATTTTTTCAATTCCAGGCATTTGAGTATTGATTTTATAAGCCAGGCATTTGAATATCGACTTATTAATCAGATATTTAATTGTGATTCTCAAGCCTGTAATTCATGATATTTTTCATTCCAATAAGAGTATTGGTTCACAATTTTTATAGTCCAGGCATGCATATTGATTTTTATATTCTAGGCAATTGACTACTGATTCGTTAACATACTTCAATCATCATTCTTAAGCCCATGATTCATTCTTTTTTTAATTGCAGGCAATTGAGTATTGATTTTATAGGCCAGGCAATTGAATATCGACTTATTGATTAAATAGTTAATTGTGATTCTCAAGCCCGTAATTCATATTTTTCATTCCAGTAAGAGTATTGATTCATTATTTTTATAGTCCTGGCAGACGAATATTGATTTCTATATTCTAGGCAGATGAATACTGATTCATTATTGAGATACATTCTTAAGCCCATGATTCATTATTTTATTCATTCCAGTTAGTTGAGTTGATTTATAATTTTTACCGTCCAGGCAGTCGAGTATTGATTTTATAGGCCAGGCAATTGAATATGGATTTATTAGTTAGTCAAGGTTCTGATTAATGACTTTTCAGAATTGTTTGTAGCTAAGTATTGATACATACTTTTTATAGTCCTGGAAGATAAATATTGATTTTTATATTCTAGGCAGTTGAATTGATTTATAAAAGTTTACAGTCCAGGCAGTTCAATATTGATGTTGAAGGCCAGGCAATTTAAGATCGATTTATTACTTACATACTTAATTGTCATTCTTAAGCCCGTAATTCATATTTTTCATTCCAGTAAGAGTATTGATTCATCATTTTTATAGTCCTGGCAGACGAATATTGATTTCTATATTCTAGGCAGATGAATACTGATTCATTATGGAGATACATTCTTAAGCTCATGATTCATTATTTTATTCATTCCAATCAGTTAAGTTGATTTATAATTTTTACAGTCTAGGCAGTCGAGTATTGATTTTATAGGCCAGGCAATTGAATATGGATTTATTAGTTAGTCAAGTCTGTGATTAATAACTTTTCAGAATTGTTTGTAGCTAAGTATTGATACATACTTTTTATAGTCCTGGAAGATAAATATTGATTTTTAAATTCTAGGCAGTTGAATTGATTTATAAAAGTTTACAGTCCAGGCAGTTCAATATTGATGTTGAAGGCCAGGCAATTTAAGATCGATTTATTAATTACATACTTAATTGTCATTCTTAAGCCCGTGATTAATAATTTTTTTATATTTCTTTTAGCTAAGTATTGATTCATAATTTTTATTGTCCAGGCATATGAATATTAATTTTTATATTTTAGGCAGTTGAGTATTGATTCGTTAACATACTTCAATCATCATTTTTAAGCCCATGATTCATTATTTTTTCAACTCCAGGCATATGAATATTGATTTTTATATTCTAGTACTGATTCATTAAGACACTTCAATCATTATTCTTAAGCCCATGAATCATAATTTTTTAAATTCTAGGCATTTGAGTATTGATTTTATAAGCCAGGCATTTGAATATCGACTTATTAATCAGATATTTAATTGTGATTCTCAAGCCTGTAATTCATGATATTTTTTATTCATAAGAGTATTGATTCATAATTTTTATAGTCCAGGCATGAATATTGATTTTTATATTCTAGACAATTGAGTACTGATTCGTTAACATACTTCAATAATCATTTTTAAGCACATGATTCATTATTTTTTCAATTCCAGGCATTTGAGTATTGATTTTTTAAGCCAGGAATTTTAATATCGACTTATTAATCAGATATTTAATTGTGATTCTCAAGCCTGTAATTCATGATATTTTTCATTCCAATAAGAGTATTGATTCATCATTTTTATAGTCCTGGCAGACGAATATTGATTTCTATATTCTAGGCAGATGAATACTAATTCATTATTGAGATACATTCTTAAGCCCATGATTTATTATTTTATTCATTCCAGTCAGTTGAGTTTTGATTCTATAGTCCAGGCAATTCATTATTTAGCCACTTAATTGTCATCCTTAAATATGTGATTCATGATTTTTATAGTCCAGACAGATGAATATTGTTTAATAATTTCTACAGTTTAGGCAGTTGATAATTGACTCATTACTAGGATACTTAATTGTCATTCTTAAGTCCGTGATTAATATTTTTTTTATATTTCTTGTAGCTACTAAGTATTGATTCATAATTGTTATTGTCCAGGCATATGAATATTGATTTTTATATTCTAGGCAGTTGAGTACTGATTCGTTAAGACACTTCAATCATCATTCTTAAGCACATGATTCATTATTTTTTCAATTCCAGGCAATTGAGTTTTGATTTTATGAGTCAGGCAATATTGCCTGACTTATTAATCAGATACTTAATTATTGTGATTCTCAAGCCTGTAATTCATGATATTTTTCATTCCAGTAAGAGTATTGATTCATCATTTTTATAGTCCTGGCAGACGAATATTGATTTCTCTATTTTAGGCAGTTGAATACTGATTGATTATTAAGACGCTTCAATCATCATTCAAGCCCATGATTCATTATTTCTTCAATTCCAGGCATCTGAATATCGACTTATTAATCAGATATTTAATTGTGATTCTCAAGCCTGTAATTCATATTTTTCATTGCAGTAAGAGTACTGATTCATGATTTTTATAGTCCAGACAGATGAATATTGTTTAATAATTTCTACAGTCTAGGCAGTAGTGAGTTGAGTTGATTTATAATTTTTACAGTCTAGGCAGTCGAGTATTGATTTTATAGGCCAGGCAATTGAATATTGATTTATTACTTAGATATCTTATTATCAATCTCAAGTTTGTGATTAATGACTTTTCAGAATTGTTTGTAGCTAAGTATTGATTCATAATTTTTATAGTCCTAGCAGACGAATATTGATTTCTCTATTCTAGGCAGTTGAATACTGATTCATTATTGAGGTGCTTTAGTCATCATTCTTAAGCTCATGATTCATTATTTTTTTTCATTCCAATCAGTTGAATTGATTTATAATGTTTACAGTCCAGGCAGTTCAATATTGATTTTGTAGGCCAGGAAATTGAAGATAGATTCCTATTTTTTACAGTACAGGCAGTTGAGTTGATTGATCTCAAATGCCTATCAAATATAATGAAAATTTACGTAAACTGCCTGGAAGATTTAAATAATTCCCTAAATGCCTGGAATTAAATAAATAACTACTTCAAAAACTAAAACACATGAAAAATTACTTAGAATCTTTAGAATGGATACAAAATGACGTCAAATGCCTGGAATAAAATAAAAAACAAATTAGTGCCTGGAAGACATACAAAATTCCTTAAAGTAAGTGTCTGGAATAAATTAATAGCTAATATAATTTTGTAAATTTCAATTGTATATCGCTCAAATAGCATAGCATAGTAACTGCCTGGAAGAATATTTATTTGGTCGTCTGAAAAATTATACCTCTCAAGCCAGAAATGTGGAAAAACGCACCTTAAGTGTCAGGGTCACGTTAGAATAGAATATAAAATTGTTTTATTCCAGGCAGTTGATAAACACACGAATTAAGAATTAAGCTGTTAAATATTATTAAGACATGATTTGTGAAGTTCAGGTAGTTGATCATTATTAATTAATTCGGGCATTTTATTTTCTGGTATTAAAGTTCATAATTATCTATAGTTCAGGTAGTTGATTTATTATTAAGGCATTTAGTCATGATTTTTAAGCCCATGATTCATTATTTTTTCATTCCAGCCAGTTGAGATGATTCATAATTTTAAACAATTAAAATATGGATAAGCGCACTCTCGCGCAATATTTTGTCCCTTTTTTTTGTCATTTTATCAAAAGAGAGACCGTAATGAAAAAATAATGAGTCATGGCCTTAAGAATGATGATTAAATGTCTTAATAACGAATCAGTATTTAACTGCCTATAAAATATAGAAATAATATTCATATGCGTGAACTAAAAAAATAATGAATCAATACTTGGCTAATGGAAATATAAAAAATCTTAAGAATGACTATTAAGTGTCCGAATAATGAATCAATATCCAATTGCCTGGACTATAGAATCAATACTGAACTGCCTAGAATTTAAAAAATCAGATGAAATATTTTTTAAATTTTATTCCATGAATTTGAGGTTATTTTTTTATTTCTTTAAGGCTTCTTAAGTAATTTATCATCATGGTATTCCAAATTTTTTACAGGGGCAGATTTGCCGAGGAAAATGTCATACTGATATTGGACTGCCTGGAATTACAAATTATTTGTTACTTCTCCTCTTTCAAATAGTTTTTAAGGAGTTAAAATAATATGGATAAGCGCACTCTCGCGCAATATTTTATCCCTTTTTTTCGTCACATTCTCGAAAAAGTAATAAAACCAACCTGCCTGGATGAACTGGAAAAACTCCACAAATGTTCCTTTTCCACCCCTTGTGACTCATTAAACTAAATACGCTTGTGATGTAACCATAGCAAATATCGAAATACTTGCATGAATGCATTTCGCTAATGTATTGCAAAAGTATTTTATCTAAACAAGCTTTCTTGCATAATTATCGACGTTATATAGAAATTTTATACTTCTAACCGATTAAGAGCCATACTCGTCCGATCGAAATGTTTCGATAGTTAAATTTTCATTGGGTTAATAGGATTAAAATTAACGCTGATTGACATTAAGACTTCCTTAGTCAGGAGTGGGTCAATTTATAGACGGGATTAAAGATTTATTCTTCCTTGTAGTTTTTTATTTAATACTTGAAAAAATAAAAACGCAATCAAATAATAATACACGTTCCGTGTAAATACCATCAATGTCACGAACCAGTAGGCGGTCAATGGTCGGACCATCTGGACCGCCATTAACCCGATTTCAAACCCGATTTGACCCGATAATTTCGATTTTTCCCAACCGGAAATCCCCTTACAAACTAATAGATCGGGTTTCACCTGGAATTTCGTTGGATATCGACGGTACATAGCAGCAGATGGGCCAACGAGGTCAATGGGTCGACGGGCGTCAGCGTAACGCCACAGAAAGTTTTATTATTGCACAACCCGTGCGACGTTGTTGGTACCGGATTAAAAAAATTGTTCGTCGCATTATCGGACTTTTTAGCAATTAATGCCTGATGTAGAAGGAACATAAATCTGTCCCGTGAAGTGCTGCGGCACTGGTAAAACGATCCAGACAAGGAATTGTAATTAAATTGGCCACTTGTGGTTCTTAATCGAGGAACCAGAAGGAAACGGAGCCTGTCTGGGACATGAATAAGACCTTCCGTTTTATGTTTTCTCTACAGGGTGTCCTATTTACTATGTGTGACTATTGCTATATCCGAAACTATAGGAGATATAGTTTTTCGACGAATTGACAAAAAAAGGAACAAAATATTGGGCGAGAGTACGCTTATCCATATTTTAACTGTTTAAAAACCATTTGAAAGAGGAGAAGTAACAAATAATTTGTAATTCCAGGCAGTCCAGTTTTTAAGGCAAATAAGAAAAAAATAATGATTTCAAATTTTTAGGTTAGCTGATTAGATTTTTAACTGCAGACATTCATCCTTTATTCGACTTCTTGAACGATAAAAGGATGTACATACTATGATTTAAATTTATTCTTTGGACTTTTGAGAAGTCTTTTAGCTGCTCAATCTAGACCATAAATCAAAGCATTTTAAACTGCATTTTTCCATATTCCAACTGCCTGAAACGATGCTTATAAGAAAAATACATCTTGGTTTCTTTCAGGAAATTTATTTAAAAATAAAATCTTTCATTCAATGAGTTCAAAAAAAAAACCGCCACAGAAACATATTCTCTTCTTCAATTCCCTGAAACAGAGAAGGGTGTACTCTGATTTAAAAAACACAATCTTTAGACGTTAAAAAGGTCTACCTGCCATGGGGAATTTTAATGTGCATTTTTCCATATTTCTTGTCCTGTTGAATAAGGGATCAAGGTTTAACTGTAAGGACTATAGAAATTATAAATCAAGACTCAACTGACAGGAAAAGAAAGAAATCATAACTTACGAGCTTGATACTGACAATTAATTGTTGGAATAATGGATGAATATTTAATTGCCTGGACTATAAAATTTATGAATTAATACTTAGCTACTGGAAAAAATCTCAAGAACTTGAGAATGACAATTAATTGTTTTAATAATGAATCAAGATTCAATTGCCTGGACTTTAAAATCAATACTCAACTGCTTGGACTGTAAAAATTATAAATCAAAATTTAACCGACTAGTTTATAGAAATTATGATTCAATGCCCAAATGACTGAATTAAACAAAATCATGAGTCACGGACTTGATAATGACAATTAAATGTCTGAATCAATATTCAATTGTCTGGATTATAGAGTCAATACTCAACTGCCAGGAATTAAAAAAATGGGGCATCATGAACTTTAAGACCAGCAAGTAAAGTGTTTGAATTATTAATCATTACTCAACTGTTTGAACTATAAACATTGTGAATCAATACTCAACTGACTGGAATTTAAAAAATCATGAATTTAGAATGAGAATCACGGGTCTAAATAATAAATCAATATTCGATTGCCTGCGTTATAAAACTCAACTGACACTAACGACTCAAAAACCAGGAATTATGGTTTTAAGAAAGTGATGATCAAGTACTTGGAATAATTGCCTGGAATATAAAAGTAACGATCGCATCATCTTGACTTGGAAGACTAACAAAATCTGGATGAAAAATCGATACTGAATTTGATTTCATTGTATTGCAGAGAGTCGAGTATTGATTAAAAATTTGAACATCAATTTTCTAAGGAACTATCAGAGACACGCCACGCATCAACTGCCTGGAACAAAAAAGGATGGACTATGACTTAAAAAGGCAATATATCCTTTAAAAAAAATCCCTGTTAGCATTTTTAAGTGCGCTTCTAATCGCAAATTCCACTTTTATCAGGAAATTTATTTTAAAAAAATCTTTCGTCTAGAACTGAAATAATAACTAGAATCTCTTATTAATTCTTTAAATGCCTGCAACAGAGAAGGATGACGTCTCTCTCTGTCCCTGAGGTATTTTAATGTGCGTTTTTCCACATTTTAACAGTTTGACTTCTAGAACCCATACAGGCAGCTTTCTTAGGCAATTTATTTAAAACAATTTATAAATAGTAACAAAAAAGTCTTCTAGACAATTGTGGAACTACCAAAGACAAAAATTGTATGTTCCTATTTCAAGTTTTGCTGTAAAGAAAAAAAATCAATATACTGATTTGAATTGAAATTGATTCACATGATTCAGGCGGCAATAGAGAAATGAATGATAAAATATTCAATATTTTCGTTCAAATGTCGTTAAAGATATTAATGATATTAAATGCACCAAATTCCATATCAAAAATGTAATTTTAAGATGATTTACGTAAGAATTCGGCTCTTTCTTGAGTTGCTATGTTTTCAAATATTTTATAGCTTTTTATATACGTGAAACAATAAGGGAGCACATAATGAAATTGGTAGGAAAGTGGCATCAAAGTTGTCAGTTCCTATCACAGAATTAACTAGTTTTTAGGAGAAAAATTTGAATTCTACGAAGAAATTTATATTTTGCATCTTTTACACTTTTGAATTTATTTTTCATTTTATTCCAATCATTGGAAGTAATCCCTTATGTCTTCTAGGCATCTGAAATCATTTTTCATTATGTCTGGATATATTTCCAGATATGACTCGTTTTATTGCAAGCTTTTGACAAAGATATTTACAAAATTATAACAATTAATAATTTATTCCAGACATTTAAGGAATTTTGAATGTCCTCCAGGCACTTATTTATTTTTTATTTTATTCCAGGAATTTGGCGTCATTTTGTATCCATTCCAAAGATTCTAAGTAATTTTTCATGTGTTTTTGTTTTTGAAGTAATTATTTATGTAATTCCAGGCATTTAGGGAATTATTTAAATCTTCCAGGCACTTTACGTCAATTATTATTATATTTGACAGGGATTTGAGATCAATCAACTCAGCTGCCTGTGCTATATAAATTAGGAATGAAATAATAATGAATCATGACTAAATGCCTTAATAATAAATCACTTATCAACTGCCTAAACTGTAGATAATCATGAACTTTAAGATCAGAAAATGAAGTGCCTGAATCATTAATTATTAATGCTCAACTACTTGAACAGCTTTAATATGATTCCTTTAATCATAGATTCGAGAAAGTGTTGGTCAAGGAATAACTGAATGGAATATACAAGTAACTGACAAAAGTGCCTGGATAGGATATCAATACTAAAATTTATGCCATTCTACTGCAGATAATGAAATGGAAGTTGTTTACATCCATATTGCTTCTTTGTCAGTAAATGTATCCCTTTTTTTTTAATTCTTTTTTCCTTACAGGCAATTGAGGAACGACCAGAGACATGGCACACATCAACTCCCTGGAATGGAAAATGATGATCTCGATATAAAACCATTATTCTTTAGGCCTTTAAGGAAGTTCGTTCTAACTCAACCTAGGCCATTTATCCTTAAAATTTTTCCTGTTAGGATTTTAAAGGAGGGTTTTCCATATTTCAAAATGTCTTTCCAAATTCCAATCAGGCAATTTACTAAAAAAAATTGTTCTGTCCAGGCAGTTGAGGAACTAGAACAAAAAAATAAGTTGGAACACAAAAGGGATGTTCTTTGATTTTCAAGCACATTCTTTTAAAGTTCAGAAAGAGCAACCAGCTGGACTTGACAGGCAATTTAGAAAAAACAAAAAAAGTAATTGAAGGGCTACTAAAAAGGGAGATTTTCTTATTTAAAACACTAAAGCAAGTCAAGTTGCCCTGTCTATAGTTTACAAGATTCAATGATTTTTATGTGCGTTTATCCATATTTCAACTGTCTGAAAAGGGAAGCACAACGAGCAGGTGTGGTTTTCTTTTTCGGCAAAATAAATGTTTCTTACAGGCAGTTGAAGGGCTACTACCAAAGCGAAAGTTAAGATGTCTCTCATGTGTTTTTCAACTGCCTGGAATAGAACAAATTTTATATTCTATTCTATCGTGACCCTAACATCTAAGGTGCATTTTTCCACAATTCTGGCTTGAGAGGTATTATTTTTCAGACGACCAAATAAATATTCTTTCAGGCAGTTACTATGCTATTTGAACGATACACAATTGAAATCTACAAAATTATAATAGTTATTAATTTGTTCCGGACACTTGCTAAGGAATTTTGTATGTCTTCCAGACACCTATTTTTTTAAATTTTATTCCAGGAATTTGAAGTCATTTTCTATTCATTCCAAACAATCTAAGTAATTTTTTTTGTAATTCCAGGCATTTAGGGAATTATTTAAATCTTCCAGGCAGTTTACGTCAATTTTTAATATATATAATAGGCATTTGAGATCAATCAACGCAACTGCCTGTACTGTACAAATTATGGATCATCTCAACTCTCTGGAGTGAAAAAATAATGATGATTAAGTGTCTTAATAATGAATCAATTAACAACTGCCTGGACAAAAGATAATCATGAACCAGAAAATGAAGAGCTTGAATCAGCTACACAAATCATGTCTTAATAATATTTAACAGCCTAATTCTCTCGTGTTTTTCAACTGCCTGGAATATATTAACGTAACCCTAACATCTAAGGTGCGTTTTTCCACATTTCTTGCATGATTACTATGCTAGTGTTACTATAATAAGACATACAGTGACTATGCTATTTAAAAGTTTCAGTTCTGCTTTTGCAATGCTCCCTAGAGCAATTTCCCTTCAGAACACTATCCATAGACCCGTTGCCATATCGTGCAATATTTCTATAAAGTTCTACGAAAATAACTTGGGAAGGAATTTTACTGAAATGTTGTACTCAAAACCGGTATAGCAGATTGATCGAGCAGCGGCGCTGGCATTTCCTGGAGGCCTGCCTGTTTCTCTTATCGGTTATATTTAGTCTGAAAGCACCACACTCGTGCCCCGAGTGCCGTTTTCTTTAACACATGTCTGCGATAGGCCGATTATAGGCAGACTATATTAACGGTTTTACCTGATTTATCGCGTATCGATGGCTTTTCCCAAGGAGAGGAATTATTCAAGTTTTCTTATAGTACTATATACTGGTTTATAAAGTGGTACTGCTTAGTCTCTAATTTACATAGAATGCTTCATATGCATGTTATGTATTTCCCCCCTTACCTAGGACATGTATGGTAGTATAATTCAAATGAGGTATCAGTGACAACACAGTTACGCCATTGGATTACTAATGGAGAATTAAGGTGGATATCATATTTAAAATATTAGTACAAGAGTAAATATTGAAAAAAATTATACTGCACCTGTTTTCGCTGATTTAAATCATCGCTCGTTTAGCATTCAAGTTACACAAAGCCGGCGAAATGTTCTTTTATTCAAATCTATGGTAAATACGTAATAATGCGTAATGGTGTTTAATAGAGTACGTATTTTGCATTTTAACGAGAAAACCTCAAATAATGTTCATTCCGTTTAATGCCTTCATTAGTCATAAATTATATCAATTAAATTGAACATCATTCTGCTTAAAACTCACAACTCCAGAACGTAGAAGTTCAATAATTCGTATTCATTGATAAAACTTGCAACACTGGAAGTGATATACATGAGTTTGTTTTGTCAATATCGAACGTTAATCAAGAAATCAAAGCTGTCAAGTGTCATTTGTCATGGATGTTGTGGATTAAAAAAAGACTGAAAGTCGAAACTCCCCCAATTTGTTTTTGAAAATTATGAATAAAGCTAAAAATTATATTAATTTCTTCATAATCATATAAAGAACATCCAAGAATTACCAATAACCTCAAACTCTTAGTCACGTAAATTTACACGCAGATCCAATTTAATTTTATGTTCGTTGAACTGTTAAACCGTTGATGATGTTCTTGATATGAATATGAACAAACTGTTTGTTTTAAATTAATTAGTGATGTTTCTCAAAAAACAAAACATGGCGCATGGTAAAGTGTCGCGGATTTATTCAATTTAATTTTATGTTATTTGTTGAACTGTTGCGATGTCAAAACGAGTTCTGCAACTTGTGTCGCGCAATAAGAATTGCCGCGGCAAAGTGCGCCATAAAAACCGTCGCCTAGTTGTTGTGGTGGATTGTTAATTAAATGACATTTTTTTTTTTTTTTGAACTGAAACTGAATGTGAAAATTGTCAAAGGGTTAATAAAAAACGCGTGTAGCTTGGGGTGTTTGTGGTGCAATTTGTCCTGGTAATTTTTGTTGCACAACAGTAGTTACGCAATTTGTTTTGACATCGCAACAGTTCAACAAAAATTAAGTTGAATTGGACATTTTCCATTTGCCTTGTTTTTTTTTAGGAGTGTTAGTTTTTTGAGAAACACGTTTTTAACAATGACGTCATTAATAAACTTAAAACAAATAATTTTTTCATATTCATATCAAGAATAATTAAAAGCCTCAAACCCTCATAGTTCTTTAGGCAAGCTTTGCATTTTTTTTTAAATTTATACGCAGCTTGTGTATTTGTTCCAACTAAATTACGCAGCATTATCCAATTTCATGTTTGTTGAACTGTTGGTGCGCGTATACACGATCCGGTTTCAACGGATGCGGTAGAAACGCAGCGGTACCGCATTGGTACGACAACACACAGGTTAAAATAGGAGGCAATACACGTTCCGGTTGTAACGCGCGTTTTTAGTCATTTTCACTCAAATTATTACATTAAATATCTTGTTTTAACATAGCTAACAATTCGCCAAATCATTTTTTAGAAATTCTTTAATAATTGAAAAACATATCATTATACTGCCGAATATTTGTATAAAAATTGTTGATTTTTCTACTCTACTTTCAAAATATGGATGCCTTCAATGTTTATGTTATATTGGCTCTCGTATAAGATTTTCTGCTTCAAGATCACAAGTGATTCTAAGCAATGAAGACATTATCTCTCTATGAAAGTCTCAAAGCATTTAAGTTTTGGAATTTGTCTTAGTGCATATCCGTTTTCAACGCAGTGTGCATCGCGTATATCCCATGCGGTAGAAACGCATCCGTTTCTACCGCATCCGTTGAAACCGGATCGTGTATACCCGCACTTGCCATGTCAAAACAGATTCCGTAACGTGTGTTGCGCAACAAAAATTTCCGCGACAAAATGCACTAAGAAAACTGTCATTTGACTTCAACATAGGTAAATTTATTACCTCAGTAACATGTCAATCAAGAGTTGGAAGTTTGTTGGTCTTTTTTTTAATTTGACTGAAAAACTTTATGTTTAATTACATGTCAAACTTGTCAAAAAAAGTCAATTTCTTAACAAGGACAGCTCAGAATCACCAATAGCCTCAAAACATTAGGCCGTAAATTGCAATTTCTTGAAAATTTATATGCAAATTTTATCCGGTTTAATTTATTGTTCATTGAACTGTTCTGTCTAATAGATTTGCGCTACTTATGTTGAGCAACAAAAATTGCTCAAACAACTGTAATCATTACTCGAACATCGACTTATTCAACGGATGTGAAATATCGTTTGAAGTTATAGGCTTCCCATGTAATAAATTCCTGAATTTTTACTCTTGGATAGCCAAGACTAACCTCAAACTCTTATAGTTCTTTAGTCATAATTTGAAATTTATACGCAGCATAATCCAACTAATTTTTTATTGAATTGTTCTGATGTTAAATAAATTGCTGCAATTAAGTTGCGCAATAAAAATTGCATAAACTGACCTAATCAGTACTCGCACATGGATTTATTCAACGGATGTGAAATGCCGTTTAAAGTTATGGGCTTGCCATGTAATGGATTGATGAATTTTTAATTTTTTTTTATGAAACTGAGATTTTTGAAGTTGATTTTTAATTAAATCTTAAAGCTGTCAACCACAATCATATCAAGGACATCCAAAAATAACAAAAAAGCTGAAACTCTTATAGTTCAAGAAACTCTTATGTTTCTTGCACTGATGTTCTGAAGTCAAAGAAATTGCCGTGACTTGTGTTGCGCAACAAAAATTAATTTACGGTGTTAATTATTATTCGCACGTCGATTTATTTAACCGACGTCAAATGTGTGATTTTCAAATTGTTTTTCGCGTCTTTAGATGGTAATATAGATAAAATTTAATTAAATCACTGAATTTTTCAAAATTTTATTGACTTGTTAATCTTAAACGTCAAAACTGTCAAGGATCTTGATCAAGATTTGACAGGTGTCATTTAACAATTTTGGTATGTCAAAGGCTTCAATGTCACTTGTCATTACGCACTTTCTAACTGATGATTTTTTAAATGTTTCCACGATTGTGAATGGAAATATCCAAAAAAATAAATTAATTGTTTATGCTTAGAATATTGTATTGTATAATTCTTCCCTTTCTAACATCAAATGTCAAAATAGTTAATTAAGAATGGACAGCTGTCATTTGTCATTTTTTTAGTAAGCGCCACCTATCGATGTGAAACTTTAATTGATAACTGTCAAGTCAAATGTTATTTGACCTTACGCGCTTTCCATGTGGTAAATTGTAAATGCAATTTATTTGAAAGGCGTACGCAGCTTAAGCCAATTCAATTTCATGTCGGTTGCACTGTTTCGATATCAAAAAAAATTCCGAAACTTGTCTTGCGCAACAAAAACCGCCGCGACAAATTGCTCCAATTTAATTTATTGTTCATTGATCTGTTTTAATGTCAAATATAAATTTCCGTGACATGCGTTGTGCATAAAAATTTCACAAACAGCTCTAATCATTACCCGATTTATTCAACGATGGATTGCTAAATTGTTTATTTTTTTTATATTAAACTGAGAAAGTTGATTTTTAATCAAATGTTAAAGCTGTCAACCAAAATCATGTCAAGGACATCCAAGAATAATGAAAAACCTCTAACTTTTATAGTTCTTTAGTTATAATTTGAATTTCCTAAAAATTTATACGCAGTTTTATCCAATTTAATAAAATAAATTGCGCCAAATATGTGTTGCGCAACAAAAATTGCCGCAATAAATTGCGAAATTTCCACAAAAATAAAATAATTGTTTAAATTTAGAATATTATAAATAAATCTATATTTTTAAACAATTAAAGTTTTCGAATGAAAATTAATAAAAAAAAAAGAATTTTTTCATATTAAAAAATTTTTTCCCTTTTCAACATCAAATGCCAAAGCAGTCAATTAAGAAAGGACAACTGTCATTTGTCATTATTTTATTAAGCGCCACCTATCGATGTGAAACTTTAATTAATAACTGTCAAGTCAAATGTTGCGCCTTACGCGCTTTCCATGTGATAAATTGTGAATCTAATTTATTTGAAATGTGTACGCAGCTTAAGCCAATTCAATTTCATGTTTGTTGAACTGTTTCAATGTCAAAACAAATTCCGAAGCTTGTGTTGCGCAACAAAAGTCGCCGCGACAAATTGCTCCAATTTAATTTATTGTTGATTAATCTGTTCTGATGTTAAATAAATTAAATTTTTTGAGTTATGCAACAAAAATTGCACGTGTAAACAGCTTTAATCATCACTCGATTTATTCAACGAATGAATTGCTAAATTGTTTATTTTTTTTATATAAAACTGAGAAAGTTGATTTTTGATAAAATGTTAAAGCTGTCAACCAAAATCATATCAAGGACATCCAAGAATAACGAAAAACCTCTAACTCTTATAGTTCTTTAGTTATAATTTATTCAAAATTTATACGCAGTTTTATCAAATTTAATTTTATGCTTCTTGAACTGTTGTTCTGAAGCCAAATAAATTGCCGTGACTTGTGTTGCGCAACAAAAATTGCCGCGACAAATTGCGAAATTTCCATAAAAATAAAATAATTGTTTATACTTAGAATATTGTAAATAAATGTATATTTCTAAATAATTAAAATTTTCCAATGAAAATTAGTAAAAAAAAATGAATTTTTTCATATTAAAGAAATTCTTCCCTTTTCAACATCAAATGTCAAAATAGTCAATTAAGAATGGACAGCTGTCATTTGTCATCTTTTTATTAAGCGCCACCTATCGGTGTGAAACTTTATTTGATAACTGTCAAATCAAATGTTATTTGACCTTACGCGCTTTCCATGTGGTGAATTGTAAATGCAACTTTTTTTAAAATGTGTACACAGCTTTATCCAATTCAATTAGATGTTTGTGTTGACTGTTGCGATGTCAAAACAAATTCAAAAACTTGCGTTGCGCAACAAAAATCGCCGCGACAAATTGCTCCAATTTAATTTCTTGTTCATTGATCTGTTCTGATGTCAAAGAAATTTAATTTTTTAGGTTATGCAACAAAAATCGCACGTGTAGACAGCTTTAATCATTATTCGATTTATTTAATAAATGGATTGCTGAATTGTTTATTTTTTTTATATAAAACTGAGAAAGTTGATTTTTAACCAAATTTTAAAGCGGTCAACCAAAATCATATCAAGGACATCCAATAATAACGAAAAACCTCTAACTTTTGTAGTTCTTTAGTTATAATTTGAATTTACTCAAAATTTATACGCTGTTTTATCCAATTTAATTTTATGCTTCTTGAACTGTTATTCTGATGCCAAATAAATTGCCGCGACTTGTGTTGCGCAACAAAAATTGCCGCGACAAATTGCGAAATTTCCATAAAAATAAAATAATTGTTTATACTTAGAATATTGTAAATAAATGTATATTTCTAAATAATTAAAATTTTTCAATGAAAATTAGTAAAAAAAAATGAATTTTTTCATATTAAAGAAACTCTTCCCTTTCAACATCAAATGTCAAAATGGTCAATTAAGAATTGACAGCTGTCATTTGTCATCTTTTTATTAAGCGCCACCTACACGATGTGAAACTTCAATTGATAACTGTCAAATCAAATGTTATTTGACCTTACGCGCTTTCCATGTGGTGAATTGTAAATGCAACTTTTTTTAAAATGTGTATACAGCCTTATCCAATTCAATTAGATGTTTGTTGAGCTGTTGCGATGTCAAAACAAATTCCGAAACTTGTGTTGCGCAACAAAAATCGCCGCGACAAATTGCTCCAATTTAATTTCTTGTTCATTGATCTGTTCTGATGTCAAAGAAATTTAATTTTTTAGGTTATGCAACAAAAATCGCACGTGTAGACAGCTTTAATCATTATTCGATTTATTTAACAAATGGATTGCTGAATTGTTTATTTTTTTTATATAAAACTGAGAAAGTTGATTTTTAACCAAATTTTAAAGCTGTCCACCAAAATCATATCAAGGACATCTAAGAATTATTTATAATTTGAGTTTATTCAAAATTCATACGCAGTTTTATCAAATTTCATTTTATGTTTCTTGAACTGTTGTTCTGACGCCAAATAAATTGCCGCGACTTGTGTTGCGCAACAAAGATTGCCGCAAAAAATTGCGAAATTTATAATTGTTTAAAATAGAAATAAGTAAAAATAAAATAATTGTTTATACTTAGAATATTATAAATAAATATATATTTCTAAACAATTAAAATTTTTCAATGAAATTTAGTAAAAAAAAATGAATTTTTTCATATTAAAGAAACTCTTCCCTCTTCAACATCAAATGTCAAAATAGTCAATTAAGAATGGACAGCTGTCATTTGTCATCTTTTTATTAAGCGCCACCTACACGATGTGAAACTTCAATTGATAACTGTCAAATCAAATGTTATTCGACCTTCCGCGCTCTTTCTATGCGGTTAATTGTGAAAGTAATTAATTATTAACGCAACTTTATCCAATTTAATTTTATGTTTGTTGAACTTGTGTGTTGCTTGTGTTGTTGCGCAACAAAAATTGCACGAATAACTGTGGTCATTTCTCGCACATCGTTTTATTATATCCGTCAAATGTTGAATTGGACTGTTTTAATATTAAATTGTTTTTCGCGGCTGTAAGAGACATTTTTTAAAATGTCATAAAAACGCAAAACTGTTAAAGATCTCGATCGAGATTTGATAGGTGTCATTTAACAAATGCGTCAAAATTTGATGTTTTTTAAAATTGACACGCAGCTTTATTCACTTTAATTTTGCTGCATCTTGTGTTGCGCAACAAATTGCACGTACATAACTCACCGACCTGCGGTACACTTGTTGCTTTAACCAAGTGGATGTACTGACCTAAAACAAAAAAAAAACAAAAATTAATTTAATTTGAAAAAAAAAATTTTACTTACAATAAATTAATTGAAATTTACAATAAAATTGGGTCACACTTGTAATATGCATAGATTTTACTTTATACGATCGCCATAAATTCTCTTTCTGGCAATTCGCATTTGACATTTATTATGAATATTAATTGACCGAGTTAAATTGTGTGTCCTTAGATAAAGTTCTTACTTAAAAGGCAAACACCTTATTATTAACAATGTTTATTTTCCCATAACTACGAGTCTGAAGGACCGTTAAGTCCACACCACACTTAAAGACAAACATTGTCTCAATTCATTTCGATGCAATTTAACTGCATAAATGTGTCTAGGCTATTAAAAAAAAATCCCAATAATGAGCCTATAAATAGAGGCCACTAGACACGAAACCCCATTATCGAAGAACCAAAGGTCCTTTACCTTTTATAAAATAGTTATTTTTAAAAAAATCGGGTGCAACAGCCTATAAATCCCGAACCAGATTACGGATTCGGGAAGGGATTTTTGTCTTTGAAAGTTTTATAGGCGAGAAATTCTTCGGATTTTTCAAAAATGTTTTCGATATGTTGAACGTTAATTTTCGTGTTGTTAATCGGCCTCAGGGATTAAATTTATAGCGTCGTTTATATTTTAGTGTGACGACTGAATAATATAATTTGCTTTTGAAAGCGTTGTTTTTCTGGTTTATTTTTGTGGTGAAATCATTTTTTTTAAGTTAAACAAAGTACACTAATAGTGACTTAAAATTGAATTGTACCTTTCTCATTTAGTCGGTTTAACCGAATAACGTCTATAGACTCTAACTCTCATCCCTGAGGATGAGTTCAAAACACGTCAATAAGAGACAAAAATCTTGTTTCTTACAGGCACTCCTGGAATAAAAATTTCAATATCTTGACTTATAGTGCATCGATTTTAGTCATTTCATCAAAAAACACTAAACAAGTCATCAGAGTTGTTCATTAATCAATAATTTCCACATTTTGACTTCTAGAATCCAATATATTCACTTGTCAATAAGAGACGAAGTTTTCTGTTTCTTACAGGCATTCCTGAAATAAGAATTCCAATATCTTGACTTATAGTACATCAATTTTAGTCACTTCATGAAAAAAGACTAAACAAGTCTTCACAGTAGTCCATTAATCAATAATTTCCACATTTTGACCCCTAGAATTCAATATATTCACTTGTCAATAAGAGACGAAGTCTTCCGTTTCTTACAGGCACTCCTGGAATAAGAATTTCAATATCTTGACTTATAGTGCATCAATTTTAGTCACTTCATGAAAAAAGACTAAACAAGTCTTCACAGTAGTCCATTAATCAATAATTTCCAAATTTTGACTTCTAGAATCCAATATTTTCACTTGTCAATAAGAGACGAAGTCTTCTGTTTCGTACAGGCATTCCTGAAACAAGAATTTCATTATCTTGACTTATAGAGCATCGATTTTAGTCATTTCATCAAAAAACACTAAACAAGTGATCAGAGTTGTTCATTAATCAATAAATTCCAAATTTTGACTTCTAGAATTCAATATATTCACTTGTCAATAAGATACAAAATCTTCTGTTTCTTACAGGCACTCCTGGAACAAAAATTTCAATATCTTGACTTATAGTACGTCAATTTTAGTCACTTCATGAAAAAAGACTAAACAAATCTTCACAGTTGTCCATTAATCAATAATTTCCACATTTAGACTTCTAGAATCTAATATATTCACTTGTCAATAAGAGACGAAGAATTCTGTTTCTTACAGGCATTCCTGAAACAAGAATTTCAATATCTTGACTTATAGTGCATCAATTTTAGTCACTTCATGAAAAAAGACTAAACAAGTCTTCACAGTAGTCCATTAATCAATAATTTCCAAATTTTGACTTCTAGAATCCAATATTTTCACTTGTCAATAAGAGACGAAGTCTTCTGTTTCGTACAGGCATTCCTGAAACAAGAATTTCATTATCTTGACTTATAGAGCATCGATTTTAGTCATTTCATCAAAAAACACTAAACAAGTGATCAGAGTTGTTCATTAATCAATAAATTCCAAATTTTGACTTCTAGAATTCAATATATTCACTTGTCAATAAGATACAAAATCTTCTGTTTCTTACAGGCACTCCTGGAACAAAAATTTCAATATCTTGACTTATAGTACGTCAATTTTAGTCACTTCATCAAAGAAGACTAAACAAATCTTTAGAGTTGTTCATTAATCAATAATTTCCACATTCTGACTTCTAGAATCCAAGATA
Organism: Anthonomus grandis grandis; assembly: GCF_022605725.1. Lineage (NCBI taxonomy): Eukaryota > Metazoa > Arthropoda > Insecta > Coleoptera > Curculionidae > Anthonomus > Anthonomus grandis. The sequence goes on from NC_065548.1 coordinate 2,984,213, forward strand.
TTCACTTGTCATTATGAGACAAAGTCTTCTGTTTCTTACAGGCATTCCTGGAACAAGAATTTCAATATCTTGACTTATAGTGCATCAATTTTAGTCACTTCATGAAAACAGACTAAACAAGTCTTTACAGTAGTCCATTAATCAATAATTTCCAAATTTTGACTTCTAGAATCCAATATTTTCACTTGTCAATAAGAGACGAAGTCTTCTGTTTCGTACAGGCATTCCTGAATCAAGAATTTCAATATCTTGACTTATAGAGCATCGATTTTAGTCATTTCATCAAAAAACACTAAACAAGTCATCAAAGTTGTTCATTAAACAATAACTTCCACATTATGACTTCTAGAATCCAATATATTCACTTGTCAATAAGAGACGAAGAATTCTGTTTCTTACAGGCATTCCTGGAACAAGAATTTCAATATCTTGACATTTAGTGCATTGATTTTAGTCATTTTACTAAAAAAGAGCTTAGACTTTTTAAAACACTCATCAACACCAATATCAGATGCAAAATCCCACTCACACAAAGATATCCTACAAAAGAAAAGAGACATCGCCTCATTGATACCAATACCGATGGGTCATTGAATATTGTAATAGTTTTTTAGGTTCTAGGTTCCCGAGGAGACTGTCCATCACCTGACAAGAGTGTCAATCAATCTACAATCTCCTGACGTAGCACCGGTAGCTTCTGGTCTTCCAACATCGTTTTGAGACACCTGATCAGGTGAGCTGGAGTGTATCTTTTTTTGCTTTATTAAATGCTCCTTCTACCTCAAAGAAAAGAGCAAGTTCCATTTCTTTAGAGCGTTTTCAGTCTTGCTCACTACAGACTGAAGTCCTGTTTCCGTCGACTTCCTTTTCATGTAGGCATGCTGATTTCTATGTAGTGACGATTCTGTTGGATTCTCCTCTGTTCTATAATGTCTATAATCCTTTATATAGTCTTCATTAGAAATGAAGTTAGGCTTATTGTTCTAAAGGACTTTAGTTGGCAGTAGTTTTTCTTGTCCTGTTTTAGGATAAAGACTCCATACTAATGAAACATGCCTTATTGCAATGTTGGCCTCGAAAACCTTTTGAGGTAAGAGAGTGTAGTTTCAAGGCTTACGGATCAGCCGTAAATATTGAGTAATTTGCAAAAGATATAATAAAAATTGATCCGGGATTGGAGAAGGAATGATTAAAGCAACTGGCTAATACAGGGTTTTATAGTATAAGTAGCTGATCCTCAAGGGTGTTAATCCCTAGATGATTTCAAGTCCAAATAAATCCTGTATTACTCTTCAACTTCCAGTTTTATTCAGAGATTTGATAAAAAGGTTTTAAATAGGAACTTATCGCATAAGTAGTTGTGCAATCAAAGATTTGCCATACGAAAGACCTTTTAAAGAAAATGGGCTGAGGAAGTGTTTACAGTGGATGTTAGTAAAGTTAATACAATGAAAGCGGATGATGAGTTAAAAGCTTCTGGGAGGACAAGAGAGTATAGAGAAAAAAGGAACGAGCTATCGATTTTTTGGTTTAATTTCCAATTTTATCGATTCCATCAATTAAAAACAAAGAAATCAAAAAATTTGGTGAAGAAATATTAGATCTATGAATTAAGAAAAAAATTTGACCGGGAGATAAATCATAATATTAATGCTGGAAAAAAATTATTGTCTAGGAAGAAAACAACTATTTGGATCTTTAATAGAAATATTTTATTGATTCCAAGGAGTAGCAATCAAAAATTAACGTGGAATTACATATTTTAAAGTGATCTTCTGAGATAATGATCGATTTCCTTATCCCGTTCAAAGTGGTTTTCAATAATTCATCATTAAATGATAAAAACGAGATGCTATTTACAGGTTTCATACTAATTTTAAGGAGATTTTCATTACAATCGATACCGAAAATGTTTCCCGATATCCTAAATCTGGATGATATTACTGGCTGTCTCAAGGGGGCCATAAAAATGAAGGAAGCAAACCCGGAGGAGGAAGATTATTTTTAAAACCGTGACATCAAGCATCGCTTTCAGTACACAATAAAATATTTATTATTGAACGGTAGTAAACCGAGCGACAGTTTACGGCATCGTCAATATTAATGGTTTTTCTAAAATTACACAAAATATTGTGTATATATATATCCTCTATCTTGAATTTGTTTTAACAAAACGTTCAATTTTTTTTAGGCCCTTTTTTACGACATCCGGTATTTATTAGCATCTAAGTTAACGAAGCAATTGCAACATATCCCGAGATAAAATCATGAACGCGCCGACGGCGGAGGCTTTGGTTTTCGTCATTTCCTCATTTCTTTTACACTGATAGGATCTGCTATGTCTATTGTTTAATTTATTAGTTCGCCTTTTACTGGGGTATCACTTATCAAGCGACCACTTTGGTTACACCTTAGAAGAGGGCAAAAATGAGCACTTCAATCAGTGCTAGTGATTTGTTTTATCATCAACTGATTTTTTCACCATTTCCAAGCGTTTCATCTCTGGCAATGGGCATATTATTGATATAGGTTAATATATCAGTTAAAATTAGTATTTTTTTAGTTCCAAGTGCGATTTCTTAGTTTTTTATTTTTTTTTACTTCATATGTATATCCACATGCATAAATACAAGATCTTCAAAAAAAAGACGGAGATATTTCAATGGGTGATTCCTTGTAAGAAAATATGAAAAAAAAGTTTTTATAAACATGGGTCCGGAAATGCATAGATAATTTTTTTTTAAATATTAATTTTTTATTAATAATAAAAAAAATATTTACTCGATTCTTTTGAAATTTGGCAGTATTACTTGCTGTATTAAGAGGCTAAGTTAGCCTTAATTAGATTAAAATTATAAGGTCCAGTGGCATCCCGGGGGACTTAGCAAATAATATTGGCCTTTTTTCAACTTTAATATTTGCTGTTTGATTAAGCATTTAAAAACACAACTTTTTCGCCTCTTGTATTTTTTCGTATCTCACTTCGTTTTCGACAAAAAAAAAACCATTTTATTGAATGCCGCTGGACAAAATTGGTTTTTGTAAAAAAAAAACGGCAACTTCTTTCAAGTACTTTATTGTCGAAAATTTGGTACATGTACACGAATTTTATTGACAAAGCTTCAGAAAATAAATACAATCAAATCAGACTTTACAAAACAAATATAAAAAATTTATACAACATATAAAATGCCTAAAAAAAAATGCAAGAGAAAAATGTTACAAACAAAATCTTTATAAAACAAAATATATGCATGTAGACAAAGGTAGCAGAGATAAAGGGACACATAAAGGTATGTTCAAAATTAAAATTAACAGATTAAAAGCTTAGCATCTACTACACAACATCCTCAGCCTTAAAAAAGTTTTCAATCGAATAAAAGGCTTTTAGAAGCAAATATGACTTGGCGAAAAGACTGAACACTTCTTAATTCCACGCTAATGTGATTATAAATCATTAAACCGCGATATATAAATGAATCTTTGATAGATGTAAAATGAGGAATAGGAAGGGGAATATTATTAATCTGTCTGGTATGGTCGGATTGGAAAACTGTTCTTATTTTTGAATATTAAACATGCAGTTTCCAAAATAAATAATGATGGTAGGGTCAAAATACGGCTCTCTTTGAAAAGATTACCACAATGCATTCTAGAATGGACCTTAAATAAACTTTTGCAGCACAAAAACAGACTGAAACAGATAATTTGAACATGCACCCCAAAATGGAAGAGCATACCTTAAATGCGACTCGAACAAAGCAAAGTACACATCACGAGCAACATCTCTCCCCAGTTCATGAACGGTTGCCCTAACAGAGAAGCAGCCAGAAGCAAGTTTTTTATTTAACTTTATTATATGGTCAGAAAACTTTAAATCTTTATCAATGACTAAACCAAGAAATGCAGAATTGTCTACCATGTCCAATGCGTTCTCACCAAAATCAAGACTCTCAGCTTGAAAATTGAAACCAATAATATGGGACTTTGACATATTTAAGCAAAGTTGATTGGAATCACACCATTGCTTTAATTTCAGGAGATCGGCTGCAACATCTCTGACAAGCTGCTTGGGATCTTTATTCGACCATAAAACCGTTGTGTCGTCAGCAAACAATGTAAAATGTCCACGTATGCTAAGAGTAATAAGATCATTAATGTATGCAAGAAATAGAAGGGGACCAAGAACTGCCCCTGTGGAACACCACAATCCACAGACTCCCTACCAGAAAAGTCACCATTAAGGTACACAGACTGCTCGCGACCAGACAAATAGCACTCAAACCACTTCAGTGCAACACCCCTAACTCCATAAGCAGAAAGCTTCTGAAGCAGTATCCTATGACTTACACAATCAAAAGCTTTGGACAAGTCACAGAACACCGCCGCAGTCGCCTCTCTTCGGACAAGAAATCAAACATAGCGTCAGAGGTGCTTTTCCCTGATAGAAAACCAAATTGTTCATCTCGAAGAACCCCTTCCCCCAGAAGAAACCTTAAAAGACGATCCTTCATAAGTCTTTCAATTAACTTAGATAAAGTAGACAAAATTGAAATCGGCCTATAGTTGGATGGACTAGAACGATCACCACCCTTATAAAGAGGCAAAATTTTTGCTGATTTTAGGCAAAGAGGAAATGTGCCCGACTGAAATGAAATATTAATAGCATCAGAAAGAGCCTGAATAGCACTCAAAGGAAGTTTTTCCAATAAATTCACTGAAATACCATCGTCACTAGATGCCCTTTTCTTTTTCATCGATCCTATAGTGCAAAAAATCTCCCTGGGAGTAGTGGGGCTGAGGTAAAATGAGTTTCCACTAGTGGTAGGTAAAAATTTGAGAGGGTCATAAGTGGAAGAGAGACCCTTTGTGAGGATATCAGCAACCGAACAAAAGTACTTATTCAATATGTCAGAATCAATCTGCACCTCTTGAGAGCCATTACTTCTGGACACAACCTCATTAACAATTGACCACGCTTCGCGTTGCTCATTGGAGGAATATTTCAAACGTTTGGAATAATAGAGTCTTTTCGCCTCACACACAACTTTCCGGTAAACTTTTCGATATCTCGAGAATAGCGACAATACAAAATTATTTATCGGGTAGAACTTTTTTAAAATACCAAAAAATCTAAGATTACGACCGGAAATGCGAATACCAGGAGTTAACCATCTTTTCCGGTCCCTAAATCGATTTTTTAATGGGTGAACGGGAAAGTATCTATCAACTAACTTTGAAAGAGATGCGTGAAATGCAAGATGCGTGAGCATCCTGCTCACAAAATATTGAGTCCCAATTAAAAGAACGACATCCTGCATCAAAAGACCGGAAGTTCCTTGTGCTGTAAATTCTACCCAAATCTCTAGATTTGTATCTTTTTCTGAATGGCACCTGAGCCAGGATGGCATTATGATCAGACAAAGCTGGATCAAATACATTACAAATTACATTCTCCTGTATATTGGAGGCAACATAGTCAATGGTTGTTGATGTGGTAACTGTTTGACTGTAAACTTCCAGATAGTAAAACGTTTGAAAGCGTAGACCGTAGATTGCGGGAAAGAGGTAAATTTTCTTATTTATTTTTCGTGAAGTTTTTGACAATAAAGTCGCTTAGGAAGTCTTGTCATTCCCACCAATGATAGAAGCCGGCCGAAGTCCGTAAGAACGCCTGAGTTTAAGGAGGCAGTTTTACGTGCTGCCCCGTTTGCAGTTTTGCCTATGGTATTACGAAAAAGCTAATAATAACAGAAATTTTAATAAAACTCGGCTAGATTTCGGCATGATGGTACTGTTAATATTCATAATACTCATGTATGGAGTACAAAACTCTCCATGCTTACGTACAATGTCGCCACCAAGAGCAATTTTCTTTAAATGTGTGGATGGGTGTTGTTGGTGACAATTTAATTGGGCCTTTCTTTTTACCCTTAAGATTAAACGGCGAATCTTACTTGGAATTTCTTCAACAAGAATTGCCCGTACTGCTGGAAGATGTTCCTCTAAATGTACATAATCAAATAACTTTTATGCACGATGGAGCTCCTCCTCATTTTGGTATAGCGGTTAGAACTCACCTCAATAACACCTTTGGGGAAAATTAGGTTGGAAGAGGTGGACCAATTCAATGGCCACCTCACTCCCCTGACTTATCCAAAAGATTTTTATTTATGGGGACACCTTAACAGGTTTATGCTAGTCCCATACAAACAATAGAAGAGTTACAACAATAGAAATAAAATTGTAAATGCTTGCGAAGGAGTGAGAAATAGACCTCGAATTTTAGCTCGAGTGCGTCGTTTAATAGCGCATTTACACATTCGTACGAACGACGAGTCGAATCGCAAGGCGAGCGGCGAGGCAAATGTGTAGTCGGTTCACTCGTTATTCGCCTCGTTAATTGCCTTGTCGTTCGCGTCAAAAGCGGTTTTTTATACACGAATCAAAGGAATCGTATCCACGAGACGACATTTGCTTCTACGCACTAAATTTTCGCACTCCGCAGGCATTTTCGCCGATCCTAATGGGTTCAGTAATGGAAAACGTGTAGGCGAATTTGACTGGTTAAAAGCGATCACGTGATACTTTGTTTTGTTTTTGTTTTGTACTCACTTTGCCGTGCAGGTTATTAGTGTTATTAAAGTGGTTACTGGTTATTAGGTCAGAGTTAAAATTGAAATTGAAAATCTACAGGAGGAAATAATAAAAAATTGACGTAGATGAACATATATTGCTGAATTTACCATTAGGCTATACATATTTAGTAGTGCATACTAAAGGCAATATCGAAAATAATGAGGAAGTGATTAGAATAAAAGAAGTGAAGGATAAGTCTTCTGCTGAGGCAAGTAAACAAATACACTTTTTTTTTTTATTAATATTGTTAATTAATATTTATTTATAATACTGTAAAGGCTCTGGTTCACTAGCAAATCAGTTCAGTAGCAAATAGTGCATTGGACTTAATTAAACACTTTTATTAATTTTTGAATTTTTAAAATATTATACTTTCTATAGGTTTGGCTTAAGAATTATGAGCAACACACGAAAACCAGCTGGAGAAAAGCTGCTACATATCCAAATTGTGGAAAAATTAATATTTACAAGGTTGATCTACGTTGCATTCATCTTACAGATAAGAGTCAAGGGAATAAGATCTATACGAAATACAGATTGTCCAGCAAAGCTTAATATTGTCATTAAAAGGTTTGTAATATTTTAAAGCTAAAATCTTAACTCCATAAAAGTGTGGATGCTTTTACCTATGTTTTTACTATTTTTAGGTATATAGCTAAATCTAGAGCTAAAAATGTAGACCATCTTGTTGCTGAATGGCCAGCTATTGTAACATTTAAGGCTACGCATAATCATTGCATTATTAGTGCAGCAGTGTTAAAATATCGTGACATGTCAGATGAGACCAGGGCAAAACTTCAGAGCCTATATTAACTAAGACATAAACAAATAATCAAACTGAAAAACCTGGATCTACCTATGCAGTGGTGGGTTTTAACGATAAACCTATTTTATTTTAGAAAATTTGATGTTAGAAAATTTAAAAGCAAAATTGGATGAATACACTAAAATATATAATCAAGGAAGAGCAAAGCTTTGCAAAACCAAAGATGATAATCACTATTTTGTAATTTTGTGTACTCCAATTATGTCTCGAACTCATCAAAACATAAGTCAAAATCGAGAGTTGGTAATGGTCGATGCTTCTGGTGGAATGGACAAACAGAGACATCGAGTATATTTATTTATAACACCAACAGTGGCAGGTGGCTTGCCACTTGGAGTCATCATAACTGATACTGAAAAGGAGTATGTTTTTGATGAAGCATTACAGGAAATGAAAAATATATTACCCCCTGACTCATTTTATAAACAAAGATACCCTACAGTATTTTTAACTGACAATGACCTGAAAGAAAGAAATCCCTTAAAAAAAAATTTGCTAGTTCTGTGCTTTTGTCGTGCCAATTTAATTTTTTAAAAGCATGTTGGACTTGGTTATGTGACACCAAGCATGGCATTTTGCAATCAAATCGACAAGAGCTATATTTCATGACAAAAAACATTGTTTATGCTTTAAATGTAGAAGAAGCTTTAAAGCACCATACAGTAATTCTTAACAGTAATGTCTCAATTTGCAAAAAGAGAAACTGGTCTTATTAGTGCATTACATACATTTGGTAAATATAGTGGACTTGTACCTTTTAAAAATGGAAAGAAAACAGCACAAAATAAACAATTAAGAAGAAAACATTCCTCATTTATAGGTGTTCAACCTACAGCAATTGGTCGACGAAAGTGTTTAACCGGAAAAAAGGTAATATCAGCTGGTCGTCCTAGGCAAGGTATAAAACTTGTCAATTTACAAGATCACCATTACATTTAATTTAATTCTTTACCTGTTAACAAAAAAACTCCACACAATTTACAAACTGCAGTTTATTTAAACAAAAGTATTGGTATTACGAAATGTAAAAAAAATTAAAATATATTCGGGTTTTAAAACAACGTCTGTATTGCTGATATATTTTAAACATTGTAACTTTTTATAGAAAAATTTGTAAATTCTTAATGATTAAAGTTTAAGTACACCGGACAAATATATTTGTATTTTAATTTGAATAAAAGTTCCTGGTCTAAAATTTCTTTTATTTGTTTACTTATTTTCAAGAGGATTTTACCCCAAATATATATGTAACTATCTAGGAAGGTAGCTGAGTATGTATAGTAGATATAACTACCGAGGTAGCTATATCTATATCTGTCATTTTACATTAAGTAGCCATATTTTTAATAAGTGCATTTCTCTCGCTAAAATAATAATTATTAAATAATAAAATAGTTCCTAAATATCATGTCAGTACTAAACACATATATTATTTTTTAATACATGTATAATATGTATCCTTACTTGCGATATTTTAGGATTATGAATAGATTTCAGTTTCTTTTTGCTATAAACAACTTAAAATGTACTAAAACGTCGAAAATTCGATTTAAGCAACAAACATTTTCCTAATTTCGTTTTTCTCCGTGCGGTGAATATGCGTTTACTTTTTACCAGTTTATTATCATCTTCGAATTTGGACACACACTTAATAAGAATTACACCTTAAAAAAAACAGCACAAAAAATAAGAATGTTAGATTTATATTTGAGCAAAATCGCAATAAGGGGAGAGGGGTCGTAAACTATAGGGTGTATTATATTGTTCAGTTTATTTTGGCATTTAATATGTCCCAGAGCAATATGGGAACATGATGTGCGAATCTGGTGGCGAATATCGGTGAGTTGTGTAAATGCGATATAATGATTCGTCGAGTGAGAACGTGTACAGAAATGCGGATGGTGGACATTTCCAACATTTGTTGTAGTTGTTGTTGCAATAAAAAGCTCCTAGAAATGTTTTTGATTTTTTGTTTTCTAATGCACTCTAATTAGAGCTAAATTAGCCTATTAATACAACAAGTAAAAAATTTCAAAAGAATCGAGTAAATATTTTCTTTATATTAATAAAAAGTTATTATTTTAAAAAAATTATCACCTTGTATCTTGAAAACTGTGCATTTCCGCACCCATGTTTATAGAAACTTTTTTTCATATTTTTTTACAAGGAATCACCCATTAACTCTTAGCGGCGCCTAATTTAGTTGGTAAAAAAATACCTAGTGGAGCCAAAATATTTTTTTTATGAATTTTTATACATTTTTTAAAATTGTAGTAATAAATAAATACATTAGTAATAATAAAAAAATGAAAATCTGCCAATCAGTTTTTTGTTAAATTTGAATAATTTGGTGGATCATATTGTGGACCGCCGCGACACAAAATAAAAAAACTAAGAGTAAGATAACAAATTTATTTAAAAACTCATACAAACTTGGGTACTAAAAATTACGTTGCATCATAACTTTGGAAACACTCTTTACGTTTTCCCAAGCACAAAGGGACTTTACATATGGAACATACCCAATCCGTCCTTATTTCTCTTTCGATTTACAAGCGTTTCTGAGATTAAACCGTTTATGACACTTCGTCTAAAATCTTTAGCAGACATTTTTGGTAACTCCAACCTATTCAATCTTGTAGTTAGAAAGTCTTTGGTCAAATATGTCGACTCCATTCATATTAGAATTATTGTAATCGATTATAGATTGAGGACATGGAATTTCAGTAATTTGTCCACTTCTTTTTTTTCTTTTTTCTACATCTTCTGGCTGATGAAAATTTGATAACATGTGAACACATCGACGGTCTTTCCATTTTGCAGGTAACAATCCGGTACTGCTTGTAAACCATTGCACATCAACTCGTTTCAAATTCTTGTCTGGTTTAAATTTTGGCATATGACGACGATTAACATTTACAGTTCCAACAGCATGGATTTTTCTTTCTTTCAATAGATCGACGCTAGTAACAAAATTATCAACACATGGTCTTCATTTTCTAAGTGTTTTATCAAATTTGTAATGACTCTTGAACCAAGGCACTTTTCTATCTCACCAGTAGGTGATTTTCCAGTGTACAAATCAAATTTTAGGCAATAACCAGTTTTATCAGATAACATCCACATCTTATACCCCCCCTTTGATTGGTTTTTTGGCATGTACTGCTTAAGGCTACTACGACCCTTAAATTTAATCATTGACTCATCAACTACAATCACTTGATTAGGAATTAGGAATTTTTCAAAATTATGAGTCAACAGTTCTAGCATAGGGCGAATTTTATAGAGCTTATCACAGTCTGGGGAAAATTTTAGAGGCATCAGAGAATTATTATTCAGATGGAGATGACTCAAGAGCCATCCAAATCTTTTTTGGGTCATTACTGAGCTGATAAAAGCATCATGCAATTCGGGAGCAGTTGACCAATAATCCTTATAGCTGGGACTACGTTTAAAACCCATTAAAAAATTTATGCCCAGAAAAGCATTAATTTCACACTGATTTGTAGGGACATTAGAGTTTTTCCTACTCGGCATAAAAATTTGTTTGAAACACTAAAGTATCAATAAATTCCTTAGTAATAAACAGTTCAAAAATCATATACGGTGTTTTAAATAAAAAAGTGTGCAAATATTTAAAATTAGGAGCGATTTAACCTCGCCAACGTCCCCCTCCCTCAGGTTTGGCATTATTTCCGAAAACCGAAACCCATTAAAGTTTGAAGCTTTCAATCACCGAACAGCATTAAACCTGCCGGTAATGTGTTTTTCTATTTTCGAATAAAATAAACAAATGCGTGCATTTGTGAAGGCATGCCTGTTAAATCTTTTGTCGATTTTCTGGTACGAGCCAATAAAATCGGGCTTGGGAGAGTACTAAAATTCACTCTCTAGAGATTCGACTTGGTTTTATGGGTTTCGGATAGTAGTAACCATGTGAGGATGAAGCGACGCTTCTATAATGGGAAATTAGTTGTAAGGTTTCGAGAAATTGGATAAGTTTGGAGACAAAATTCTAAATACACAGAAATAAATAAATGTTGGTCCTTTGAGCCGGCTATTACAGCACATTCTGGTCCTGGATATTCTATAATTATGATTCCTTCCTGCGAGTTGGAATTGAAGTAATGATAGATAATCAATCTAAAAAAAAATAGATTCACAAAACAACAATCAATGAGAATGGATTTTGACTTAAAGAAGAAGAAGATGAACGCGGCACTGTAAATATAATTTTGTTCACATTTTCTTGGTGTAAGCTTAAGAAGAAGATAAATAGACAAAACGATCTAGAATAATCGAACTACAAAGCCTTGTGAGAAGAAGAAGAAAATACTAATTCGACATTTAGTACAGGGAGTCAAGCGTGATGGAATAAAGAGCAGATTAGAAGAGGTTCCATTACAGATCATACAATTTGGAAGGGAGATAGAAATGAGCATATCGGATGACTATTCAATTTGCTTAATTTAAAATTTATACATATAATTAATTAAAATAACATTCTGGTCTTTCGAACAGAAATCCCAGTGATTCATCGAGAGAGATAACAAATCTTGATTTTAATCGATTGTATACTTTATTGAATTATAAGGAATTTAAAATTTATGTGGAGTCAAAATTTGCAATGAAAATTTTGGTTAAAAGTGTCTCAAGTATTAACATTATTTTAAAACCAACATTCATTTTTTATGTGACTTCTTAGAAAGTAAGTACTTAGACCTTATTATTTGCGAGGAGTTCTTGATGCAACTTTTCCTAACAGATGGATTGGATAAAGCGTACGGATTGAGTGGCCACCAAGATCGCCGAATATAACCCGTATAGATTTTTTTCTTAAAAGGCTATTTTGGACTTCAAAGTTTATGTGAATAAACCAAAAATAATGCTGATGATTTAAAGCAAGAAATTAGACTAATTAATTGAAAATGTACATTGGAAGTTATTTACTGACTTCAAAAATGCGCTGAAGTAAATGGATAACAAATTGCAATAAATATTGCAAAAATATTTATTTTTTAATGTCGTATGTTTCATTAGTCTATTACGTGAAATTTGACAAACCAGTTAGTTTATCCTGAATATATCGTGGAATTGTAAAATGTCATGGTATACAGGGTATTCCATTTAAAAAAATTAATTCTTGAGGTATCCTATAAAGAAAATTTTTATTGCAAAAAACGCACAAGAATAACAACGCTAAAAGAAGAAATGAATTTGTTCCTTTCATCTTGAATACACTATATAAAATTGTCTAAAACTACATTTTGGTCCTTCGAGCTAAAATTGAAGTAATGATAGATAATCAATAAAAAAAAACAAATTCACAAAGCAACAATCAATGACAATGGACTTTTGACTTAAAGAAGAAGATGAACGCGGCACTGTAAATATAATTTTCTTTGTGTTCCACCTAATTCTAATACACCGTTTAATACCTGGGCGAGTATTCATCAATCATCGCCAAATTACTCTATTACTTAATGTGATTAGCTCGAGTATACATTATGTAAATCGATCAAGACGAGAGGTGAGATAAATCGCTTGATAATAAAAAAAAATTCATTGTATTACAGCATTTTTCACTTAAAGGAAATTTTGACGCCGTACTGGGGATTTGTTCAAAGATTGTCCTTACAGTCCCTTAAGAGATCCATGGACAAAAGGATCCTCTGGATTGCTACATAATATAATGGTTATCGTCTTCTTCCCGTTTTTTTTTAGGAATTGTCAATCTGTTAACGTATTTATCGTTCAAAATTTTCAAAAAATGATGATGTTCTCTTTTGCACTTGACGGCTTGTTATGTTTGTGACAATTGGGAGTACCGAGTGCAATAAAGAAATATATAAAATGTTAAAATTTCCTTAGACAATTAACGCTAAAAGTAAGCAGCATATTGTAAACATCGAAAAACCAGCTGATCCTCCGCGATTCCAGAATGACACAAGTGAGACACCGCACGACGTTTCTGAACACACGTGGAACGTCAGCGAATCTTCCGGAATCATCATGGTTAGCCGAGTATATAAGGAGCCTGGGAGCCAGTTGACAGTTCAGTCGACGTTCGGTTCGGAATATTGGCGCGAGATTTAAATTAGACATAAATAGTAATAGATTTTTTCTGAATCAATTATTTTAATTCACACCTATCGGACTTCAAGAAATTAATATTCCTGGACTGACTGGACCTATAAAAGACACTAATCATGTGAGATATTTAAGATTTACGAGAGATTTTTGACCTAAGTGGTGTTTTCATGTTCTGTGTAATAAATTACAATTTTTCATATAAAAATGTTAGGGGAGACCGAGGATATAATGGACACCAGGATAGAATGGACATGTTTAAAACTCCCGCTTAATATGTATTTGAAGCGCCCTCATATGATAAATTATTGCAATAACTACCGAACAATCGTTTGGCATTCGCAAGGTAGCAAGTTGAGTGTGGTTATTTTCATCGATATTTTCCTGTTTCAGCCAGTCTGTTTGTAACTTTTACGGTAAGTAATGTAACCATTTATTATTTTCTATGCAACACTTTTTAAAATCTAATTATTTTAGTGGTGATGTGCATTATAGAATATGGTTATAAGAAACAAATAATTGAAATTGCTTGTTTAGTTTCCTAGGAAAAAGAATAATTTTACTATAGGGTCAATGAGGGATACAATGGACGGATGTCCATAGTATCCCCTATTGTCCATTGTATCCCCAGAATGTTTTTATTTTTTTATTTATTTTTTTATTTCAGATGGTGAGAGAGTATAAAAAGAAAACCGACAGGGAATTCCCTGAAGGAGATCTAAGAAGAGCTGTAGAGGATGTCTTAAATAATATTGGTAGCTTGCGAAAAGTTTCGGAGAGGTATAATGTTACTAAGTCTCGTTTAGCTATTTATGTGAAAAGGGCTAGAGAACAGGGGATAGAAAATATATCTTTAAAACCAAATTTTAAACATCGTCAAATTTTTTCTTCAGAAATGGAACAAGCATTAGCTGAATATTTACTCAAATGTTTATCTATGTTCTATGGATTAACTCCAAAAAAAACTAGACAACTAGCATTTCAGTTTGCGTCTCGAAATAAGCTTTTAATCCCGGATCCTTGGGCAACACAAGCAATGGCTGGCGAGGAGTGGTTTGCCGGTTTTTTGAGGAGAAATCCAGAACTCTCAATTCGAAAACCGGAAGCAACATCTCCTGCTCGTATGGCGGCGTTTAACAAAACAGTTGTTGGGGAATTCTTTGGCAAGCTCAAAACTGTTTACAGCCGGCATAACTATGAGGCAAGCCAAATTTTTAATTTAGACGAAACAGGGGTTACTACAGTACCGCCTGTTGAAAAAATTGTAGGAAAAAAGGGAGAAAAGCAAATAGGGCAAGTAACATCTAGAGAACGCGGTGAGCTAGTAACCCAAGTTGGAATAATTTGTGCAAATGGAAATGCATTACCACCAGTATGGATTTTTTCCAGAATACGTTTTGACGAGCACCGCATGATCTCTGGAGCTATGCAAGGATCTTGTGAATAAATCTGGCTGGATGACAACAGATAATTTTATTAAAGTTCTTCAGTTTTTCCAACGAAATATCAGATGTAGATAAAAATAACCCCGTGTTACTGATATTGGATAACCATGAATCCCATTTAAGTGATGATGGCATAACATTTTGCAAAGAAAATGGTATTGAAGTTTTGACCTTACCTCCGCATACATCAAATAAATTACAACCTCTTGACCGATCTGTTTTTGGACCTTTCAAGAGATATTTTTCCGAAGCTGCCAATTCTTGGATGATGACTCATCCAAATGAAACTCTTTCTATTTACTCACTTGCGGAGCTATGCTCAAAGGCCTGGGATCGTGCTGCTACACCCGAAAATATAAAGTCTGGCTTTCGTAAAAGTGGAATTTTTCCTTTTGATCGGGACATATTTCAAGAACACGAGTTTTTGTGTTCGTCAGAACGACCTGCTCCAAATGTCTTTACCAATCAATCTGGTGGAAGCTGAATTTTCGCCGAAACAGAAAACCTAATTCCAGCCACTGACGGAAATCGCGCTGCCGATGAAACCTCAATTCCTAGCACTAGCGTTACTGGGACTGCTAAAAGTCCTTTAAATATATCTAACTTTATTACACCAGACAAAATAAGTCCTTATCCAAAGGCGGAACCCCGAAAACCTATGAGAAAAGGAAGAAAACGAGGAAAATGTATGATAGCTACTGACACTCCAGAAAAAGAAGAATTATTGGCAAGAAAGAAGCCTCCTCCAAAAAAGGTTAAGGAGATTAAGAGAAAAGTTCTAGTAGAAAGTGACTCTAGTGATGAAGAGATAAATGAAGAACTAACAAAAGATTCCTCCTCAGAGTGGGAGGAAGAAGAAGAGACAGTTCAGGATACCCACGATGTAGAAAAAGGCGGTTTCATTGTTGTCAAAGTTCCGGGAAAAACACCATTTTCTGGAAGAAATTATGTTGCTCGGGTGGAACGAAAACTTTTCGACGGATTTCAGGTTCGATTTTTTAAAAGAATGATTCCATCAAATCGCTTCAAAATTACAGAAGAAGAATCTTCTTTTGTAACATTCGGAGAAGTAATAGCTGTGCTTCCAAAAAGTATTGAAGTCAAAGATTCGATTTATTTCAACGCAGATTTGACAGAATTTAGTTTAACTTAAATAAACGTTGAAAATTTGTTGCTTCCTAAATAAATATTTACTTTAAGACTTTTTGTCTTTATTAGTTAATGAATGTCCAAAATATCCCCACATCATGTCCATTATTACCCCAGAGCAGGGGATACATTGGACAAATGACCAAAAATGTTTAAAAATATTTTTAAATTTATTTGGATAATGCTATGTAGTAATATATTGTGACAAAAGTTTGTTTATTACATTAATAAAACCTTATGGATAAAGATTTCTTCGAAAAAAAGTTAGAGATCATTTAATCAAATTTGTCCCATGTATCCTCGGTCTCCCCTATCCGTTGAGAGAAATTTTTAGTACTATTGTATAAATCTTAGTTAAACCTCTAATAAAATAATGTTAGTCTGGAAAGGGGCATATAGCAATCATTTAGAAGATTATATTATTAAAACCTATACTTGAGTTTGAGTCACACTTGCAGGCAACAAAGAAATTAATTAATAAGCAATCAAGCATTTCAAGCAACAAGCAAGCATGAAATAAGAAATGGGCACATTTTCTAAAAAAATTCGCAAGATTGCAAGTAGTAAATCGTACTATGTAGTGCGTCTCTTAATTTTAGTGTCCTCCCCCTTCTTATTTTTTGAATGCGTTTATATAAAAATTTGAAATTTACATCATACTACTTTTTGATCCCTAGCTCATTTTGCAAAACTTCAAAATGGCGTCCCGCCGACATTTTGTTGTTTGTAGAGTTTTTGTGGATAAAAAATACAGACTCTACAAACAACAAGACACCTACAAACAAATTACACCTGAACACGTGTAGTAAAGGAAATAAAAATGCGAAAAGTAAGATTTTGAAAAGCTGCCATCTTGCTATGGGTAGAAGTAATGACTTAATATTCTAGGACCATAAAGCATTCAGTGGGAGCTTTCAAACAACGCATGACTCCCCCTTTCTATTTAATTTTTCAAAATGGCGCCTCGCCGTCATTTTGAAAATTTGAATTGTCGTAAGGGAGAGGGAGAAATAGGGAGATAGCATAAGCAATTATTGTGGTATTCATGCTTTAGGGTTGTTTAGTTTCGCTGGTAATGTGTGCTGGTATTTTTTTTATGTATTTTAAGGCTTTATGCACATATAAGTTTCTACATTTAGATGCATGGCTTTGACTGCACCATGATTAATACCAGTTCCAAAGTAAACGGTTTTCTTGATTTTTTTTGTTAATTTAATCCATTTATTAAGGAATTACGTGCATTTTCACTCAAAAATCAATTCGTTTGGTCCTTCGAGCTGGACATGGCATTTTCTAGGCGATATATTCTCATATGTGAAAATTTTTTTGGTGATTCGAGCCAGAATCATAGTGGTTCATCGAGAAATAATAAATCTTGATTTTAATCGATTGTATATTGACATAGAACTGTCTAAAACGACATTTTGGTCCTTCGAGCCAAGTGATGCATAGATAGAAAAAAAAATAGATACACAAACCAACAATCAACGTCGCATGTCTATCTTTTTTTTCTTCGTCTATTACGTATAAAAGAATACGAGATGGTCACGTTAAAAATAACGAGAGCCATCGCAACGAGTTCCATAATAATTAATATTACGCGCTCATTTGAGCGATTCGTCGCGGTTTTTTCTTCACGTATTCCCCAATGACATAAAATTGTCGATGATATATGACGGCGTGGGCGTCTCTCGATAAATTACGAAGCATTTTTTTTAAGCTCCATGTCAAGGAAACGCTGCTTAAGTATAAATGAGCATGATGACTTAAATAAATGAACGCATTTATGACATTAAAACCTTATGCCAAACCGATATAATATTATATACCTTGACTTCGACCGTTCAGGTGTATTATCCGGGGGGGCGGTTACTCATTGGATTGGCGCTGCGCCAAAATCCGTAAATAGTGCGCCCAGTCACCCACTAGCGTTAATAAATCGAACAAAGACGGAAATAATAGGCGGCAACTTAGGCTACCGTAAATCATCATGGTTGTTTAGAAAGAGAAAGAGGTGAATTAAGGGTGACCGAAAATAGCCGATATGATCGTTTGATGTTCCCGAGGGAATCGCATTAAATCGGGATGGCAAGGAACCCCGTATCTAATTGATTTTCAACGGAGCGCGTTCGTTTTTGAGATTTATGGATGGATATTAATGTGTGTGTTTATTAAAGGCTCTTTGACTAGGTTTCCAGAGAGCTCTGGATGCAGTCAGGAGGTGTCTTGAGGTTATTGTCTAAGCTATAGGAGATGAAAAGGAATGAAAAGTAGCATAGTTGTCTAGCCAAAAATTGACAAACTTAAAGTATTTTTACCTATACAGCATTGGGGTCACAAAAATGATGGATATTAATGTGTGTATTTATTAAAGGCTCTTTGACCAGGTTTCCAGAGAGCCCTGGATGCAGTTAGGAGATGTCTTGAGGTTATTGTCTAAGCTATAGAAGGTGGAATAAAAAGTAGTATAGCTGTCAAGCCAAAAATTGACAAACTAAAAGTATTTTTACCTATACAGCATTGGGGTCACAAAAATGGCTGATAATGGTCACAAAAATGATGGATATTAATGTGTGTATTCATTAAAAGCTCTTTGACCAGGTTTCCAGAGAGCCCTGGATGCAGTCAGGAGGTGTCTTGAGGTTAGTGTCTAAGCTATAGGAGGTGGAATGAAAAGTAGCATAGTTGTCAAGCCGAAAATTGACAAACTAAAAGTATTTTTACCTATACAGCATTGGGGTCACAAAAATGGGTGATAATAGTCACAAAAATGATGGATATTAATGTGTGTATTTATTAAAGGCACTTTGACTAGGTTTCCACAGAGATCTGGATGCAGTCAGGAGGTGTCTTGAGGTTGGTGTCTTAGCTATAGGAGGTGGAATAAAAAGTAGCATAGTTAACAGATGAAAAACAATGAAAAATACAAAGTCACGGTCTCACAACATTTACTTAAAGCTACACGTGTTTCGCTCTATTCAGAGCATCATCAGGCCTTAAAAAGCCACTAACGTTGGCAAATCATGTTGTTGATGATGATGCTGTGAATAGAGCAAAACACGTGTAGCTTTAAGTAAATGTTGTGAGACCGTGACTTTGTGTTTTTAATTGTTTTTCGTCTGTTGTATACGTCGGTCTCTTTGTGAAAAATGGATGAGATTTTCTTAGTAGCATAGTTGTCAAGCCGAAAATTGACAAACTAAAAGTATTTTTACCTATACAGCATTGGGGTCACAAAAATGGATGATAATGGTCACAAAAATGATGGATATTAATGTGTGTATTCATTAAAAGCTCTTTGACCAGGTTTCCAGAGAGATCTGGATGCAGTCAAGAGATGGGTCACAAAAAAGTTATTATTTTGTGATTTTTTGTACATTAGAACATTGAATGCACTAGAATAAACATTGGATGTTTCGGATTGAGGCGGAGGGGATATTTTGTTGATAAACATGTTTAGTATTCCATGTTGTCATTGACTACTCAATTTTAACAAAGGAAAATAAATTGATATAAAAAATTATTGAAATTAGCGGAAACTGAATTGCGTTCTTTATTATAAAAGGCAAATTTGTACTATGTTTATACTAATTAATAAGAATAATTAACGTTTTTAATTCGGCTTTTTTAAATCGCCAAATTTCGCTATTTCGCCCGGAGATATTTTCTTGATAAAGGTATTTGGCAACAACGCTCGTCGTTAATGGTGTACCTTTCGTATGGTGTTATATGCAGACACAAACAACGAAACCCGCAACTAAGCCCAAAAATTTCTTCCATATATCTATTTCACTTTATCACATCCATTTTCCCATACCGACATCCTTTTTTAGCATTAAAGATCAAGCCACTGTAACTAAATCAACGTTGCCAAGATACATATACTTTCTAGCCAATGAATTACCATTATTATTTTTTTTCTTCGTCTTTCGTGCAGTTATAGTTAATGGTAATATTGTTAATGACTTTTCTTGTCCTTTTTTTATATGACAATATTTTATGACACTGTCGCCATTGAGGACAAAATACAAGCAAATAATTTTTTTTTCTGTGTTGTGATTTATTAATGCGAATATTAGGAATAGTCATGGCATTTTGTATTTTGCACTGTTTATATATTATTGTGAGTTTTTAGAAGTTTCCTTTATAAGACACTGTTGTTTGCAAATAATGAAACATTTTGTGCGTAATAATAAACAAAAAATTATAATCCAGACTCTCAAAAGTAGTGGGAAAATTAAATTTTTATGATGCTATTTTCAGCCATTGTCTTTACAAATATCGCTTGACTTATATTTATTTATAAAATTTTATTATTTAAGTATTAATAACCGTGTCTACGTTTTTTGTAGCAGGACTTTAAGGATTTATTTAATTTACTGTAAATTCATGGTTCTTTCTATTAAATTTCATGGTTTCTCATAGCAACTTTCAAATGTGACCATAAGTTTTCAATGACATTAATATCTGGACTTTGCGGTGGACTTTCAAGTACTTTTGGACAGGTATGGAGCAACCAATTCTTTACTTTCTGTGTCTCACGCTTTGGATCATTGTCCTGGTAGAATTAAAATTTTTTTTTTAATTCGGAATTTTCGGGCGCTTGCCTTTAAATTCTGCTATATACAGTTGAAATGCTAAATAAGATATAACTTCAATCCTATAACAAATGCAGTGATGTGCCAGTTTTTTGCAAATTTGGATATATTGCGACGCCACTGAAATAAATAAATATTCTCGTCTTGGAATAAAATTCAAATTTCGCGGGTCAAAATGCCTTTAGCGCCATCTGCGGTCATCTTTGATGACGCTAAAAAAGGATAGTAAGATAGATGGATAATAATTTACTGTTGACTTGCGCGTTTCGTTTCTTATCTCTGTTACTAGTATTAAAGTATACTTAGAAGCGTTTTTTTTTTTAAATTAATAATAACATTTAAAACTTCATTAAGGAAGTCTGAAGTGGGTCACGTATATTGAGAAAATAGAAATTCATTTCGTTGCTCTCACAGCTCACATTCTTATAGGTTATAAGTAATATTATAAAAGACAAACAACATATTTGTAAAGTATTTATTGAGCATTGGACAGCATAATTAACAGGAAAATATTGACACAAATGTGTAATTAAATATACTGGTATAATCTGGCAAATTCTTCGCTTATTAGAACCAGTAAACGCAGCAAAAATAACGCGTGTGAAGCAAGCCTAGGGTTTGATGGATATCATATTTATAGTCCGCGCCCGCTGTTATTTAGCCCATATAACGCAGCAGTAGTAAGTATACAATAAATTATCAGTAAATCTGTTAAATTTATCAATTAATGTCTTTAAGACTAAATTTAAGAAATATTTCTTAATGTTGCAATTTAATGAGGTTAATTTTTAATTGATTTGTTATTTATTTTGCTTGAATTTGAGCTCCCAATCTGAGAAATCTGTTTTAAGTGGTACAGGCTTGGAAAGGAAAGATATATATTTACTTTTATTAATAATATGCTTTAGGTACCTATTTATTTTTCATTCATAAATATTATATGTATTTATTGACAGGTCTTCATGAAGATGTGCTGACTGGTTCAGTGGAGTAGCTATTAGACTGCGCCTGTAATATTTTTATTTTTTAGCTCTGTATGTTCTAATTAAACATATATTATTAAATGCCTTTTATTAATTCCTCACTACTATGATGTTGACAAAATTACGAAGTTGTTTATATTCCCCAAAAGTTGCATCAGTTTTTCCTAACTACTAGTAAGTAGAACTGAACAAAAAATTATAACTGACTAAGCTAACCTGGGGGATTGAAAAAGACTAATGGTACACAAACCTTCAATTTCAATTCCTTGAAAACCGATTCAGTATAAAAAGCTGATGATAACCCTTAAGAAAGCAAATGTACCATCAAACAGTATCGCCCAACTTATTCCCTTAAACCGGTCATACCCTTGAAAAAACCCCCCGATTGCCTGACTTCGCGAAACGTCAAACTCAATCGACCTTTGACATACTTCATCCCCATTAATTTCTTTGGTAATCATCCAAAATCAGTATCAAAATTTTTCCGTGATTTTGTTTCCTTCCCCCTGATTGCTGTTCTTAACAAAAAAGCAATCTGGCCTGCAAAAATGAAATGGGAGAGGCGAACTCGACCGTCTGCTCACCGATGGATCTAGATTCGGGTAGATGTATGAGCATCCAAGCGATGCAGGCCCTGTTCGACCTGAAGGAGAGCAATCAGTTATGTGATGCGACACTTATATTAGACGACGGCTCTGAGATCCCGGTGCACAGAGCGATCCTGTGCGCCTGCAGTCCATATTTTAGGGCTCTGTTCACCACCAGTCTACACAACAACGAGAAAAGTCGAGTCCATTTGCCGGGGATATCCTCGGAAATGGTTCACATGCTACTGGTCTACGTCTACTTGAGGAAGTTACATTTGACCGAAGAGAACGTGTACTCGATCCTGATTGCGGCCGACTACCTGTGCATCCTGGGCGCGTTGGACTTGTGCGGTAAATATTTAGAGACGAATTTGAAACCTACAAACTGTATCGGGATTTTGGCGTTTGCCAAGATTCATTTCTGCCAGAACCTGGCGGACAGCTGCTGGAGGTACATCATGAAGAATTTCTCGCAGATCGCCCTACAAAGCAACGAGATTCTCACCCTGTCGCTTAAGGAGCTGCAAGAGATCATCAATGCCGACAATTTAAATGTTAAAAGTGAGGAGACCGTGTGGGAAACCATCCTGCGTTGGATCGACTATTCCACTGAAACGCGAAAAGTCCATATCGTGGAACTGATGAAGTGTATCAGGCTCGGGTTGCTGGATACGCAATTTTTCTTGGAGAGAGTGAAGGATCATCCGTATGTGGTCGGTTGCGAGGCGAGCAGACCGATGATCATTGAAACCCTTAAATTTTTATACGACTTGGAAATGATAACGCACAGAGACGGCGAGGTGGTGACCCCCGAAATCGCTCGTCCAAGGGTCCCCCACGAAATCCTGTTTGCTATTGGAGGCTGGAGCGGAGGCTCCCCCACTAACTTCATCGAAACTTACGACACCCGAGCTGACAGATGGGTCAAGGTCGAAGAGGTCGACCCTACCGGCCCGAGAGCCTACCACGGCACCGCAGTTGTCGGCTTTAACATTTACGTTATCGGCGGTTTCGACGGCATGGACTACTTCAACTCGTGCAGGTGCTTCGATGCGGTACGCAAAACCTGGAAAGAAATCGCCCCGATGCACGCCAGAAGATGCTACGTGAGTACCGCGGTCCTGGAAGATCAAATTTACGCAATGGGAGGTTATGACGGGCATCACAGGCAAAACACTGCCGAGCGATACGATTACAAAACGAACCAGTGGACGCTGATCGCCCCCATGAACATGCAACGGTCAGATGCCAGTGCTTGTACGTTAAATGGGAAAATATACATCACGGGGGGTTTTAATGGGCAAGAGTGCATGCACTCCGCGGAAGTTTTCGATCCTGAGATAAACCAGTGGTCCCTTATAGCCCCCATGCGGTCCAGAAGGTCTGGGGTGTCGTGCATCTCCTACCACGACCAAATTTACGTTATAGGAGGTTTCAACGGAATATCCAGGATGTGCAATGGGGAAAAGTATAACCCGCTGAACAACACCTGGACTGCCATTCCGGACATGTATAATCCCCGCAGTAACTTCGCCATCGAGGTGATCGACGATATGATTTTCGCTATTGGAGGGTTCAACGGAGTGACCACCATTTACCACGTCGAATGTTACGACGAGAAGACGAACGAGTGGTACGAAGCCACCGACATGAACATTTATAGATCCGCGTTATCCGCCTGCGTAATCGACGGCCTACCGAACGTCCAAGACTACATACATAAACATAGAGATCGCTTAATGGAGGAGAAGCGACAGAAAATGATCGCCTTGGAAAACCAACGGAACATGGCAGGGATGGCTAACAACCAGGCTAATAATGCACAAGAGAACATTGCTGCCGCTGTTAATGCTAATATGCAGCAGCTCAATATTCTTCAGCAACTTAATGCCAACTTGAATCCCGCTTTGATGCCAGCAGCTGCGCCTGCGCAAGTACCTTTGGCGCCGGTGCCAAATCCTCAGCCAATGGACGTAGACAACAACGACGAGGATGGTATTCAGTAGTAGTAGTTTTATGTGATTAAGTCCATTCACATTGTCAAAGAAAAATTTAATTAAAAAAATACATAAAATGTCATATATACTCTTGCCCATAGGAAGTTAGTCAGTAGAATACCTAAGGCTGTCATTAATATATTGTCAAAAAGATTGAGGTTTTTTTTTTATTGGAAATTGAGGGGTGTGGATGGCGTAATTAGATTTCACTGCAAAACATGAACAGTTTCGTTTTAATAAAGTTTCTTTAGTAGTTACTAAATAGAGCGATTTTTAAGTAGGGATGTCAGCATCTGCTTTAAGGCAAGATACCTTGAAAAGGCTTGCAGAAGGGCCTTTGGAGCTTAAACATTATTTTTAGAGAATTTCATTATAAATCCATTGCAATTGGTTTCAATAATTTATCTTAAATAGTTTGTCTATAAAACGAGTTTAAATTCCAGGGAGTCAGAAGGGCTACAAGTAACGTGTAAAGTATTAATCTTTGGTTTAAAGCAGCATACCTTGAAAAGTCTTGCATAAGGACTTTTGGGTCTTAAACATTATTTTTAAAGAATTTCATTCAAAATCCAGTACAAGTTGTTTCATTAATTTATCTTAAATAGGTTTTTTAAAAATCGAGTTTGAATTAAAGGGAGTCAGTAGGGCTACAAGTAACAAAAAGACGTAATCTCTGGTTTAAATCAGGATAACTTGAAAAGTCTTGCATAAACCCTTTTGGACCTTAAACAGTATTTTTAGAGAATTTCATTCCAAATCCAATACAATTTGTATCATTAATTTATCCTTAATAGGTTTTATAAAAATCGAGTTTGAATTAAAAAGAGTCAGTAGGGATACAAGTGACGTAAAGTTTTAATCTCTGTTTTAAAGCAGGATAACTTAAAAAGTATTGCATATCGACTTTTGGACCTTAAACATTATTTTCAGAGAATTTCATTACAAATCCATTGAAGTTGGTTTCATTAATTTATCTTCAGTAATTTTTTTAAAAATCAAATTTAAAATACAGAGAGTCAGTAGGGATCAAGTGACGTAAAGTCTTAATCTCTGTTTTAAAGCCAAATTCCTTGAAAAGTCTTGCATAACGACTTTTGGACTTTAACCATTATTTTTAGAGAATTTCATTCCAAATCCTATACAATTTATTTCATTAATTTATCTTTAATAATTTTTCTAAAAATCGAATTTAAAATACAGAGAGTCAGTAAGGATACAAGTGACGTAAAGTTTTAATCTCTGTTTTAAAGCAGGATGCCTAGAAAAGTTTTGCGTAACGACTTTTGGACCTTAAACATTATTTTTAGAGAATTTAATTCCAAATCCAATACAATTTGTTTTATTAATTTATCTTAAATAGGTTTTTTAAAAATCGAGTTTAAATTAAAGAGAATCAGTAGGGCTACAAGTAACGTAAGTTTTAATCTCTGTTTTAAAGCAGGATACCTTGAAAAGTCTTGGATAACGATTGTTGGACCTTAAACAATATTTTTAGAGAATTTCATTCCAAATACAATACAGTTGGTTTCATTAATTTATCTTAAATAGAAATTAAAATTTTCTATTTAAAACAATTAAAAATTGATCAATTTACCCGTGTCTTGCACTTGGTCTATTGGACCTTAAACGTTATTTGAAGAGAATTTAATTTCAAATCCATTGCAGTTGGTTTCATTGATTTATCTTGAACAGTTTTGAGAAAAAAACGAATTTAAATTTAACAGAGTCAGTAGGGAAATCAGTGACGTAAGGTTTCACCTCTGGTTTGAATCAGGATGCCTTGAAAAGTCTTGCATTTGAACTATTGGACCTTAAACATTATTTGAAGAGAATTTAATTTCAAATCCATTGCAGTTGGTTTCATTGATTTATCTTGAACAGTTTTAAGAAAAAATCGAATTTAAATTCAACGGAGTCAGTAGGGAAATCTGTGAAGTAAGGTTTCACTTCTGGTTTAAATCAGGATGCCTTGAAAAGTCTTGCATTTGGACTATTGGATCTTAAACATTATTTGAAGAGAATTTAATTTATCTTAAATAGAAATTAAAATTTTCTATTTAAAACAATTAAAAATTGATCAATTTACCCGTGGTCGTCTCCATTCATTTTAATTCAGGTAGTAATAGAAGAATTAAAAAAGAGATTAAGAAATATTAAACAATTTAAGATTTATAATAATAATAATAGTAGAGCAATAATGAAATGATGTAGAGAGAAAGTAAGAAAATGAAATTTTTTGCTAAATTTATAAATTTATGAATATGAGGGGTTTTAGTTTTAATATTTCAGAAAAAATACAAATATTATGAGGATCGAGGCAGCAATAGAGCAATAAAGAGAGATGTCCAGACATACTGCCTGTACTAAAAAAAATTAGAAATAATTATGACTATACACCAAATCCGACTAATAAGGCAACTCTATAAATAGGGTTGATATTTCTCTCGCCCCATAAACGGGCATAAATAAATACCTTCCAATTCATTATATTATATCCACGATAATAACATGTAAATTACGAATAATTGATAGCAAATAGACCGTGGCCGGTACGATGTCGTCACGTATGTCGCCAAAAATGGAAGCTCACCATTTCGCCAATCCCCTTGCGGGTTTTATTTATTTATACTGGGAATTTTTTTTTAGACTTCTATATTTGGTAATTGTTGTATAGTTGTTGCCATCCATCCTCCATATAGGGATTAGAGAGTTTAGATAACCCTTGTGGCTTCAATATGGATGGATACGTCACTAGTCGTCTTGGCACCGTTGCCATATTACGCCAAATGTACTTAAAAGTGCTATTTACTTAAAACAATAGGCGAGGGGTTTAACAGGAAAAGGAAGTCTTGTTTTATACTGCTTGCATACTAAATACCATTTTTTTTTCGAGCGTCATAAAATTTTACCTAAAGAAGTGTGATACAGGATGTTTAATGGTAACCTCAATAAATTTAAATTAATAGTTTTTAAATGAACCCCCTGTAATTATATCTTATGATCGTTTATAAAACTACCGATATTTGTAAAGCAATAAAGTTAATCTCTGGTAAATTAATCGATCAATTGACAATTTGGGAGCGGTCGTCGATTATCTCATTGATATAATTGCCCTCCCCATATGAGCAATCCGATAAAAATTATTATTTATAATTTATTTAATTTTTTCCAGTTGTTATGATTTCGCCGACAGATTTCCACGATTTTCGGACGTTTTGTTTGAATTAAAAGTGAAAAAATGAGCCAAACAATAATAATAGTCTCCTCATTTTTTTAACCGAGGGCTAAAAATAGGATATTTTGAATGTGTTTAAGCCGGAAAAATAATAATTTTAAAGTGGGTTATTTTTGAGGTTTTCTTCCATAAATAAATGCGCTGCTTTTTAACATTTCTGCGTGCCAAGGTTTCTTTTTTTTTTGGTGAAATTATGCTGAATAATACTCCCTGTAATTTAAACTCGATTTTGAGGAAAAATATTTGGGATAAATTTGTAAAACCAACTTCATTGGATTTGGAATGAAATTCTCTTCAAATAATGTTTAAGGTCCAATAGTCCAAATGCAAGACTTTTCAAGGTATCCTGATTTAAACCAGAAGTGAAACCTTACGGCACTGATTTCCCTACTGACTCCGTTGAACTTAAATTCGATTTTTTCTTAAAACTGTTCAAGATAAATCAATGAAACCAACTGCAATGGATTTGAAATTAAATTCTCTTCAAATAATGTTTAAGGCCCAATAGTGCAAATGTAAGACTTTTTAAGGCATCCTGATTCAAACCAGAAGTGAAACCTTACGTCACTGATTTCCCTACTGACTCCGTTGAATTTAAATTCGATTATTAGTGAAACCAACTGCAATGGATTTGAAATTAAATTCTCTTGAAATAATGTTTAAGGTCCAATAGTTCAAATGCAAGACTTTTCAAGGCATCCTAATTCAAACCAGAAGTTAAACCTTACGTCACTGATTTCCCTACTGACTCCGTTGAATTTAAATTCGATTTTTTCTCAAAACTGTTCAAGATAAATTAGTGAAACCAATTGCAATGGATTTGAAATTAAATTCTCTTCAAATAATGTTTAAGATCCAATAGTCCAAATGCAAGACTTTTCAAGGCATCCTGATTTAAACCAGAAGTGAAACCTTACTTCACAGATTTCCCTACTGACTCCGTTGAATTTAAATTCGATTTTTTCTTAAAACTGTTCAAGATAAATCAATGAAACCAACTGCAATGGATTTGAAATTAAATTCTCTTCAAATAATGTTTAAGGTCCAATAGTTCAAATGCAAGACTTTTCAAGGCATCCTGATTCAAACCAGAGGTGAAACCTTACGTCACTGATTTCCCTACTGACTCTGTTAAATTTAAATTCGTTTTTTTCTCAAAACTGTTCAAGATAAATCAATGAAACCAACTGCAATGGATTTGAAATTAAATTCTCTTCAAATAACGTTTAAGGTCCAATAGTCCAAGTGCAAGACTTTTCAAGGTATCCTGATTTAAACCAGAAGTGAAACCTTACGGCACTGATTTCCCTACTGACTCAGTTGAATTTAAATTCGATTTTTTCTTAAAACTGTTCAAGATAAATTAATGAAACCAACTGCAATGGATTTGAAATTAAATTCTCTTCAAATAATGTTTAAGGTCCAATAGTTCAAATGCAAGACTTTTCAAGGTATCCTGATTTAAACCAGAAGTGAAACCTTACGGCACTGATTTCCCTACTGACTCCGTTGAATTTAAATTCGATTTTTTCTCAAAACTGTACAAGATAAATTAGTGAAACCAACTGCAATGGATTTGAAATTAAATTCTCTTCAAATAACGTTTAAGGTCCAATAGTCCAAGTGCAAGACTTTTCAAGGCATCCTGATTCAAACCAGAAGTGAAACCTTACGTCACTGATTTCCCTACTGACTCCGTTGAATTTAAATTCGATTTTTTCTCAAAACTGTACAAGATAAATTAGTGAAACCAACTGCAATGGATTTGAAATTAAATTCTCTTCAAATAACGTTTAAGGTCCAATAGTCCAAGTGCAAGACTTTTCAAGGCATCCTGATTCAAACCAGAAGTGAAACCTTACGTCACTGATTTCCCTACTGACTCCGTTGAATTTAAATTCGATTTTTTCTCAAAACTGTACAAGATAAATTAGTGAAACCAACTGCAATGGATTTGAAATTAAATTCTCTTCAAATAATGTTTAAGGTCCAATAGTCCAAATGCAAGACTTTTCCAGGTATCCAGATTCAAACCAGAAGTGAAACCTTACGTCACAGATTTCCCTACTGACTCTGTTAAATTTAAATTCGATTTTTTCTCAAAATTGTTCAAGATAAATTAATGAAACCAACTGCAATGGATTTGAAATTAAATTCTCTTCAAATAACGTTTAAGGTCCAATAGTCCAAGTGCAAGACTTTTCAAGGCATCCTGATTCAAACCAGAAGTGAAACCTTACGTCACTGATTTCCCTACTGACTCCGTTGAATTTAAATTCGATTTTTTCTCAAAACTGTACAAGATAAATTAGTGAAACCAACTGCAATGGATTTGAAATTAAATTCTCTTCAAATAATGTTTAAGGTCCAATAGTCCAAATGCAAGACTTTTCCAGGTATCCAGATTCAAACCAGAAGTGAAACCTTACGTCACAGATTTCCCTAATGACTCTGTTAAATTTAAATTCGATTTTTTCTCAAAACTGTACAAGATAAATTAGTGAAACCAACTGCAATGGATTTGAAATTAAATTCTCTTCAAATAATGTTTAAGGTCCAATAGTCCAAATGCAAGACTTTTCAAGGTATCCAGATTCAAACCAGAAGTGAAACCTTACGTCACAGATTTCCCTAATGACTCTGTTAAATTTAAATTCGATTTTTTCTCAAAATTGTTCAAGATAAATTAATGAAACCAACTGCAATGGATTTGAAATTAAATTCTCTTCAAATAACGTTTAAGGTCCAATAGTCCAAGTGCAAGACTTTTCAAGGCATCCTGATTCAAACCAGAAGTGAAACCTTACGTCACTGATTTCCCTACTGACTCCGTTGAATTTAAATTCGATTTTTTCTCAAAACTGTACAAGATAAATTAGTGAAACCAACTGCAATGGATTTGAAATTAAATTCTCTTCAAATAATGTTTAAGGTCCAATAGTCCAAATGCAAGACTTTTCCAGGTATCCAGATTCAAACCAGAAGTGAAACCTTACGTCACAGATTTCCCTACTGACTCCGTTGAATTTAAATTCGATTATTGCTCTTTTCTTTTCAAAATGTCCTGTTTTAAAACAGGGAGTAAAACTTTCCGTCACTTGTCTCCTTCTTACTGATTCCCTGTAATTTAAACTCGACTTTTGAATTTTTTGATTTGTTTATATATTTTAGTGTATATAGGTTTTTCATTTATATAAATTGTGCTTTTAATAAGTGGGGCAAGAAAATAATGTTTAGGTTAAGTCTAGTTTCAATTTATGGTCTACATTTGACAGGATACTTCTGGAACCGGGATGCTGTTTCTGGATTACCGAGACCATCCATGGAAAAACCGAAAATTTTTAATGTTAAGATTTATTTTTTTTTATATAATTTTGATAAAAATTATTATGTTACTTATTTGGTCATTTCAACATTAAAATCAAGTCGAATTTACGTAGCAATATTTCTTTTTTTGTAGACGAATCTTTTAGAAAAGGTATAGAGACGACCACGAGTCAAAGATTTAAAATTCATAGTTGATGGAATCTTCTGATTACCGGAATGAAGAGGATCACAAGTTAATTGGTCACGTTTTTTATAGAAAAAATGATTTTTTTGTGAGCAAGTTCTGACGAAAGTAAACAAAAAAATAAAATAATAAAATTAAAAGTTTCATAAAATCAAGTCGAATTTACAAGGCAATAAATGGGACTATTTGAATTTTTTTTACTTAATATTGATGTTAGTTAGTTAACGGGTCATTTCGAAATTAAAATCAAGTCGAATTTATATTGCAATATTTTTTGTTTAACAAGGGAAATATAGACGTACGCGAGTAAATTGGTATTCTTGTCTAAGACAAAGTTAGAGTGGACATTTGATAATTTATAATAAAAACATCTTTTGATTGATCGCAAGTTATTTGATAAAAGTATATAACTCGCATTTATAAAAAAGTAACATCAAGACGAATTTACATGGCAATAAAGCCGCTGAAGAAAACAGAAGAGAAGAGTGAGATTTCGGTTAACTGGTCATTTCTAAATTACACTCAAGTTGTGTTGATCGGGCTATAAAGTAGACCGGAGAAAACTGTGAGTTAATTGGTCATGTTAGATTTAAGCTTAAACCCTATTTAATTCGAAATTAAAATTAAATCGAATTAACATGGCAACAACAAAATGTATTGTAGGCGAAGTGGAAAAAAGACGACCACGAATAATTGGACATATTTAAGTGTTTTTTTTATAAAAAATTAAAATCCAGTCAAATTTACACGGCAATAAAGTGTACGTGAATCTCTTATTTAAGTGGAATAGAAAAGATCAGCAGTTAATTGCTCATATTTATTTAGAAATATGAAGTTTACTGCCTGGAAAAGTGCTAAAGATTAATTTACATGGGAGCAAGCAAACTGTACTTTAGATGAATTCTTCACAAATGCATTAGAGACGGCTAGTAGTAAAATTCTTATATCAGTGTACTTTTCCATAGTTAATAAATAAATATGGTCAAATTTACTTGTGATTTTAACCATTTCTTTTGGGTTTTTTTAGAAAATATCACCCCAGTGACACCAACACTCGAAAATTTATAGGTTATATTAATATCAAATTCCTTGAGTTCTATTGAGTTGATCTCCTAATAGAGTGATCACTTTTCAGACAAGTTTAATTGATAAAAAAAGACGGCCTCAAGCTGGGAGGTATCTGAGTAAGAAGCAGAAGGTAGATGCCACTTTACGATCGCATATTTCCAAACAAATCCTTGTTGTTCCAATGCAGTAAATTGTATCATTGAATAAATATGTTCCTTAGGTGCGCCGCCACATCAACATGTTTTATTTTTGTAATTTTATTGGTTGCAGTGTACCACATTTAAAAGCGAATAAGTAATAATATAATAGAGTGATTTATTAGGCATTCAGCGCAGTCTCAGCCTCTGCTACTGGTCGCAGATGTGTTAAATCGTCGACGAAATTAGTCATTAAGTCGGCATCTTTGATTGTATAGGAAAAAATAATAACATCCTGTAAAAATATGATAACCTGCAACACAATACTCCACTCTCTAATGATAATGACAAGTTTTATGAACAATGATCCTAATAGTAAAAGAAACATTACGACATCGGTTATAATAATTATGCAATGGCATGGATTTGCCCATATATGCTCGCTAACTAACGACCGCTAATTTGATGGAAACAAAAAACGAATCTTGTTCTAGTTAACCTACATTTTGTTAAATATAATTTGGCCGTGTAGGCTACAATGGAAACATACATGCTCGACCAAATGTCGCATTTAAGCGTTTTTTAATTTCTTCTCACATTTGATGTCTGTGTGTGTTTTTTTTACATAATTATTAAAAAAAAGTTTCTTGATTTATTATAAAATGTCAAGGAATTGATTAACTTGCACTCCAAAATACTTTAAAACACAAGAGCATATTTCTAAATAAATTTGCTCTCCATTTTTATTATTAGTGAACTTTGCTTTTTGCTAAATAAAATTCGCCTTTTTTGCAAACTTTTTAGCTCCTTCTGTATGCTTTAGAAGGGCGAACACTAGATGAAGGTATGACGGGGAATCGTTCGGTCCAATAAACGCCGAGTACTTTTGGCGCCCAACATTGTGGGTTTTGAATTGAATTCTTTAAATTATAAGGATAATTTCTTCATTTAAAAAAATTCCTGAAATAGTTCTTCAATGATTTTATTAGGAGAAGCTATGTTCCAATTTTTAGAACTCTAGCTCTCTTGGTTCCAGAGGTACAAGCATTTTATCTATAATAGGAATTTGGCGCCCAATATTGTGGGTTTTGAATTGAATTCTTTCAATTACAAGGATAATTTCTTCATTTAAAACAAATTCCTGAAATAGGTCTTCAATGATTTTATTAGGAGAAGCTATATTCGAATTTTCAGAGCTCTATCTCTCTTAGTTTCACAGGTACAAGCATTTTATCTATAATAGGAATTTGGCGTCCAACATTAAGAGTTTTGAATTGAATTCTTTAAATTACAATAATAATTTCTTCATTTAAAAAAAATTCCTGAAATAGATCTTCAATGATTTTATTAGGAGAAGGTATGTTCCAATTTTCAGAGCTCTAGCTCTCTTAGTTCCAGAGGTACAAGCAATTTATCTGTAATAGGAATTTGGCGCCCAACATTGTGGGTTTTGAATTGAATTCTTTCAATTACAAGGATAATTTCTTCATTTAAAAAAAATCCTGAAATAGATCTTCAATGATTTTATTAGGAGAAGCTATGTTCCAATTTTCAGAGCTCTAGTTCTCTTAGTTTCAGAGGTACAAGCATTTTATCTATAATAGGAATTTGGCGCCCAATATTGTGGGTTTTGAATTGAATTCTTTCAATTACAAGGATAATTTCTTCATTTAAAAAAAATTCCTGAAATAGGTCTTCAATGATTTTATTAGGAGAAGCTATGTTCCAATTTTCAGAGCTCTAGTTCTCTTAGTTTCAGAGGTACAAGCATTTTATCTATAATAGGAATTTGGCGCCCGACATTGTGGGTTTTAAATTGAATTCTTTAAATTACAAGGATAATTTCTTCAATAAAAAATATTCCTGATATAGATCTTCAATGATTTTATTAGGAGAAGATATGTTCCAATTTTCAGAGCTCTAGCTCTCTTGGTTCCAGAGGTACAAGCATTTTATCTATAATAGGAATTTGGCGCCCAATATTGTGGGTTTTGAATTGAATTCTTTCAATTACAAGGATAATTTCTTAATTTAAAAAAAATTCCTGATATAGGTCTTCAATGATTTTATTAGGAGAAGCTATGTTCCAATTTTCAGAGCTCTAGTTCTCTTAGTTTCAGAGGTACAAGCATTTTATCTATAATAGGAATTTGGCGTCCAACATTAAGAGTTTTGAATTAAATTCTTTAAATTACAATAATAATTTCTTCATTTAAAAAAAAATCCTGAAATAGGTCTTTAATGATTTTATTAGGAGAAGCTATGTTCCAATTTTCAGAGCTCTAGTTCTCTTAGTTTCAGAGGTACAAGCATTTTATCTATAATAGGAATTTGGCGCCCAATATTGTGGGTTTTGAATTAAATTCTTTCAATTACAAGGATAATTTCTTCATTTAAAAAAAATTCCTGATATAGGTCTTCAATGATTTTATTAGGAGAAGCTATGTTCCAATTTTCAGAGCTCTAGTTCTCTTAGTTTCAGAGGTACAAGCATTTTATCAATAATAGGAATTTGGCGCCCAATATTGTGGGTTTTGAATTGAATTCTTTCAATTACAAGGATAATTTCTTCATTTAAAAAAAATTCCTGAAGTAGATCTTCAATGATTTTATTAGGAGAAGCTATGTTCCAATTTTCAGAGCTCTAGTTCTCTTAGTTTCAGAGGTACAAGCATTTTATCTATAATAGGAATTTGGCGCCCAATATTGTGGGTTTTGAATTGAATTCTTTCAATTACAAGGATAATTTCTTCATTAAAAAAAAATTCCTGATATAGGTCTTTAATGATTTTATTAGGAGAAGCTATGTTCCAATTTTCAGAGCTCTAGTTCTCTTAGTTTCAGAGGTACAAGCATTTTATCTATAATAGGAATTTGGCGCCCAATATTGTGGGTTTTGAATTGAATTCTTTCAATTACAAGGATAATTTCTTCATTAAAAAAAAATTCCTGATATAGGTCTTTAATGATTTTATTAGGAGAAGCTATGTTCCAATTTTCAGAGCTCTAGTTCTCTTAGTTTCAGAGGTACAAGCATTTTATCTATAATAGGAATTTGGCGCCCAATATTGTGGGTTTTGAATTGAATTCTTTCAATTACAAGGATAATTTCTTCATTTAAAAAAAATTCCTGATATAGGTCTTCAATGATTTTATTAGGAGAAGCTATGTTCCAATTTTCAGAGCTCTAGTTCTCTTAGTTTCAGAGGTACAAGCATTTTATCTATAATAGGAATTTGGCGCCCAATATTGTGGGTTTTGAATTGAATTCTTTCAATTACAAGGATAATTTCTTCATTTAAAAAAATTCCTGAAATAGATCTTCAATGATTTTATTAGGAGAAGCTATGTTCCAATTTTCAGAGCTCTAGTTCTCTTAGTTTCAGAGGTACAAGCATTTTATCTATAATAGGAATTTGGCGCCCAATATTGTGGGTTTTGAATTGAATTTTTTCAATTACAAGGATAATTTCTTCATTTAAAAAAAATCCTGAAATAGATCTTCAATGATTTTATTAGGAGAAGCTATGTTCCAATTTTCAGACCTCTAGCTCTCTTAGTTCCAGAGGTACAAACATTTTATCTATAATAGGAATTTGGCGCCCAACATTGTGGGTTTTGAATTGAATTCTTTCAATTACAAAGATAATTTCTTCATTTAAAAAAATTCCTGAAATAGATCTTCAATGATTTTATTAGGAGAAGCTATGTTCCAATTTTCAGACCTCTAGCTCTCTTAGTTCCAGAGGTACAAACATTTTATCTATAATAGGAATTTGGCGCCCAACATTGTGGGTTTTAAATTGAATTCTTTCAATTACAATGATAATTTCATCATTTAAAAAAATTCCTGAAATAGATCTTCAATGATTTTATTAGGAGAAGCTATGTTCCAATTTTCAGACCTCTAGCTCTCTTAGTTCCAGAGGTACAAACATTTTATCTATAATAGGAATTTGGCGCCCAACATTGTGGGTTTTAAATTGAATTCTTTCAATTACAAGGATAATTCCTTCATTAAAAAAAATTCCTGATATAGGACTTTAATGATTTTATAAGAAGAAGCTATGTTCCAATTTTCAGAGCTCTAGCTCTCTTAGTTTCAGAGGTACAAGCATTTTATCTATAATAGGAATTTGGCGCCCAACATTGTGGGTTTTAAATTGAATTCTTTAAATTACAAGGATAATTTCTTCATTAAAAAATATTCCTGATATAGATCTTCAATGATTTTATAAGGAGAAGATATGTTCCAATTTTCAGAGCTCTAGCTCTCTTGGTTCCAGAGGTACAAGCATTTTATCTATAATAGGAATTTGGCGCCCAATATTGTGGGTTTTGAATTGAATTCTTTCAATTACAAGGATAATTTCTTCATTTAAAAAAAATTCCTGATATAGGTCTTCAATGATTTTATTAGGAGAAGCTATGTTCCAATTTTCAGAGCTCTAGTTCTCTTAGTTTCAGAGGTACAAGCATTTTATCTATAATAGGAATTTGGCGCCCAACATTGTGGGTTTTGAATTGAACTCTTTAAATTACAAGGATAATTTCTTCATTTAAAAAAAATCCTGAAATAGGTCTTCAATGATTTTATTAGGAGAAGCTATGTTCCAATTTTCAGAGCTCTAGCTCTCTTAGTTTCAGAGGTACAAGCAATTTATCTGTAATAGGAATTTGGCGCCCAACATTGTGGGTTTTGAATTGAATTCTTTCAATTACAAGGATAATTTCTTCATTAAAAAAAATTCCTGATATAGGTCTTTTTTGATTGACTGATGATTGAGATGATTTTACTAGTAGAAGCTACGTTCCAATTTTCAAAACTATGCCTTTCTTAGTTTTAGAAATTTCAATATTTTTAAGGACAAATTTCTTCAACTACCAGGGATAATTTATTAAATTTTTTTATAAAAGGCAAAAACACAAAATCTACAGCATCACAGAAAGATTTAATAAAACGGCAAAGGTTACACGTTTCGCCTGATCAACATCTTTGGGAAAATGGATGAATTTTTCGAGTTAAAAATAGGGGCATTATATTTCAGGTTAAAAAAATCTATAAAACATACTGAAACAACAGTCTAAATGATATATTTGGTGTTATTATGATAAAGCTCATATTTTCAATATTCAATGCGTTTAAACATGAATGAAACAAATTAACCAAAATGTAGTACTTTTGCCGCCCAACGTTGTGGGAAAATTTTGTTAGGCAAAATTAAGTGAATTTCCTTGGAATTTTTTCAATTTGCAACAAAAATTTCTTCATTATAATAAAAATCTGGAAAAATGCTAAAATAGGTATCCAAAAGTTCTAGCTTTTTTGGTTCCAAAGATATCAGCATTTCGTCTCTAAGATTTCAATATTTTTAAGAAAATGTCTGGACAAAATGCTAAACAAGTGTCTAATTATCAGAAAACTTCTTTCGATATTTCTGCTTAAATAAACTCAAATTTGAAAATTTGATATTGCGCACATCTGGATGACTCTGATGAATAACTAATAAAAGTTTGTTCTTTCATTTGATCAAAGCGTAGCAAAAATAAATCAAAAAATGGAATTAAATTATCCACCGTTTTCACGTTTCAATTATTTAGTATAAGATGGTTTATGTAGAAATCAATATACGCCGCATCGGATCTATTAGAGGGTCAATATTTTTCTCGTATTTATAATAGAAAAAATAGCTTTCAAAATTTCTTAATTAAACTCTGTCTTTTAATCTTAATGACATAAAAGTTAACTTAGATTTAAATTTTTATGAAAACCTAAGAAATATGAAATTCAGAACAAAAATGACCAATTAACTCGCTCGTTTTCCACATATTATAAGGTGTCCATAACATACTGAATTGCAATGTAAATCTAACTTGATTTAAGGGGGCTGAGCATAACAAGCTATATATGTTTTTTTCTTTCGAGGAATAAGAAGGTTGTTAATTGACGTTTCGACCTTCATAAGCCCATCCTCAGAGCCCGATAATGTAATACTGGCATAAATAAACCGATTTTTTTTCGCGTGTTTATTTACGGTTGAATTTTCGTCGATTTGGTACAAAAACGACCATTCGCCAGTAGCAGGTAAGTTAAAAATATGCGAACGATAAATTTCTGCTTGGGACCGTCTGTTCGGATGCCAAAATGCATTTAAATTGTTACCAGATTAAAATAAACTATATAAAATTGCAAGTTTTACGCAAAATAACGCATACCTTTATATTAGATGTATTCACAAGAAATTCAGTTTTTTTTCTATCTCTGACTCTTCTTGTTGACATTTCTTATTGAACCCACGCGTGCAAAAAATAATCAAATTATGATGAAACGGTCGAACAGGTTTGACGTTAATTATTACCAACAGCAAAAGTGATTCACCAAGTGGGTGCGTTCTCAATATAAACAACTAGACTCCCCCCTCCCACCCCATTTTTCGTGAAAATCAAACGATAGTCTTACCATTTTTGGTAAGAACGATGGGTGGCAAATTATTATTCTCTTTCTCTTTATTCGAGTTAATTCATGCGCGGTGCAGCCTCCGCACTTGCTTATATTTAAAATAAAAAAGTGACTTTTCTATTCTTTTATGCAAATTTTATATCTATCGATTCATCATTTACGATATTTTTTTTTGTTTCAAGGTTTCTACCGCTCATGAATTATCCGAAATTAATTAAATTGGGTACAAATTATTTGGCATTTTACCAAGAAAATTTGTGTTGGTGATGATCATTCATGAATCATCTGAACTTTATGGTGAAATTGATTTTGTACAATAAGGCACAAGATATCCGTAATGATTTACACCCGAGGTGATTGCTGATCAAATTGGTAAGTATGATTTTGTTTGTCAAAGCAACTGCTCACGAGATATCGCGCTTGAAAATGTTTGGCAACGTCGCAAATGGAAAAAAAAAAACATTTTTTTTTTGGGAAAAATCTTCTGCTAACAAGTACGAATTGTTGGGCAGTTGCTCCGACAACGCTACTCATCGCCTTATATGTCTTACCAGCTTTGAGACACGGTTTTTGGGGTATCATGCTTCACAGAACCATGATGTGATAAGAGCTCCGCTCAAAATTAAGTATGCTTTAATATATAATATGACTGCAGTTTTACTGAAATCAGACCCATAGGAATAAAGTTTTAATTGTTACGTGACTTTAACCCTTTCGAGACTAACGGGACAATACATCCCAAGGCAGATTTTATTTAGACTAGTGGGAAACGTGTTCCCAAATAAGCGTGTAAAAACGCCAGTTCAGTCTTTTTAACGCCCAGGGTCATTTAGCCGTTGTTTGTTTACAAATAAAACAATATAACCTCAATAGTTTCGTACTCGTGGGTGCACGTGGTGCATTTATTTGCAATTTTTAAGTGTTTTTTTGATGAATACTCTGCTGTATATGGTGTTTAATCATGTAAGTACCTCTATAGTACTGATCCTATCACAATAGTGAGGACGAAGATCCAGACTGGACCTGCGAAAGTGAGTCTGCATTTGAAGGCGATAACCAGTCTTCAAGTTCTGATGAAAGCGTCATCGAGACTAAAGGTAACGAGGATTTTTTTGATAATAATATACCAGATACAGTTATGTCCGACATCCCAAATGCATCAGCAAGTCCTCAAACAGGGCCTTCAACTTCATTTGCATTAGACAACATAATCTGGAATTCAGTGCCCCAGAACTATACCCCAAGGATACAACTTCCTATTGCAAGGAATACTGAAATTCTCTTGAGCTCTATAAATAGTCAGTCTACGGAGATTAATATTTTTCCAAAAAGCTTATATATATTTATATCTCAGTGTACTAATGAAAGATTAACAATTTGGAAAAAAAAACTAAAAAAAAAGTTAAGCAAACTGATACTTCTAAAATTATGATGTTGACTGGTGTTATGATTGTAATAGCTTACAACACGCTTCCAAGTTTGAGTTGCTATTGGTCAAAGCATACCTCCATGGGTAATACTGCAAAAAAAATGCAATATCACGTAACCGTTATAAACCACTAATATCCAAATTATACTTCAACAGTCCGGAGAAACTAGAAGATTGCTCGAAGATTTATTATGTGGAAGAGCTTTTAGAGTGTTTCAAGCATATATATCGAAGTGCAAGAGAGGATTCGGTCTATCAGTCTATAGATGAAAGTATGGCGAAATTAAAAGGAAGATCGAGTCTAAAGCAGTATTTGCCATTGAAGCCCATCAAACGTGGAATAAAGTTATGAGTAAGAAGCGACTCTCTTAGCGGTTATGTATATGACCTCGATCTATATAGTGGAAAGCAGGATGGACAAGCAGATGGAACAGTAGGGGAAAGGGTTGTTAGAAAACTCACCAGCTTAATAATGAAATCTGATGTTGTGATCTGTTTCGATCGATTTTTTACATCGGTGACATCGATAAAAATATTGTCATATGCTGCAGTAGGAACCTGTATTGGTACGCGAAAAAATATACCAAAAAGTCAGGATAAATTAGAAAAAAGTGAAGCAAAATTTTTATGCACGAATGACGCTTTACTAGATGGTAGGATACCAAAGAAGTATTGGCAATTAGTAACTGTAATGGGGATCAGCGTACATTTATTGACCGAAAACAAAAGGACGGCCAAAAACTTACTGTCGAATGTCCCGAGATAATCTCCTTTTACAACAAGTATATGGGAGGCGTCGATTTGACCGATCATTTAGCTGGCCCTTATGAATTCGACCGCAATTCTACCAAGTGGTGGAAAAAAGTCTTCTGCAAATTATTAATGATATTAGCCGCAAACTCATTCATTATTTACAATGAAGTTAGGCGTAAGAAGATACCATTTTAGGAATTTTTGATAGCCCTAGCCGAAAGCCTAATTGACCAAGGGAAAAGCAAAGCCCGGATGACCATCAAAGCGACAAAAAACTATGGTGAATGTTGGCGACCATATGCTGATTGTCGAGCAGAAACGGAGAAGGTGTATAAGATGTTCACAAAACAAGGTAGAAAAACGCACAAGAACTGTTTGCAGGGTATGTAGTGTGCCTCTATGCAATGACTGTTTTACCCCTTTCCATATGTGAAATTATGCAATATTTTGATAAAAACTATTTGTTCTACTTATGTATGTCTTTTATTTCAGAGCTGGTGGGATATATTGTCCCAACGAAATGGACTGATAGGACGATATGTCCCACACTAAAAAAAATTAACGCGTTTGAAAAAAAAATTGAAAAAATGACAAAAATCTCTAAGAACCTTTTACTTTTGAAATATGAAATCAATAAGTAAATTATGCTTTTCATGAAAAAAAATAAAAATCCGTCTTGAAAGGGTTAAAAGCCAATACTTAAAAAACTTGCTAAAAATCAATAATTATTTCCTAAATAAACCCCAGATACCAAACTTCAATCAAATCGGGCAAATACCAAAAAAGTTAAAAAAAAAAAAATTACCACATAAAATAATAATACCCATTAAATCCCGATTAGATTTTTTTTTTATCATTAGGACCCACTGTGTTGTAATTTTTGTCTAGCAAAATGCCTTGTATAGACACTGTGTCGCATGAATATTATATTATATTACATGGAAAATGCTAAAACGTCAAACGTTGCCGAATTATCACGGCTAAAAGAACCCGATTTGGTAAAAGATATGCACATATTCGGATTCTCCAGAGTCTCTTGAATAATTCCGTATCAATTTCAGGAGGTTCTGAGCTATTTTAAGCATTTTATCAATGAAATTAGGAAGCAAGTCCGAGCCGATTCATCCACGTTGACGCCATGTTGTCAAAACCACCGTAAAAGTCGGCATTAAAATCGCGCGTAGACGTCAAAATCGACCATTTTCAGACGATGATTTCGGGTATAAAAAAAGGTTTTTACCTTATGATTTGTACATGGAAAAATAGTATAAAGCCTTAGGAACAGTTTAACATCAATTCTGGACCGATTCCAAACGGTTTTAGTAGTTAAATTTCGATTATAAAAAGGGTCTTATTTTGAGTGGAAACGGGCGAAAATCGCCGGTTTCGTTGCCAGGGAGACGCGCACTTGTTGGGTGCTAGACCATATTAGTTTTTATACCCTGCGAGTTCGGCCCGGGGGGGTACCAATATTCAGCTGACCGATTTTTTGAGACCTTTCATGGAAAATTGCATTTTCTTGGAAAATGGTGATATTTGAAACAAAACGGTATTTAGTGGATCATAGCCAGATAAATTCCGCGTGTTTGAGGGCAAAAATGGTCTTCGTAGGTGGCATAGCCATTGCGGCATAAGGCGTCAAAGTCAAAAAATAGTGTAGAGCAAAAATTACTCTACGTAGATGATTGTAGAGTGTGTCGAAAAATTGCTTTTAAAAGGTTCTTTAAATGCTCTTATTCAATGAAACCTCTAAGTGCCGCCACTAAAAAGTTATTAATATTTGAAGGAAAAAAGCGTAAAAAAGGGTATTTTCAAATGAACACTGCTCACCCTGTATAAACGTTAGCGTTAAACTTAATACACCGTTTTATTCGGAAAGGATGCAGGTTTAATTAATCCAAATGAATTTTTTTTAAATTTTGCACCATAAAAATTTCACA
Source organism: Anthonomus grandis grandis (assembly GCF_022605725.1). Lineage (NCBI taxonomy): Eukaryota > Metazoa > Arthropoda > Insecta > Coleoptera > Curculionidae > Anthonomus > Anthonomus grandis. Next base: position 3,027,060 of record NC_065548.1, read on the forward strand.
GAGAAAAAACTAAAAAAAGTCAATTTTTTAAGGTTTTTTTGATTTTTCTCCCAAAAAAAAACATTTTTAAAAAAAAGTCCTTAATAAAAATTGTAGTTCTCAATGAGGCGCACCTATCTTCTGTCAGTCATTATTTCCGGAAAAACACCGTTAAACCGTCAGAGGGGCTGGAATATCATACATGTCTGAAACTTTGAGCGTTAAAAAAAAAAACTTCCCATGTGCTGAGAACAACCAAAAACTATACAGATAAGGTTTCATCATCTCATTAACTCTAATCGATCTGTTAAATTTCATAATATTCAAGAAACCGCTGCGCGAAGAAAAATTTTTTTTTGACTTTGTACGCGTCCTAGTCCTAAACAAAAAAACAAATGAAAATTTGTAAATAATCAGCTTAAAGCCCTAAATATCTAGATTATAAAAAGGTAAATATCATTTCTCTAATCCAAATAGAATCAAAGTTATAAGCACTTTTGTCCGCCGAGTCCCGAGGTCGTGCGAAAACTCCCAAAAAGAAGCGGCCCTCCATAAGAGCTTCCCTCTTATAATAATTTCTTTGTCCTCCATTAGGTACAACGTCAGAATTCCCATAAAACAGTCGATTCAACAAAATGCCACGATGAAAACAAAACCGCCGTTATGTGAAAGTACTCACCCGTGAATATTTGCAATGCAAATTTTATCTGTGCAGGAACATTATTGTGTTTTTTTTTTGTTTTTCGTGCTATTGCACCTATATACTGACCTGAAACGAAAAAAGAAGAAATTAATACGAGGGTAATCATTAGAAAACCCCATTTAATTAGTATATGGGTATTTCAATGGACATTGACAGAAATGACAGCTACCTTCAAACACCCAGGTTTTATTCGATTCGTAAGAGGTCGAGAATAGCAAACGTCAATTAAATTGACTACGTGTAAATATTCAGACAAATATTGACAGAACTGTTAAGCAACAATGACAGAGAGAACTGACATTCTGCTTGGCCCATTCAGCGTTCTACATGCACGTAAAAAAGAAGAAGAATGAATGACGTTGATGACGTTTTCATTTGTCCATTAATTAATTTCCTCAAATGTCAAAAATATAAATTCGCTACACCCACGAGTAAATATCGTGACATAATCGACACTCTTATATTTTATGTTCATAACCGTGAACGTCATCGAGGATCGGTTTTGATGCAAGAATTGCAAATCCTAATAAAATTTATGGGGATTTAATGATCATTCCAATAATACTGACAGGTATAAACGCGTTATTAATAATTCTCAATAAAAAAATCGGTTATTATTCCAAGTAGCCGATTAGCAAGTGATTTATTTAAATATTATTAGCCTTCCTGTCTATAGTAACCGAGTTAAATAAGAAATAAACATTAATTTATTTGTTTTGAAATCGAATGTGATGATTATTGGCACTCAAAAGCGATTGAAAGATGCATGTGATAGAGAAAGAAAAATCACTTACTTGTTCGTGCAGCAAACTAACCAATAGAGCGGACGTCGATTCATGCAGCACAACCCTAAGGCTGCACTGTCAACTTCAACCCGTTTGACAATTTAATGCATGGTTACGAGTGAGAGAGACAATAGAGAGTTTAAGTGCAGCGACGACGTAGCCAAGATTTACGCACGTTAAACGAGGTTAACGCACGCACGAGTATAAAAATATTTTCTGCGTGTTGACGTAACGTGACAGAATTGACAGCGACTTGTCATTTGTCAAGTGCCAGGCAGGATAATTTTTATTAATTTGTCTTTTATTTACTATTGTTTTTTTAGTAATAGAAATTTAGGATCCCCATCATAACATAACCTAAAACCTAATCCGCACTGGAATCGAGTCGAATCGTGGATGCTCGGGACGTTCCGCGTATACGTACGTGCAGTAAATTAGTCTCGTGGAGCAACGCAGAATAACGTACACCCGTAGCCCGAATTTCAAGCGAAACGTGAAAATGAGTGAAATGCGCAGGCGCGGCATCCTTACGCACGTAGAATTTGCTGCACTTAAACTCTCTAATAATCTCATATAATTTGGAGGATCTTTTATAGCACAAGACGGGCATTCAGTATATATTCATTATTATTTTTTCATATATTTATTATACAAAAGACGCATTACATACACCCTCAATTAATTAAAAAGGAAGTCGCTTATGGTCTAATAGCCCCGAAAGAATCGATATCGGAGAAAGTCATCGAGAATCGGTTTTGATGCAAGAATTGCAAATCTATGGGGATTTAATGATCATTCCAATAATTCTGACAGGTATAAACGGGTTATTAATAATTCCCAATAAAAAAATCGGTTATTATTCCAAGTAGCCGATTAGCAAGTGATTTATTTAAATAGTATTAGCCCTAAAAAACATTTTCTGGGTCATGCAGTATATATACGAACTAATAGAACGGAGATCGATCCATATAGCACAACCCTAAGTCTGTACTGTCAACTTCAACCCGTTTGACAATTTAGTGCATGGTTACGAGTGAGAGAGACAATAACCTCATTTAATTTCGAGGATCTTTTATAGCATAAAACTGGCATGTCACCCTCGTGTGCTTACATTTAAATAAAGTTCAAACCAGTAGTGAACTTCTGACCCGACATCCATTTTCTTCCACGGTATGCAGTATATAAATGGAACATAACCTTACAAAATTAAAAAAACTCGCTCGATAATAAAGTGCATGGGTAAGAGTGAGACAAATAATAACCCCATTTAATTTGGAGGATGTTTTATGGCATAAAACAGGCATTTCACCCTCGTGTGCTTACATTTAAGTAAAGTTCATACCAGTAGTAAGCTTCTGACATCCGTTTTCTCCCGATTTTATCATTTTTTTACTCATCCATGCAGAAATCTCTTCCTCGGTACGCAGTATATAAATAGAACATAACCTCACAAAAGAAGCATTACATACACCCTCAATTATCTAAAAAGGTCGAAGTCGCTTATGGTCTAATAGCCCCGAAAGAATCGATATCGGAGAAAGTAATCGAGAATTGGTTTTGATGCAAGAATTGCAAATCTATGGGGATTTAATGATTATTCCAATAATTCTGACAGGTATAAACGGGTTATTAATAATTCCCAATAAAAAAATTGGTTATTATTCCAAGTAGCCGATTAGCAAGTGATATATTTAAATATTATTAGCCTTCCTGTCTATAGTAACCGAGTTAAATAAGAAATAAACATTAATTTTTTTTTTTTCAAAGCGAGTGTGATTTTTACCATTTTTATAGCACATGAGCAATTGAAAGATGCGTGTCGTATCGTAAACCAAGAAAAAAATTTTCTTGGTCCAAATAGAACGGACGTCGATCCAAGTAGCACATCCCTAAGTCTGCGCTGTCAACTTCAACCCGTTTGACAATGACAATTAATTGCATGGTTACAAGACTTACAAGTAAGATAGACAATAACCTAATTTAATTTGAAGGATCTTTTATAGCATAAAACAAGCATTTGTGCTTACATTTAAGTAAAGTTTATACCAGTAGTGAATTTCTGACGTCTGGTTTCTTCCGATTTCATAAATTTTCCACTTATCCATCTCTTTCTTACACTGTGTGCAGTATACAAATGGGACATAACCTCACAAAAGTAAAAAACCCGCTCGATAATAAAGTGCATGGCTAAAAGTGAGACAAATACTAACCCCATTTAATTTGAGGGATGTTTTATGACTTAAAACAGGCATTTCACCCTCCTGTGCTTACATTTAAGTAAAGTTTATACCATAGTAGTAAGGTTCTGACATGCGATTTCTCCCGATTTTCGCATTTTTTCAGTCATCCATTGATCATTCCAATAATTCTGACAGGTATAAAACGAGTTCCCAATAAAAAAATCGGTTATTATTCCAAGTAGCCGATTAGCAAGTGCTTTATTTAAATATTAATAGTCCTAAAAAACATTTTCTGGGTCATGCAGTATATATACGAACTAATAGACCGGACGTCGATCCATATAGCACAACTCTAAGTCCGTACTGTCAACTTCAACCTGTTTGACAAATTAGTGCATGGTTACGAGTGAGAGAGAAAATAACCTCATTTAATTTAGAGGATCTTTTATAGCATAAAACTGGCATGTCACCCTCGTGTGCTTACATTTAAATAAAGTTCAAACCAGTAGTGAACTTCTGACCCGACATCCATTTTCTTCCACGGTATGCAGTATATAAATAGAACATAACCTTACAAAATTAAAAAACCCGCTCGATAATAAAGTGCATGGGTAAGAGTGAGACAAATACTAACCCCATTTAATTCGAGGGATGTTTTAAGACTTAAAACAGGCATTTCACCCTCGTGTACTTACATTTAAGTAAAGTTCATACCAGTAGTAAGCTTCTAACGATCCGTTTTTAACATTCTAACATCCATACAGAAATCTCTTCCTCGGTACGCAGTATATAAATAGAACATAACCTCACAAAAGAAGCATTACATACACCCTCAATTAACTAAAAAGGTAGAAGTCGCTTAGGGTCTAATAGCCCCGAAAGAATCGATATCGGATAGTCCTCAGCTGGATCCCAGATGGGACAAACTAACTTAACATTTATGGTTAAATTCTCCAGAGCCAACCGGTAAATAATGAGTCACGGTTGATATGCCAAATTTTAAATTGCAATTTAGTGCGTTTACTGGAGGGTTATGCCACCCTAATTGCATACAGACCCGCATCAGGGGCATTTATGTCTCTATAATTATTCAATTGAGAAGTTTATTGATATAAGGGTTGATTTAAAGTTTTGTATATAATTTATGACCAAGAAAAAATATACGTTTAATCCCCCTAATTTCATAAAAATTCTTTTAAGGCACCTAACGCCTCTTTACTATTCGTTTCAAAGAAGACAACGGTTTAAAAATGGTTATCTTATGGTCACCATCTGTGTAACTTTTGAGCTATGAGACCCGTTTGCTAAAGAAGAATTTCATTAAGAACAATTATATATTCGGCGACGTATTTTTAACTTTAAATATTTGTCAATCACACAATCATTTACATATTGTTTACCTAAGCCACTTATAGCAGTCATGTTGATTAAATTTTATATACAGCAGGGTTAAATTTCACGATTATATACAAGTCTTTATCGGACGTGTTATTTTCACCATAGGTTCCATATGAGGGCATAATGAAAAACGTCTTATGAAAATGGCGGTGTGCTAATGTAAGCCACCGCCATTTTGTTTTGCAAACTAAAAAAAGCGCAATGTATAAATAACCACACATAAGATTAAGGTAGACAAAGACAGAAAGCAATATAGTGTATGTACAATTCAGCGGGCGTGCTACAAATAAACGAGTTTATTTAGTTGTCAATCAGATGTACTATAGAAAATTTTATCTATGGAAGCCAATATTGGTTTACGGTAGGATTATACTTCAAAGATTTGTTTGTTGTACCGAAATGTATGTTTAGTAGAAATCTATACGTCATTGTTACCGTACCGGTGGCATGTAAATAGGACTTTTTAATTATGTATTGAATATATGAATAGAACCTCGCAAATTTGATTAATATAACCTCAAAATATTTCGATATGTCACGTCATGTGTCAAATTAATATAATCTTAAAGTGAAATGACACTCGCATCTGATGCGCAACTGTACAAAAAATCTAATGCTTCCAATGGTTTTCAACTTCCACATGAAAATTCTATTAAATTCAAAAATATTCAACTTATTGGTCAATAGATGGGACGTCGAGTCATGTAGCAAAACCCTAAATCTGAACTGTCAACTTCAACTCGTTTGACAAGTAAGTGTTTGGGTGCGAGTAAGACAGACAACAGAAAAAAAATTTTTTCAAATTTTATTTCGAGGATCTATAAACGTTAAAGGTTACCATTTTTAGACGATGTTTTACATGAAACAGGCTGTTTACAGTGTGCTTACATAAGTAAGTAATGGGTTTACCAATAGAAGTGATAGAAGTTTAGTGAGCCATGTACGCAAAATGGTATGTGTCAAAACGCGGATCAAGCGTCAGTTGTGTTAAGTATACTTTGACATTTCATCATGAATCGTTTAAGTAAAGAGCAACGTATAGCTATCGTGAAAAGGTATTACGAAAATGCGCAAGTGGTTCGATTCCTGCACGTTTGAAGACTGGTTCGAACATCTTTTACTTCCAGTTTTAAAAAAAGAAGAGGGCCCTAAAGTTGTTATAGGTGACAACTTATCATCCCACATAAATTGCCATGTGTTGGAATTATGTGAAGAAAATAATGTTAGATTTGTTTGCCTTCCTCCCAACACAACTCACTTAACTCAGCCGTTAGATGTGGCATATTTTCGACCAATGAAGTTAGCGTGGCGAAAAATTTTGGAGGAATATAAATATAAATATGGATGCGTTGTTAACAAATCCCATTTTCCAAGCCTCCTAAAACAGTTAATGGCCAATCTAAAGGAAACTGGCAAAGAGTCTTTAATATCTGGCTTTCGAAAATGCGGAATTTATCCATGTAATAGACAGCAAGTTATAGATAGACTCCCAAAAAAAGATGTGGACGCACTTAAGAACCAATCTTTGATAAGCGACTCTATTTTAGATTTATTGGAAAAACAAAGATTTGGCAAAGGATCTGCTGAACCCAAATCAAAGAGAACGAAGATTAATATAACTCCTGGTAAAAGCCTTCTGAACGTCCGAACACCTTTGGAGGATCCCACACCGTTGGAGCAACCAACAACTTTTGAGGATCCAACACTTTTGGAGGATGACGAGGAAGATAATATAAGTGATGTTTCCGAAAATAACAATATTGCCGAGCTAGAAGAAATGCCGGGAAGCGTATTCACCGACCATCTAGTGTTAAGACCGTAATAAGGATTCATCGACGCTGATTGGTCAAATTTAATTTGAGATGACGTATTAGACGTATGTCGATACTTAAAACTCTTAAACTCGAACTCGTGTTCGTGGTTCGTTTTTCGTTTGTTTGGCGTTGTAGGGTGTTGTTGTTGTTTTTAAAATCTCAAAATGTATGATTTAACAAATGTAATTACGAAACTAAACGAGACCTTTTGTGTTGTGCTAGAGAAGTCCGAAAAAGCATGTGCTACTTTGCGGGCCAACGTTAATTCTGAAGAAGAGGTTCAAGCATTTTTGTTGGTATTTAGCGACATAACCAAAACAAATTGGATCGTACATCATAATGTACCTTCTTCACAAAGGTAGGTGCATTATATTATTCCTTGTCTATGGGTAGGTGCTTGACAGCATACGAATTAATTTGGCTTTTTGTATTTTTTTAACGATTTTTTTATACGCATTCCTTACCTTACTAATATCCTTTTAGAATGGTGTTTCACAAAGCTTGGTTATGTCATCACAGTTGTAAACATAAGTCCATCCACCAGAAAACAGAAAGAAATACTGGATGTAACGCTGCATTGGATATTAAAATCAAATTGAATACTGTTAACACTCGCCGCAGTGATAAATATTTGGCTAGATCTCCACCACTATGTGCAGTTGTGAGATTTAAAATTGAGCACAACCACAATATTAATACAAGTAGTGTTTTAAGATTACTTAGGGTATCAAAAGAGGTATGTGTGGCAGCTGTACCTACTTAGGTATTTATATAATTATATATATATAATTTTATTTGATTTAATTTTTTTAGACCATTTCTATATTTGAACTGCGGTAGCTCAGGTGTCTCGGAATTTCAAAGGTGGTGCAGCTATTCGCGTTCAACCAACTTCTATTACACGATGAAGAAATGGAGTCACCAAGGGCTCAAATAGCTGCTGGACGCCCTCCAACAAAATTTAAGTCTAACAGAGTTAAAAAAAGGCCAAGAAATTTACATAAAAATATTATGGCAAATTTACCCCGTGCCAAATCTCATGGTAGGTAACTAATCAATAAATTGGTAGATGCTAACCTTTTTGTGTATTGATATTATCTAATTTTTCTAATATGAAAATAAGATTGTTAATCAAACCCAATGTTACCTTCTGTGTTGTTATGTATCTTTGCAATATGCCAGAGTTATCTACCTTATTTTATATTTTATTTTCAATGTATGAAATAAAGAAGTTCGATATTATAACAACTTTATTTTATTTATTCTTTTTACAGTTTCTTACAAGTTTAACAAAATAAATCATTTATTTACTGACAGAAGGATCTTTCACTCGCTTTACAACGTAACATTCTTGATCATTGTCAAACTCAAAATTTCATTCTTCATAAAAAGTTGTTAAAAAACCACAATCAATCAAACATTATATTTTTTATAAAATTTCACAATATCTACATCTTTACATCAAAAATACGGATCACGAGCAGAAAAAAGTAGTACCTAGTGTTACAGTTTTTTTTTATGAATGATTAAATTTATCTAGTTATAGTTGAAATTAAATTGAGTAATGCAATCTTATGCCCACAAAATCATAATAATAGAGAAATAATTATTTAAATTAATTAAACAACCCCTAAAATAAAACTCATACTATTCAATTTGTAAATGTTTATTGATTATAATAAGAAAAAATAAAAGAAACAAAATGTGATTCACCCTAAAACCCAAAATGTAACTAAACAGAACACTTCTCGTCATATTAACACAGGTACACAAATAGTTAATCATGTAATGGGCACAAACACTTTATACGGCACTAAATTGTTTTATTTATAGTTTTATTGTTTTTTTTTTAATTTATCACGAAAATTAGTCCAAAATAGTTAAAATTCAACTATAAAAAACTTAAATTAGATGTTCACTCCAAAATTCATTTACCTACCTAATCGATACTCAAATCTTGACCAATCAGCGTCGATGAATCCTTATTACGGTCTTAACACTAGATGGTCGGTGAATACGCTGCCGGGAACCAGTAGGGAAAGGGCAGAAAAGTTGAAAGGTGTGAAATCAGCGAAGAGGCAAAAAAAAAACCACAAAAAGGTCTACGAATTTTAATGAAGAAAGTGATGTTTCTTCTGGAGGCTACACTTTATCTGAAGCAGAAGGGGAAAATTGGGCACATCTAAGTAGTGATGATGAGGCAGTTGAAGTGGGACAGCTACCGGTTGAAAATTCATCCAATAAAATGTATCAACGTGAGGAATTTGTCATAGTAAAATATGATCAAAAATATTATCCAGGAAAAATAATTTCCATATATAAATAATAAAAATGAAGCATAAATTTCCACGATGATTGAGTCCGGGCCAAAAGGTTGGAAGTGGCCGAAAAACGAAGACGTTCTATGGTACCCCAACATAGAAATAATGGAGAAAATTAAAGAACCCGTTTCTACCACTTCAAGGGCAATTTTTGTGGTTTATTTTTTTAGTTTTATTTATTACCTAGAGTATTATATTTTTAAGTTCCTTTTTGTTACCAAATATTTAGTTTTAGAATGTTATTTTTTAGTTATTTCTTTAAATAGGTACATACAGTGGGTATTTGTAAGTTCTTACCTTGTTTGTTTTTATGAATACTCAAAAGGTTTATTAGTACATTTTTTTTACACTTTTTGTGGCCATAGTCACCCATTTTACGCCTTCAAACAAGCCTATCCGTGTTTTTAAGCGTGAGGCCATAGACACCCCAAAATGCGGGGTGAATATGGCCACCATGTTTTTATTTTTTTTTTCATAGATGCGAATATATATATCATAGTTGACTAATAGAAATTGAAAGTAGACATAGCCTTCAAGGTTTTCCAATATTTACCATGGTAATTAGACGTTACTGGCAAAAGTTACACTCATTTGAAGTTGAAAAGTGGCTCATAGTAACCCCGATTTACGGTATCAGTGGTTTTAAAAACATTAATTAAGTTATACAAACAATTGCTTCCAATCGATATTCAAGATTAATTCATATAGAAGAGGAAAATTTGCCTTACGAAAGTTAGGAGCAGTTTTGCACAACCCAAATGAAGACGATTTTTCTATAATATAAGGAAAGTCTAAGGGTTTGGTGAAGTTTTATCATTAATTTTCTTCAAATTCCATATGGTTACAAGCAATTTTTTTCATGTGAAAAAGTAAAGGGAGTGTTTTCCGATTGAGTGAGTTTTTACTTTTAAATTCTGATAAAAGGGAATAATACACGAAAAAAGTACGTCACACTTTCCAATTTAAAAAAATGTATTATTTCGGATTCTTTCAACTATTTTTAGCCCGATTTGTTGTTATTAACGTTAGTCAGGGAGTGCATACAATGAAAATAAAACTCTGGGGAAAACCAGACGTGCTTTTCTACCGCTTCCTTATGGCTCTCTGGAGCCTTTTGATGTCTTTTATGAAACTGGAAAGCAACAGTGGCGGACCCAGTGATTCCAAACAAATTATCGATATCAACATTATTTCTAAGTGAGGAGCAATCAGACAAAAACCGATAAATCCATTTAAAACAATTTTGAGATATTCGCGAAAAACCGATGGTGCTAAATCTAAACTGTTTTATTGGTAATTTAAATTTGCTTTGGGTAGGTGGTATAATAAACATTTTATAATAGAAAATTTTAGGTTTTTCAATTTATTTATAAAAAAGTTATTGCAATTTAAAAAATGGATTTATCGGTTTTTGCTTGAATGAAACAGATTTGTCTACTTTTGCTTGCCCAGTACTAACCAAAATAAGTCTAATCAAACGTAGCATTTTTTTATATTATTTTTTTTATATTATCTTCTAAAAATTATTTAAAAAAAAAAAGAAACACATTGCGCAGTCAAACATATTTAATGAAAATGTTTTTTACCTAAAAGTTTTTCCATAATTTTAGAAAATGTTAAATAAACAAAAATAAATGCTACTACCCTGATAATGTTTAACAAAGAAAAATAAATGATACGCTAATACAGTCCTTTTAAATTTAACAACAAACTTTAAATCAGCATTCCGGCGTCATCCTCTAGACAGTCACAATGAAATTCTCCATTATCATTTTCTTCAGCATTGATTTCGTTGGGCTCGCATAATAAGTTTAGGTACCAGGTCAGGTCTACTTCTTCTTTCCATGCAGCACCAAACTGTTGTTCCATTAAATGAATTAAACTTTTTTTTTCTTGTCAGGAAATGGACGACCCAGCGGAAGTTCATTTAAATTAAATGGATCTGTCTTTCGCGCTGTTAATAAAAGTTGAGGAGTTTAATTTAAAAGCACTACTTTGTAATTTTGATGGCATTGAACTTTTACAATATTCTCTGTCTTTTTTTTGGTTTTCTGTAAGTGTATCCTTTTAAAGTCGGAGATGCCTCTAACTTTTTTCAAACTTCCCTGCAGCTCTTTAATATTATACAACTTCCAATCAATTCCTAGTTGTTTTACACTACCAAACTGGCAATATATCTCACAATATTCTTATTTTTTTACCACTGTTGTATTTTTTCGCAGACTCTTCCACGCGGCCAAGGACCCTATCGGCTGGAAGGAAACTGTGACCTCTGACAGGAAATGTCACCCTTATTTCTTTAAGTCCCGGGGGGGATTTAACTTTCAGCCAATAGTAAAGGGCATGAACGAAATGAGAATTCTTATTCTGCCCCCCACATCCGTCGCAGAATAATCTTAATACCTCAATATTCTTAAGGTTTAGAGTATCTAGGTGTGTCAAAAGTGCAGAACCAATTTTAACTGAACCTCGTCCAGCCTGGTCTTCTGTCCAGATATAGATCGTAGGATCCTTAGAAGCCATTCCAACGCAGCAGAATACATAATAGCTAACTTGATGTGAGTAGAAGGCGTCCGAAATGGGGGTCTTTATTTATAATTCCGGATCTTTATTTATGTACTTCTGGCATTTCTGTAATTTCTTCTTTTTATCGGCTTTTTTTTTTTTTATGGTAAACACAAGCACAAGAGGAAAGTCCTATGTCACTCTTGGAGTGGTGCTTGCGCGAAGATATTTGTGGGCATTTATCTTGAATCGCTGTAGGTTGTATGCGTCGGGAAATATGTGAGGTGGAAGCCCGTTCCACAAAGAAGATGTTCTCCAGATGAATGAGTCCCGATACAGCGACGTCCTTGGGGTAGGCAGGTGAACTCGATGTTGATGAGCCGCAACTGCTAGACGCGTCCTTCTTGCCGGAACAGCCCTGGGTGGAATCAGGCCTGCCAACTTAGAGGAGCACTTACCGTGATAATAACGGTAGAATAAACAGAGATCAGCCACCTTTCTCCTGTGCTCCAGACTATCCATTAGAACTGACTCCTTGTCAGTTCTGGTTTGTCGATAAGACGAATAGCTCTCTGGGGGATTAATCGATAGACTGTATAATAATTAATAAAAATACCAATAGGTATACTTGACTGGCTAATTATATTAAATTAACATGTAATGACAGTAAAGCTCAAAAGCTATATTAAGACTAAAACTATAACAAAATATTCGCATAGAAAATTCAAGTCATACTAAGCACAAAATAATGGCTGAGCACGACGACGGCGGTGTCTGGACCCCGCCAAATGCAGGGACAACGGCAGCATTGTCGGCTTTATTATTTGAGTCTATTAGACTTAATTTATGACTTAAAGCTCGAATCTGATGCCGCCAGTTTTGCATAACAGCAAATGTCAATAAACCAAAAACTAATAATTCTTCACTCTCTTCTGTATAGAATCCAGCAGGTTTAAACTATGCTTGGGTGCAGAGCTCCAGACATGCGAGCAATACTCGAGGGAAGGGCGTATTTGAGCCTTATATAAAGAGTCAGCAGCTGTTCTGGTGTGTATACAGTTTTTTCGTTTTGAAAAGCACTCCGAGTTTTTTGAAAGCCGCCCTGGCGACCTCGGCGACGTGGTCACGCCAGGACACACTGTTGGTGACCTCGACTCCTAGAAGATGTAAAGATGATTTCATTGGCAACGTTTTCCCTGCCATAACCAGCTCCGGGCCACCAAGGTTAGTCTTCATCGTAAATACTGCAGCCTGCGTTTTTTTAGCGTTAAAATTGACCAAATTGTTATCGCCTCACTCCAAGATTGCTCTAATATCGTTGTTGGTTGAAGCTACTTGTTGCTGCCTAAGATTCTGAGAACTTGTTGAACTTAAATGTGGAAATAAGTGTGCTATCGTTCGCAAAGCTGTAGATTGGATTGACAGTGGTTCCTAGCAAATCGTTGATATATATCAAGAAAAGCGTGGGGGATAGAATGCATCCTTGAGGGACTCGAGCGTTAATGTTAAATTTGTCGGAGAGGTATCCATCGACGGCTACTTGGATTGTTCGTTGTTCAAGAAAACTTTTGATCCAATTCAATAATGAGTTTTGTATGCCGATTGAGGAGAGCTTGGTTAGTAGTCCCTCATGTCATACTCTGTCAAATGCCTTGGAAATGTCAAGAGCGACTGAGCGGGACTCGCCGTGCTTCTCCATGGCCAGAAGATCGCCGGTGGATCTAAGCTTTCGGAAGCCGTATTGATGATCGCTGATTAGTCCAGATGATTCCAGATATCTTAACAGTTGTTGGTTGACTGCTTTCTCCATAATCTTCGATATTACTGGAACTAGTGCAATCGGGCGGTAATTGGAGGGCATCGTCTTCTTACCCTTTTTGGGTACAGCTTGCACTCGAGCAGTTTTCCAGCTTGTTGGAAATTGGCCCTGCTTATACGATGCCGTGAACAGTCTACATAAGGGAGGAGTCAATTCGTCTGCACAACGTTTTAGTATTAGGGCTGGAATTCCATCGGGTCCAGAAGCTTTGTTGGTGTCTACGCTTTTAAAAATTTTATTTATAATTCGTTGGGGAAACGAAATTTCTCCCATCGATGAATTCACCCTTGGCAAATATGGCGGTGTTTTGCCTTGCGAGTGCAGAGTAGAATTGGACGCGAAGAGTTTACCCAGTAAGTTGGCTTTTTCCCTTGCTGTTACCGCGATAGAACAACAACTTTGCAACCTTGATGCGGCTGCTACCTATATTGCCTAACAGAAAACAAAACATGTACATGCATGTGTTAAATAATATTTAACAGATTTTTACCTTCCTTGACAGGTATATCCATCTCCCACATTTTTTTCAGGAAGCTGCTAAATTTAACTAGTAAACTACCGAACCTAACAACCACCCAAGTAAATACTTTATTAAACAAGCAACGAAGACTAAACTTATGCGACAATACTGATACCAAAATCAGTAATGTTGCTACCACAACGTTCCTTGAAATACTGACGATGTGACGAACAAACCGATCTTAGGTAAAAAAAAGTTCTCCCCGCTAAACTAGTCTTAACAAGAAACCTAATAATATTTATTATTCGAGCCAAGAATAGAAAATTACCTTTTAAAATATAAAAATATGCTGCACATGGATTTATCGTATTTTGTATGAAACAGGGTAAAAATATCTTTTTTTCATGGATTTAACGTGTTTTGCTTGCCTTTGGTGCCGATTTTAAATAGGATATATCGGGTTTTCGTTGAATCTGATATGGCCAGTCGATGTATCGGACCGAATGTAATAAGATTCAATGGTAAACTCGTTTTAGCCAAAAAATGGATTTATCGGTTTTTATCTGATTGCTCCTCAAGTATAATTTCGGGAATGGACAATAAACATACGTAAGTACCCTCTTTTCTGCCCTCCATAAAACCCAAGCTCTACTTGTTCTATTAAAAAAAAACTGATGCGCCATTTAAAATGGCCAATTTTACGTCAAATTAAGTCACTTTTTCTGGATACTTTGACCGTGTTATAACGATGGACACAAGGGAGGGGTAAACGTACCTAAACAAATTACACGAAGTAAAAAAAAAAAACACACGAAGGCATACGGGCGCGTCCTTTCGTAGAGGAAAATCGTAAAAATAACCGTATAGTAAAGTCGAGTAGCTAAGAATAGGCCTCGGGTGTTGTGTTTGTTAAAGAAACGGCCTGCGTGCTGGCGTCTGGTGTGCATTTCAACCAGGTGCGTGCAACGTGGGGGAGAAAAACCGATACAGCGAAAAATCTTGAAAAATTTAAAATCAATGTTATTTACTGCTTAATTTTTAATGCTTGCTACAACCATTTAGATTGAAATCGGCTCGAAAACGGGACGATTAATATGCGAACACTCCTCGGAAAACATCTTAATCTCAATTAGTCTTTAATAACATATTAATCGTATGCATCGAATAAAAGCGTTTTTATGGCGTTATAAGAACGGATCTTTTAAAGGGGGGGAGAAAGATATCGATATATTTTTAATAATAAAAACCACTTTGATAACATTAGGTTTTAACACTGATTGGTTTTTGCTATTAAGTCATCTTAGTTAATGTGCCGACGGCAAGGATAATGTAAATTATTTTATTTAAAAATTTTCGTCATCTTGTCTGTTATAGCCTCAATAATATCGAAATTCTTACGTAAGATTCTTCTTGTTTACTACAATATCTGAATTACTGCCTGCATGCTCTGGAACATTTTTTTTTTTTTAAATTCAAACTGAGAGGGAATAATCCATAATATGCTGAAACACGCGGTTATGCGTCTACTAGTGTATACCAAAAACGATTATTGGTCATCTCTCCACATTATCTCCTCCCCACACTCCTGATAATCCTCAATCATTGGTTCGCAAAATAAACGCGTTATCTTCGATAATTCCCAAACTAATATTATCGGTGCTTATCAATCAAATACAGGTACAATATTATCGGATCGGGGTCAGATCAGGTTGATGCGTTTATATCGCCCTAAGCCGATCCGCCTAAAGGTTGAAAAAAAAAAGGTCAGTCGACCAACCACTTCTCCACTTATGGTCTCACGAACGTTGATTCTCGTAGTACCGGTTGTCTCCTTTTACATAATAACCATATTTACTTGGAAATCGGGCTTTCTTTCATATCTCTCTAATAAGGTTCACTATTTTTTTTTTCAGGTTATAACAACAAAACGCACACACATTCAGAAGCCGATTTCTCTTTTTCGCGTTTTATAGCCGATTTATTGAAATGTTCACAAACAAATCACGCGTACGGTTGAGTTATGATTATGAATATCTAATTATCAAATGAGTCAAATTTGGGTTTTTGAGGTCACAACCGGCCATAAACGACCATAAACGTACGGGTGCTGCAGAACCGATTTTACGAGCGGCAATCGTCAATATGTCGTTATTGGTTTTGAATCGATTTGGACCCTGATGGCTCTCTTAGAGTCGATTTATCGCATCTTGTCCGTTAGGGTCAAGAATTTCGATCGAGAAAACACTAAAAACTCAACAGATTTCCCCACAAATCCGATTGTTTGAAAAACAAATGTAATGCTCATTAGGGATGATAGAAAATATTAGGAACAGTTGTTTTGGAACAGTTCCAAACGAGTAACGGCTGTAACAGGTATTAATTTAAAATTTAAGAAAATACTAGTTCCAAGATATCAACTATTCCGGAGTTATAGAATATTTAGAATATAACAGATTACAGACGGAACAGTGGGAATAGCAAAAGAGAGAGAACAAAATACCGAAGGAAACTGCCTTTTGGCGTTCCTTTTTTATTCGATCTATGATACGATAATGCGACGAAACACGAAACTCAAAACGGGGATTGGCCGGATTGGGGATTTATTTAGACGAGTAGACGAAAGATAGAACCGTTGGCGTTTGGCGTATTGGTCGATTTTAGCATCAGCATCATTCTTTTACACCGCAAAATCCAAAACTTTATTAATTTTTCATAACCGTTCCGTTTCCCCTTAAAGTAGGTATTAAATTAAATTTTATATCGTGTCAAAGTTGTTTTAACGATCTCGGTTGGAACTGTTATTAAGTAACAGGTATTTGGAACTGTTCCGGAATAGGAACAGGAACGTAACGGAACAGTTCCAAAAAAATACTAGTCTGTATCATCCCTAATGCTCATAACCTCACAATTTTTAAATGTCAAACGTCAATCTGTCAGCCCTGTATAGGGTGTGGTTCCTGTTTCACATGCGGCTGGGCAACGAGGCAACATAAGGTTTTTTTTGTTAAAGTTTTAATCAAATTGTTTGTTCCAATATAGGATACGTTAAATATTAATCTCATTATAATAATAAATACATATATAAATTATTGAAATATTCTTAAATAAGAACTGTCACTTTGCTGTCTAATTTAAACAATGACATCTGTCAATTATAGAAAAATAAGTATGATACTCATAACCTGAATAACCTCACAATTTTTAAATGTCAAACGTCAATCTGTCAGCCCTGCATAGGGCTCCGTGGTCCGTTTTTCACAGGCTTCTGAACAGAAAAGGCTCTCTCAGTTTTTCATCAGTTTTAGTGCAATTATTTATTTTGAGATACGAGACGTTAAATATTAATCTCATTATATTAATAAATACACGTAGAAATTTCTAATTTTGATCTGTCACTTTGTCGTCTAATTGGAACAGTGACACCTGTCATTTGTCGTAATTTATAGGACTTTTATTATAGGGTGTGGTTCGTGTTTTACAGGCGGCTGGACAACAAGGGGTAACCTAAGGTTTTTTTTAATTTTAGTCAAATAGTTTGTTCCAACATAGGATACGTTAAATATTCATCTCATTCTAATAATAAATACACATATAAATTATTGAAATATTCTTAAATAAGAACTGTCACTTTGACGTCTAATTCGAACAGCGACATCTGTCAGTTGTTTATTAAGTGTGGTCCGTTTTTCATAGGCGGCTGGACAAAAAAGACAACTCAAGTTTTTTTTCAGATTTAATTCAATTATTTGTTCTGAAATACGATACGTTAAATATTAATCTCATTATATTAATCAATACACGTACAAATTCCGAATTATTAACTGTCGCTTTGCCGTCTAATTGGAACAGTGACACCTGTCATTTGTCTTAATTTATAGGACTTTTATTATAGGGTGTGGTTCGAGTTTCACAGGCGGCTGGACAACGAGGCAACATAAGGTTTTTTTGTTAAAGTTTTAATCAAATTGTTTTTTCCAATACAGGATACGTTAAATATTAATCTCATTATAATAATAAATACACACATATACATTATTGAAATATTCTTAAATAAGAACTGTCATTTTGACGTCTAATTCGAACAGTGACATCTGTCAGTTGTGTATTAAGGTTGGTCCGTTTTTCATAGGCGGCTAGACAAAAAAGACAACTCAAGTTTTTTTTCAGTTTTATTTCAATTATTTGTTCGGACATACGATACGTTAAATATTAATCTCATTATATTAATAAATACACGTACAAATTCCGAATTGTTAACTGTCGCTTTGCCGTCTAATTGGAACACTGACACCTGTCATTTGTCTTAATTTAAAAGGGACATCTGTCAGCAGGGTACAGGGTGTGGTTTGTGTTTCACAGGAGGCTGGACAACAAGGCAAGCAACGGTTTCTTTTAAATTTTTTAAATTTTTGTTTTTTCAGATTTATTTCAATTATTTGTTCTGACATACGATACGTTAAATATTAATCGCATTAGAGAGTTTAAGTGCAGCAAATCCTACGTGCGTAAGGATGCCGCGCCTGCGCATTTCATTCGTTTTCACGTTTCGCTTGAAATACGGGCTACGGGTCTATGTTATTTTGCGTTGCTCCACGGGACTAATTTACTGCACGTACGTATACGCGGAACGTCCCGAGCATCCACGATTCGACTCGATTCTTGTGCGGATTAGGTTTTAGGTTATGTTATGATGGAGATCATCCCAAACAAAAACAAAGGTGCAAAAGTTTTGTAGTTTGATTATATTAGTTTTGGGTTTTGGTTGCTTAGTTGGGGTTAACTATTAGGTAGGTATCTATAAAAAATAACAAATCAAAACACTACTAATCAAAAAACACAATTTCCTAAATTTCTATTACTAAAAAGCAATAGTAAATGAAAGACAAATTAATAAAAATTATCCCGCCTGGCACTTGACAAATGACAAGTCGCTGTCAATTCTGTCACGTCAACACGCAGAAAATATTTCGCAGAACACCTAACGTTATACTCGTGCGTGCGTTAAACTCGTTTAACGTGCGTAAATCTTGGCTACGTCGTCGCTGCACTTAAACTCTCTATTATATTAATACGCGTACAAATTCCGAATTGTGAACTGTCGCTTTGCCGTCTAATTGGAACAGTGACACCTGTCATTTGTCTTAATTTAAAAGTAACATCTGTCAGCAGGGTACAGGGTGTGGTTTGTGTTTCACAGGAGGCTGGACAACAAGGCAACCTAAGGTTTTTTTTAATTTTAGTAAAACATACACATATACATTTTTGAAGCATTTCTAATTAAGAACTGTCACTTTGGCGTCTGTCAATTGTGTACGGAGTGTGGTCCGTTTTTCATAGGCTGCTGTAGAAAAAAGACAATTTAAGTTTTTTTTTCAGGATTAAATTCAATTATTTGTTCCGAGATACGATACGTTAAATATTAATCTTATTATATTATAATAAATACACGTACAAATTCCGAATTGTGATCTGTCACTTTGCCGTCTAATTGTAACAGTGACGCCTGTCATTAAAAGTGACATCTGTCAGCCGTGTATGGGGTGTGGTCCGTTTTTCATAGGCTGCTAGACAAAAAAGACAACTCAAGTTTTTTTCAGACTTAACTCAATTATTTGTTCCGAGATACGATACGTTTAATATTAATCTTATTATATATGAATAAAAACACACAAATGATTAAAATATTCCTAATTGTGAACTGTCACTTTGCCGTTTAATTCGACATATTATGTCATTTGTCTTACTTGAAAAGTGACATCTGTCAAAGTTTCCGTACATTTTGCTTACTGTTTACAGACAAGGGATCTACATAACTAATAAAATAATCATTTAAAACGTGTTAATTTTTATGAATTTTTTTATTATGCTGATAAAGCGGTCTTTCATCATCTTTTCGAATTAGACGCTAACGTGTGATATCATATAGCAAATGATCGCTAACCAACGAAAAGAAAAAATGAAAATTCAAAACAAACAACGTTCGGTGCCAGTGACATCTAATATCGAAATTATCGCCAACATAAAATGTTGGTGATGTTCTCATGAATTATTCACTGTATGTACGGATCGAATTAAGCGATGATTTAATGATCAGTTTGTATTTCGTTTTTTTTTTTTTTTAATTTCTAATAAGCGCGCGGTTTTGGCTTTTGACGAGAAACATCTGAGCGAGATTGGCATCTTCACGGGTCTTGGAGGTTATTCATTTATCTTTATTTTGCAGCTGGTTCGGTAAGTCATTCTATTAATGAAGATGTTTAGTAATAACATAATTTAGGTATGCACTGCGGGAAATACAAACAAACTAATTCGTGTGTATTTTTTACGATGTGAATATCCAGCAGAAAAAAAGAGGAAACAATCGGACCGTGGCTCCCTCGTCATGCCCTTGTACCTCCAATGAATAAAAAATTCTATGGGAATTCCTTTAATACCTGTTGATGGCCCTTCCACTCTCACCTGATTGCGTGTTTACCTACATTTACAGGTAGATATCGCTTCCACTTGTTGCTTTTGGGGTTTTTGCCCTTTTGTCTAGCCTATAGAAGGATCGCTTTTGTACCTGTATTTTAAATTCTCTCCGTAGGCTGATGATTCATGTATTTTCTTTGATATGCGTTAAATTCTTTTTAAAAATGCAAGAATCTTTTATGTAATTAAAGGTCAATGCAGCTTCCTTTATAATAATTTTAATGTCAAGGAAATTATTCGATTATGTGGGTATGTTAGCGTAGATTTTTATTCAATATAAACGTCACTTTAATTGTTTTATTAGCGCCTTATATAAGAGGACTTTTTAATTAACAATTACCTACCGATGAAATCTCCCAAGCAAATTACAAATCCAAGCACCCATTACGACGTTAAGCAACGGCCAATTTTAGAACGGAAGTCGCGTGATGTCACTTTTCGGGATTTTAAGATGCCTCCGCGTTATTTACTATGCAATAAATAATGAAACTTGTAATAATCATCGTGAGTGCGGTAATTCCGCTCGTAAAAACACACAAAAAGTAACTAACTTTTAACATTCAAAAACTAATTTACGTTGGGCTTGTTTACATAAGTGTCACGCGATGATATGTCAATGTCAAACTTGTCACTCTCGCATCAAACATATAGGCAACTTATAATACTATTATTTTTCTTGATTTGTCAGGAATTTTAGACATTCGTAGTAGATTATATAACCTTAAAATATTTTAGTTACAATGCGGTTCAATGTGCTATCTACAAACCTTCCTGTTACTTAACCTCACTTCAATGTTGCCAAAATATTTGTTATGGAAATAAAGGCTTATTTGTGACAAATTCTGTGCATAGTTCAATATGCTATTAATAATAAATTTAATACAAAGAGAGACGGCTTTCAAAGTGGGTTTAAACAATATAAACCATTATACTGAAAAACAATGACAATAATTATCTAGGTAATTATTAAAACTGGCCAAAAACGAACATTTAATTTTTATTTAAAAACTATTATCGTTAAAGATGTTTTAAGTGTCTCCTTAATAATATGCCTAATTATGGGCACACGTTAATTACATTTCGTGTGAAACATTTTACTTTAAAATCAATTATTTTTATGGAGAGGCGGCAACGTCGCCTCGTTCAAAATGGGCGTGCCTTCACGGTTTACTGGCTCGCCTCTGCACCCAGCCGACTTCTTGACTGACTTCGGTGCGTTCTCGCGGTTTTAAATATTGTTATTCAATTATCATTTGGCCTCTTTTTCTTTTCCTTCAGTCTGCTGGTAGTCTTGATTCTTGAACCCAGTTATTTCTCTCATTTTTTTTCCTCCTTTATTATCCGAGAGAGTACGCGGAGCGATAATGCCTGCATCGAAACAGCAACAAAAAAAAAAAAAAAAAAAGAAACACCGTCTGTGGGTACCGCTCTCCGCTAATTATACATTGTTTTAAGGATTTTTTCCTGTTTGATATTTAGTCTAGTTAGAGCGTAATAAAAGTGATTAATTGTGCCTGATAAGAAACCCGTTTGTCGGCTATAGAATAGATTGTTAAAGTAGAACTTAAACCCGCCATTTGTTTTGAATTATTATAATGTTATCAAGACGCAACAACCGTAGGACGCCATTTTGGATTTTATGCGGCCACCATTACAAGCCCAATTAAATTATTACATTATTGTAAATTCTTAACCATGTTTAATTTCTTAAGCTTATGTAAAAATTAAGTATTTTTTTTTGAATACGCTCAACAAAAACAGTTACAATGGCACGATTTTTATATAGAAAATAAAAGTGAGGTTATTTTTTAAAATTTATTTACCGCCGGTACATTGACAAATGTCAATGACTTGACAGATGACAGTGCGAATCGGTAAATTTTTAAAGATTGCAACTTTTAATACGAAAACGGTAGGAATTATGCACTAAATGGTAAATAAAAGCTAGAAAATTTAGTAGGGGTAAGTAACTGCAATAATACCCTGCCAAATTAACTCTAGAAAGTTTAATTCTTTCAAGTTTCCTTCATATTCACTCCTTCAAGGCTCTTTCAGACAAAATAGGGCTTTAAATTAATAAAGTGGCGGAATATATTTAAATTAATAAACTGGGAGTATATGTGCGGTGTGATATACCCAACCCAACCCAACTCAATCCAATCCAACCCAACCCAGCTCAATTGCTCAAGCACCTCTCATCAAATTTTGCGTATTTTTACAATTTTTTTTAAATGGCCTAATTTTACCCAAAAAAATTAAAAGTGGCGGTGATGATACGATATAATTCGCCGCGAATATATAAATTTTGATAGAACTTAAAAAAAAGAAATTTTAAAAATAATGTACTCCTAAAAATAAATTTTCAATTCAAACAAATTTGTTTTTATTACATGTAATTGACATTTTAAGTAATATGTAATGAAACTAGTGTATAATGTCATGATTATACACTAGTTTTATTCATCATTTTTTATATGTTATGGTAATGAATGACTAAAAAAATACAGAGTGAATTCTCCACTTTAGAGAAAGCCAGACTGGAGACAAGGCTTCAGCTGCAGAGTGACAAAACGCAACAAAACTGGCAACACCACACCTAATCGCGTCCTATAGTGAGTGATTTAGTGCGTGATAGCACCCTCTTCGTGATAAAATTGGACTTTCCGCCACTCTTAGTGAAAAATATATATCGAAATCTACCTACTTTGCAAAAAACCCGACCATTTTTCGTTAGTTTTGACAAAAGCCGCTAAACTGCAGAATTACCATGTTGCCTATGTCCGGAATGGTTTATCATATGAAATTATTTTATCTGAAAGTCTGAAATGATTTTTTTGAAAGTTTATGGGTAAAAATTTTTATTAGTAAGGAGCCATACATTTTCGGCATAGTCTATAGGCCTCCAAGTTCAAATATTCAGAGTTTTTTTTTAACTTTAGAGGAAACACTAATTGACATTTTTTCAAATTTTAATAATATAACGTGTCTAGGTGATTTTAACATTGATATATCTAAATTAAATTACAGTCATGCAACTCAGCTTATTTCTTTGTGTGAAACTTTCGATTTGAAGCAACTTATAACCGAGCATACTCGTATGACCAACAACACTAGTTCAATTATAGATCTTATTTTTACAAATCATGTT
This sequence comes from Anthonomus grandis grandis, assembly GCF_022605725.1. Lineage (NCBI taxonomy): Eukaryota > Metazoa > Arthropoda > Insecta > Coleoptera > Curculionidae > Anthonomus > Anthonomus grandis. The sequence goes on from NC_065548.1 coordinate 3,050,643, forward strand.
GGCATTTTGAAGTCTGGCATAATAAGCTCTACATTTTCTGACCATTTTGGCGTTTTTTGTGAATTTAATGTGAGGGAGTCTATTGTACAACCGCACATTGTATCTTATAGATCCTTAAAAGACATAAACCTAAACAACTTTCAAGAGGATTTGGAGGCTGTTCCATTTCATCTAATATATGAATTCGAATCCATAGATGATAAGAGAGACATTTTTTAAACAATAACTTACTCAAATTGTTCGACAAGCATGCTCCTATTAAAACTATAGTTGTTCGAAAAAAAAAAGATTCTCCGTGGCTGACAGATAATATTAAACTATTGCAAAAATTAAGAAATAAGGCATTAAAGGATTTTAAAACAACTAAACTGCCAGCTAAATGGAATTATTACAAACAGCAGCGATTAGAGCGGAAAAAAGGGCTTTTTATAGTGATAAGTTTGAGAATTGTACATACAAGGACAAGTGGCGTGAACTAAGAAAAATATTGCCATCAAAGCAGAAGCAAATTCCTAAATCTTTTGTAAATACCAACAATTTTAATTCATATTTTATAGATAGTACCAGAGTGACAAATATTGATAATTGTGATGAGTTAATTAATTTTTATGATCAGAATGCACTACCAACCTTAAATAAGTTTTCTTTTCATCCCACTGATTATAATACTATTTCTGCAATTATATTACGTATTAAGTCTAAAGCATTCGGGGTGGATAATCTTAATATTACGTTAATTCAACTATGCTGTCCTTTTATTATACCCTTTATTTTACATAGTGTTAACGAGTGTATTAATAAAAACTACTTTCCCAAATGCTGGAAAGAAGCCTTTGTGTTGCCATTGCCGAAAGTGCATAATCCAACAGATTTTAGTCAATTTAGGTCTATCAGTATTTTACCAACGTTTTCAAAAATTCTCGAACGCATTCTAGACTCTCAAATTCGTAGTTTTCTTAATAAAAATGATATTTTACCACCTAAGCAATCTGGATTTAGAACAAATTATAGTTGTACTTCGGCTATGGCGGACGTTATTGATGACGTAATTCGGGCTAGGGATGATGGTAAAATTTCTGCTCTGGTGTTGTTGGATTATACTAAAGCTTTTGATTTCGTTAGCCACTCAATTTTAAAGTCTTTGTTTCATTATATTGGTTTTTGCTATTAATTTAATTGCCTCTTATTTAAATAATCGGATTCAACGTGTTAAAATAGATAACGACATATCTGATCCTTTGGAAGTTGAAAGTGGTGTGCCTCAGGGTAGTATTTTAGGACCCTTGTTTTTTATCATTTACACGTCTAGATTTTATCTTCAATTAAAGCATTGTGCCCATCATTTTTACGCAGACGACACGCAGTTATATTATTCATTTTTACCAGGAGATTTTAAAATGGCTGAGTTTAAAATTAATCAAGATTTACAGGCTATTTGTGATGTTTCTTCGAAGCATTTATTAAAATTAAATCCTTCGAAGTCATCTATAATGTTCATAGGTAATCGAACTAATGTAAATAATATTTTAAATGGTATAAACATTAAATTGGGGGACGAAAGAATTCCAGTTGTTGACAAATGTAAAAGTTTGGGCCTTATAGTAGATAATAATATTCGTTTTAAACATCACGTGTCTAATATTCTTAAAAAGGCATATCTTGCTATGAAATTAATTTATTTGCATAGACACTATTTAAGTAAAGATATTAAGAAGCTTTTATGTGATTCATTGGTCCTTTCACAATGTAATTACTGTGATGTAGTGTATGGCTGGTGTCTTGATTATGAGGATAGGGGTAGACTGCAAAAGCTCCAAAACTCTTGCATTCGACTAATATTTGGCATTCGCAGGAGAAACCGCATTTCCCAAAAACTTCACGAACTTGGATGGCTTAATATGCATAATCGAAAAATTGCTCATTCTTTAACATTTTTTTATAAAATTTTAATATATCGTAGTCCGCCCTATCTCTATCAAAAAATAACTTTTAGAAATGATGTACACCATTTGAATTTAAGAAGAAATACTATTCTCATTCCGAGACATAAAACACAGTTATTTAAACGATCATTTTCTTACAATTTTGCTTATCAAATAAATTCTTTAAATTTGGATCTGGACCAATTATCAATTTCTTGTAATACTTTTCGTAATAGGATGATTGTACATCTAATGAATCAGCAGGGTATATAATTTAAGTTCTTCTTTTTTAACTTTTTGAATGGTTGTTTTCTTGAATAATTTATTACAATTTTTGGTATTGGGATCATTTTATTTATTTATTTATTGTCTGCAATAATTTTTTTATTTTTTGTTATTTAACCAAAAAATTTAATCTGTTTTTTTGGGTATTTGCAATGTGTATTGTTTTGCTTAATGTTAAACTGTCAAATTTAGAATTTAGAACTCTTATATGTAGGTTTATTAGGTATATGATTAAAGAAAAAGCTGTATTTAATCAGTTATTAGTTAAGCGTTACTGTTAATGAGCGTTACTGAAATTACCATTTTTTTAAAGTGAGAAGTGTGGTGCCACAATGTTAAAGACCAGAATCTGCCATGGCAGAATTTTGAATTTGTAGGCCTTTTATTTGCGTAAATTTATTGCTAGATTTTGTAAACTTGTATTTTTTTTGTTTCTTCTATGCAAATAAAAAATATTTATTATTATTATTACCAGGGTTTAAATTGGCTTTTTGCAAAAACTACAATAAGTACAGTGTCTGAAAGAGACGAAAGTTTCAAAAATTACTTTTTTTATATAAATAAAATTACGACAAACACCCAAATAGTTTTGAGGTTATGTTTTGGGGTGTCAAAATGTTTCTATAGGCCTATTTTAAGGAGGTTATCTACCCATTAAAAATTAAAACGTTCAGTCAAAATTACATTAAGATTTATAAAGTAGGAAACAAATATACTGTATAATATAAAACAAGAACTTCTCTGGTCCATGACTGTGTATCATGTTGAAAAACAGGGATTTTGCAGAAGAATTTTTTACTGGTAAGTTGTTTGGGGTGGGTGGGGGGTGTAAGCGTAGTGTTAATAAAAAACATTTTTAATGCATAAAATAATTGCCTTAAAAGAAAAAAAATAATTTATTAAGTAATTTACTCTCTCAGGTTACATCAGAAAAATTAACTATAATTTATATTATTCGTTATTTCTAATCACTTATACAGAGTGTTTCAGAGCTATGGGATCAAACTTCTGGGGGTTGTTCAGTGCAACAGAAGAATCCATTTGAGTATAGGAACCCATGTCCGGAAATGCGTCACTACGCCCCTACGGCCCTAAGTCGCGTTAAAATTTATAAAAAAACATTAATTACCAAAATAGGATGTGCTGCATTTATTTTTACCTTTTGTACATGATACCATAACAACAATTGTTTAAAATCAACGCTTATCAATGTCAATTCTCAATGTCATGTTTAAAAATTTTATAGCTTACAATTTTTAAACATTTATTGCTAATGGAAAACTATATGCATTTGGTATACGAAGCAATAAACTGCAATGCACGAGCAGCATCGCGGTTGTATCAGGAACGTTATCCCGAACGACAGCATCCTGGATAAAAAGGTTTATTGCGGTTCATCGGCGGCTCACTGAGACAGGCATGTTTAAGACCAAGATGCATGATACTGGTGTTGCTCGAACCGTAAGAACGGTCGAATTTGAAGAAGAGGTTCTTCAGCAAGTTGCCGATGAACCATCAAATAGCACACGTGACGTCGCTAAGAATATGAATACGAGTAACGCTTCTGTCTGGCGGGTACTACACGAGCAACAACTCCATCCTTATCACTTCCAGAAAGTTCAAGGTATGACTGCAGCCGATTATCGACGATTATTAAGCGACGGTATTTTTAATAGTAGGAATAGCCATGTTTGGGACGAAGAAAATCCTTATGCAATTTTTCCGAGAAAACATCAGAATCGTTGGTCTGTCAACGTATGGGCAGGCATTATTGATGATTATTTAATTGGGCCATACCTTCTACCGAAACGGTTAACAGGACCTATTTATTTGCGTTTCTTGGAGGAAGTTCTCCCAGAACTCCTTGAAAATGGTCCACTAAACGTTAGACAGCAAATGTGGTTTCAGCATGATGAAGCGCCGGCTCACTTTGCTGTACAAGTACGCGAGTATTTGGCTCAGCGGTTAGGGCACCGTTGGATTGCCAAAGGTGAAGCAGTTTCTTGGCCTCCTAGGTCACCCGATTTAACGTCTCTCGATTTTTTTCTTGTGGGGACATGTAAAGTCTTTAGTCTACGAAACTCCAGTAGAATCAGAGCTAGACTTAATTGGACGAATAACAGCAGCATTTGAAACAATTCAAAACGAGGGTCAAATTTTTAGTGTAGTCCGCCGAAATCATGTGCGGCGTTTAAATCGGTGTATTGAGGTTGGAGGAAGACATTTTGAACAATTGTTATGATGGTATTATATATACAAAAGGTAAAAATAAATGCATCAGATCCTATTTAGGTAATTCATATTTTTTCTAAATTTTAACGCGTCTTAGGGCCGTAGTGGCGTAGTGACACATTTCCGGACATGGGTTCCTATACTCAAATGGATTCTACTGTTGCACTGAACAACCCCTAGAAGTTTGATCCCATAGTTCTGAAATCCGCTGTACACAGCATGGAAAGCTTTGTCTAGTTTTTATCAAATCAATTTTTTTGAATCGTATTTTTTTGAATTTCCTTAGTAAATTATAAAGTTTTTCCTCTAAGGTAATTATTTTCTGCAAAAAAACCGTTTTTCATTAACCCTACCCTTACCCCCCCACCCACCCCACACAACTTACCAGTAAGAAATTATTTTAAAAAATAATTGTTTTCCAAATCCAATCTAATAACACAGTTTCTTTATTTAAATTTGATATAATTATATATATTTGTATTAATAGATATTTAATACAAAAACAGTGCTATTAGATTGGATATTATGGACGAAAAATTGTGATTTTTAGAAAAAATTCTTACTGAGAAAATGTTTGGGGTGGGTGGGGGATGTAAGGGTAGTGTTGATAAAAAAACATTTTTAATGCATAAAATAATTGCCTTAAAAGAAAAAAAATAATTTATTAAGTAATTTATTCTCTCAGGTTACAGAAAAAATTAACTATAATTTATATTACTCTTTATTTCTATTCACTTATACACAGCATGGAAAGCTTTGTAGTTTTTATCAAATCAGTCTTTTTGAATGGTATATATTTTTTTAATTTCCTTAGTAAATTATAAAGTTTTTCCTCTAAGGTAATTATTTTCTGCAAAAAAACCGTTTTTCATTAACCCTACCCTTGCCCCCCACCCACCCCGCACAACTTACCAGTAAAAAAATGTTTTCAAAAATTACTGTTATCCAAAATAATACGCATGAATGACAGCTGCTTTCGTCGTTAATATCTAATCTAATAACACAGTTTGTTTATTTAAATTTGATATAATTATATATATGTATATTAATAAATATTTAATACAAAAACGGTGCTATTAGATTGAAATTAGATTATTAGATTGAATTTAATCAAATATTTGAGGTATAACAATGAAGTTTAAAAACTGCATACGTAAATCCCGTGTCAATTTTTTTTAAATGCCGAAATTTTTCTCCCTTTCGTAAACAGAATAGTATATGATATACGTATATTCCATAGTTTAATAAACATATTTAACGATAATAATATACATATGTGTTGCTTGAGTCGTTTGTAGAAAAGCCTGTACATTTTTACGGGCCCGGTTTTTCTTTAGGCGGCCTTCTGTTTTTTTTTGCCTAAAATAGGCCAAAGAAGATTAACTTACAATTTCACGATCATAAATGAAGAGTACAGGGAAAAAACGTGCAAAGTCAGTATTTTATAAAAATTAAGATAATACGTTTATGTGTTTGCTTTCAAAGAATATTTTCATATAAGCAATTAATACCGGCAAGAAACGCACTGTGTCACTGGATGTTTGCAGTTTTTAAATAACTATGCAGGGAAAGAACGTGCAATCATGGGCGAAGTTAGAGCCTCAAAAATGGGGGGGCTAAAGCCCCCATCCAGGGGCAGAGTTACACGAAGAGGTGAGGGGGTGGCCATCAAAGAAATGTCCGCCGGAGGTAACAAATTTTTTGGTGGGCACCTTCATTTTCACTTATAAGTCGTTAAAATTATTAAAAAAAAAAGAATAGTCTTAAACAGCTTCTATTCTAATTTGCTGTACTATATACATAATATCATGAATTTCTTTTACTTTTATTTTCATATTAGGCATCCAAGGAACACCTTTCTGAATTTTATTGCAATATCCATAATGTATGAACTATTCTGTATATGTATTGGAGTATATTGAATACACAGCAAAAGTCAAAAGTCGCTAGTTTTTTAAAAAAATTTAAACTTTCAAGAAAAATTTCAAAGTTCAAAATAATATCATTTTAATATCTAATTGTCGGACTTAATTAATTTAGACAAAGTTAAACACGACGTTTCGGTTGGTAAGTATCTCCAACCATTATTATATAAAAATTTTATATTAAGTGTAAACTAACAGTTTACACTTAATATGGTATTCAATTTTTATGGTAACGGTTGGAGATACTTACCAACCAAAACGTCGTGTTTAACTTTGTTTAAATTAATGACAATGCAAATTCGACAATTAGATATTACTTCTCCATTGTCTGCCACCTTCAAAACCAATATCATTTTAATAAAACGCAATAATTCTTCAAAAATAGTAAAAGCAAAATTTATTAAAAATGTCCTTAAATGAAATGAAATCCAATAAAATTATCTTATAACTACTCTAATAAAACTTTTCGATTTCCTTTTTTTAAAAACTCTTTTAAAATTTCATCTGGCGACAATGACTTTGTTAGACCACTTTCAATACTAAGAGTGGTTAGTGCTAAAGAATTAAATCGATCCTGACCCATCGTTGACCTAAACCAATTTTTAATTCTTCTCATTGAGAAAGAGCGTTCGCAGGACGCTAAAGAAATTGGCAAAACTAATGCTATTTGCATAAGGGTATATGCATTTGGAAAAGTCTCTTTTCTTAATACATCTTTAATATCAGAAATGGTAATGTTGTGGCTCTGGCTTTTATTTATGCAATTCCCAATAACGGTCATTTCAGCTTTTAATAGCTCCCTATCGATTAAAAAGGTATCTCAGATTTAGCTAATTTCTGACTTTCGAAAGAAAATCTTATTTTTAGATGATTTATTATATTGTCGAGAGACCTATAATAAATTGAAATTAGCCAAAACTTTTGTGCCTCATTTTTTATCAAAGGTGAATTTAAGAACGTTTCTTCGTGTACTGCGGAAGTGGAAGCTTCAACCACATATTCTTTAAGTCTTATACTTTCTGTTTTTTTACGTTTTAAACAATTTTTTTGGGGGGGCTAATTTCATTTTAAAGAAGGCTAAGCCCCCCCAAGCCTCCCCCTAACTTTGCCCATGCGTGCAATGTCATCGCGATACTAGAAAAAAACGTGTTAAGTCAGGAAAAAACGTGTTGGGTTGAGAAAATTATATTGTTTTTTTAAGCTCGTAGGTCAGTCTGCCGATTATTTTAACTGAGTGAACATGGCGAGTGACACTAGTGGTGACGAATTAGATAAAAAAATATGTGGACTATCTAAAAAACGTAAAATAACTGGTCGTATGTCTGATGTTTCAAAAAAAATACGCTTACAGAGTCATGAAGTAGGGCCAGACTGTCATTGTAAGCGATTTCAGTGCTTTGAAAAAGTTTTACCTAATGTACGGGCTAAAATTATTAAACATTTTAATGAGTTAGGTTCTTGGGATGAACAAAGTGCCTATCTGTGTGGCCTTATTCTTCTAAGTCCTGTTTTCCAACGAAGAAATCGTCGCCCAGAAGAAGAAAGTCACTTCCGGCAGGCTAGTTACTTTTATAAGGTAAGAGTGCTACGTAATGAAGGAACAGTCGACATTCCAGTATGCCTTAAGGCATTTTGTTCACTTCATGGAATTACACGAAGAAGAGTTCAGACTATTCACACTTCACTTCTAGTCAAAGGAGTTGCTCCTAAGGACAACAGGGGGAAACAATCCTATAAACATCGTGCACTTAAAGAAGATATAAAAAACTGTGTTATTTCTCATATTCGTTCGTTTAAGGGTAGGTCTAGTCATTATAGCAATAAAAAGTCAAAGAAAATTTACTTACCTGAAGATTTGAACATTCGCAAAATGCACTCAATGTGTAAATTAAAACATCCAGATAAATCTGTGTCTTACGAAACTTACAGAACTATTTTTTCGACTGATTTTAATATCAGTTTTGGATATCCCCGCTCTGACACCTGTTCCAAGTGCGATGAATTCAATGCTAGATTAAAGTCGCTCAATTTAAGGCTTACCCAAAACATCACTTTGGAAATAAAAGAGTTCCTAAATCGCAAAATAAGAAAGCTTACATTAGAGAAAGAACTTCATAAGAAAAAAACAGAAGCCTTTTATGCTAGGAAGAGACAAGCTCGACTTCAAAGTAGGAAATCAATAGAGATAGAAGCGGTGGCCATGGACTACCAAAAAAACTTACCAGTCCCGAACATAACGACTAATGACGTCTATTATAAGCGTCAATTATCTTTTTATTCTTTTAACATCCATAGACTTTCAGATGCTGATTCAGTATTTTATACCTATTCAGAAGAAGTAGCTAAGAAGGGTTCTAATGAGGTATGTTCTTTTTTAGAAGATTATGTTACTCATCATCTTCCTAGTAGCGTTAAGATTTTAATAATTTTTTGCGACTCTTGTGGAGGACAAAATAAGAACTTTACAGTGTTTCGCTATTTGCACTACCTGGTCCACCAAAAAAAGAGGTTTCAAACTATCAAAGTTGTATTTCCGATTAGGGGCCACTCATTTATGGAGTGTGACAAAAATATGGGTATAATTAACTGCAAATCCAAGACCGAACTACCTTCAGACTGGGTTCGGGTTTTCAAGGAAGCTAGAGTTAAACCAACACCTTATAAAATAGAAGAAGTTAACGACAGCCTTATAAGAGACTGGAGTGCATTTTTGTCTCCTTTGTATGTAAAGAAGTGTCCGTTTTTGAGTCGACCAATAAGAGAGTTGGAAGTCACTGTGAATCATCCAAGAATGATTCTTCATCGTGAAACCTATAATGGATCTTGGACTACTTCCATCGTAACTAAACCAGTCTCCAAACTCATACGAGGCCCACCTTTATCTGAAAAGGAGTTTCACTATCCACCACGAGCTTATAATGGTAAGTTTGTTTTGTAATTCCTTTAAATAATAGTGTTTTTGTTAATAAAATATTTTTTTAGGTAAATTTCCTATTTCAAGAGAAAAATACAAAGATCTACAGCAACTGAAAAAATTTTGTGACGAGAGCACGTTTTCCTTTTACGACAATCTTCCTGTACTACCCGCAAAGAAAATCCCTAAAATGAACAGAAGAGAAAAGCCCGTTAAAACAACAAAAAATAAGCGCTAAACACCAATATAGTAAATACGGTAACATTTAAAACAAAGTGACTTTGCACGTTTTTTTCCTGTTTTTTTTGTACTTTGGTTGGTTTTGTAATAAAATTTAAAAAACTAATTGATATTTTTTAATTTCATTACATAATTTAAAAAGCTAGTATACGGTATAATAATTGTTTCCAAAATCAAAATTTAAACAAAATTTATAGCGTTTTCAAATTTAAAATTTTATTTTCTCAAATTCAATTAATAGTGACTTTGCACGTTTTTTCCCTGTGGTCTTCAAATGTTAAAAATCGGAGATACCTATAGTCGACTATAGAACCGAAGTTTTATTTGAGACCTTAGGACGCGCCAAATATTAAATCATAATTTTTCCAAAACAAAAGCAAAATATGACCCGAAAAAAAAATCTACCGCACCAAAGTCCGGCAACGTCGCCGTCCATTCAAAGGAATTCGCGAAGCAAGTCATATTTTCATTCGCCTTGGAATGGCAGCGCGCAGCTTTTGGAAGTAAACAAATCCGATTTCGGGTCAAATTTCGGGCGAAAACTGGCGCAAAAAACCGCTGCCAAAAGCGACGCATCCCGACAATTTCGAAAAACAAGAAACCTAAACGGTCCCACGCAAAGAAAATCCGATTTAAATGCGACGTTCGTACGTATATACGTACGGATGAGGTCACGTTATACGGTGATATCACATGTTAGTTATAACGTGTTTATTTTGCAAAAAACGCCATTTAAACGGGGTTTTCGCTATTATTTAGCATAGCCCATACATTAAACTAGCAGTAGAGACGCTTACCTTCATCCAGAAGTCGTTCTACATGTAGAAACACATTGGGAAAAGCGGCCAGTTGCTTCCTGTCTTTCAATAACTGAGCCAGGTAGTCGGCGATGCTCTGCGTCGAGGCAGAATTCTGGTCGCACATTTTATTACACTTTTTTTAATTAAAACGCGTATTATTCGGGATATATATGAAAGTTATTCACAATTTTATTTTTATTATTATTAATGCGGTCATCAATTTATATATTCCGGCGTACCCTGCTACAACAACTCGGAACGACGGTTTAAACGCGACTAATAACGCAAAGCTCGGGAATCTCGAGCGACTGCACACCGAGGAGTCAGTCAGAAATAATTATTGTTCTGAAAAGTGGATGCGCACGCAACAACATACACAAGCGTGCGCACGGGGGGGTTGAGGACTCCTCGGGCCTTTTAGGGGTCCCCCATGAAGACTTTTCTGTCTTTTCTTGTCTGCGGAATATCATCATTGATTTCGTCGTTTAGGTGGTACCCCGAAGTGGTGGGTTATGGTTTCTTTATAAGGGTTGCTAAAGGTACCCATTCACATACAGTTTTCTTTCAATTTTAGGACTGTACGATCTGAACTGAAGATTAGAACTTTCATAGGCCACACACAAACGATGCAGCCTTCAGTTTTAAGACTATCAGTTCTTGAACTGCGTTATTAAACGTTTCAATTTTAGTTGGGACATCTTCAAATTATTTTTATATTTATTTTTTAAACACATCAAAATGGTCTAGGGAACACATACAAATATGTTAATATTTTTGAGAAGATTGGAAAAAAGTTAATTATTGCAATTTTCTTACATTATTCGAATAAAATAACAATATAATTATTAACTTTTTTTTGTAGATTATAATTTACTCATAATTTAAGGTCCAAATAAAAATAAAGAACAAAATCCCATTTATTACCGTTTATTAAAAAAAATTATAAAAATAAAAATTTACCAAATACAAATTAAACTAGTAGCCAGATGGTCCACCTTTATTATTAATAACACTTTGGCATCGCCTAGGCATACTTAAAATTAAATTATTAATTAATTCTTGGGGCAACTCCTCCCAAACATGTGTCACAACAAGACGCAGCTCCAGAGCGCTTTGAAAAAAGTCAAATCGTTGAAGAAGTTGCCTTTTTAACCAATCCCAAACATGCTCAATTGGATTAAGGTCCGGTGAGGTAGAGGGGCAGGGTAGAAGATTGATCTGATTTTCCTCAATAGCGTTTCGTACAAGCCGTGCTTGATGTGGTGGGGCATTATCTTGTTGCAACAAAGAATTTGGGCCCAGTTCGCGTAAATATGGAACAATTACAGGCAGTAGTATATTATCCCTATAACTTATGCCAGTCATTGTATTTTCCACAAAAATGAGGTTCGTTTTTCCGTCAAGTCTAATGCCATCCCAAAAGATTAGTGATCCACCACGTTGCCTTACTACTTCCCGGGCATGACGCAAACGACTTTCATTTCCTTCCTCTCTCCAGACACGAATTCTACCAGAATCAGGATAAAATGAAAATCGAGACTCATCCGTAAAAAGAACTGTAGCCTATCTTTCTTGATTCCAATTAACTTGTTCTTGACACCACGTTAATCTTGCACCTCGATTCCCTAAAGTTAACCGAGGAACCCTTAGGGGTCTTCGGGCATGAAGTCCTCTCTCATGCAAACGGTTTCTAATAGTTTGACCTGAAACCTCGACGTTATGCACTCGTGAGAGCTGCTGAACCAAAACAGAGGCTGTTACCGTGGGATTTCTTTGAGCTTGCAAAGTTATAAAACGGTCTTGGGCAGGTGTGGTAACTCGCGACGGGCCTTGATGCCATTCTCTAACATCATTTGTCTCTCTATATCTTGTCCACAAACGGTTAATTACACTGGGAGATGTATCCAAAGCTCTTGCAACGAATCTCTTTGACTTGTTCCTGCCTCAAGCATTCCGACTGCTCTTAGCATTTCCTCTCGAGTTAAATGTCGTTTTTCCATTTTTATTGAATAAAAACTAAATCACTAATTGTTCGGTTGGAACCACAGAAAATGCGATATTGCGTTAGAATTTAAAAATGATAATCTGCGTTATTTCGAGAAAATATGCAAGTAGCAAAAAACGCTGTTCTGGCATGATTTTTTGTACCCAAATATTTATTTTACTTCGTTGTGTAATAATTAAAACCTGTGAGCGTCATTTAAATAATTGTATAATTTTTAATACGTTAAATAAATTCAAAATAGTCCAAAATAAATCATAAAAATAGAATAAACACCTTGTAAAACAACTGGACGCTTGGGCGACTCCAAAGTAGAGATGGTGACGTGTAGACCTGAAATAATAAAAGTAACCTGAGCATACTTATTCCCGTAAAATTAAATAATAATAAAAATATTAATCAAAACTCATTAATATGAAAAATATGAATTAATATGTTTTAAACTTGCTCAGTGATTTTACTTTTACGATAACCATTTAATTCATGTTCACCAACATTTAACCACTTAACTTAAATATCCCAAAATTCATTATTCACCAACTTATTACTTTTATCCGATTGTTAAATGTCCCAGTAACGACAACGTACTGATATTGAATGATATACAATCGTTCAATATGCCAAAACGTGAGCACTACATTACTCACAAACCGTAGCCAAAATGCTACCAAAAACATTATCATAAAACATGAGATTGAGACAGCAATCTCCGATCTAGACCACCTGACGATAACACACTTTGTACTGAGGGGTGCAATGGACACCAAAACGCGAGGGTCCTCTCCAAATACAAAGCCTTGTTAAATACAACGAGCTGTGCAATGGTCCCAGACCAGCTCAGTATCTTAACAAGAAACAATAAACAATCGTCACAACAACACAAGCAAGACAAACAACAATCGGTCATTAAAATATTTCATTAATCACATTTTTAATTAAAAAGGTAAAATATCGGTGTAATCAATAAGATAGAAATAAGCATACTCTGTGAGAACACTCACCCTTTCTTGTAGTAAAACACTACACCAAACCAACACAGCTTATTTCACGTCGCAACACCCTTTATTGTTTTTATTAAATAACTTCACTCTTTAGTGACCAAAACTCGAATGAATTTTATAAACCAAATATTTATCTCACTCTTTTATCGAAACCCATAAAAATAATTCCCGAGGGGAAACGCTAAGTGTAAACCGTATTTGGTTACTTACGGTACCGCTGAGCTAGCTTTAGTTTTGTAAATATCCTGGACCTCTTTTCGGTCAGACCGATAAATTTCATCTTAATGACTAAGAAAAATATTTCAATTCTTTAGAAAATAAACAGGGTCTTACATTCGGTCATCCTGCTATCAACTCGTCTCGAGTTGATCAGCATCTTCAGCATCAGGATCGGACAGAACTACCCCTTCTTCATCACTGCTCAGATCCGACTCACCAGATGAAACTCCACCAGCTGGTACCCAGGGTCGCATACGATCAACCGCAATAACATTTTCATATGTCGCTTTTCGAGTGAGACGACGTGACCCCATCATATCAACTACTATGTAGCGATCATTTGGTAGTACTGTTTTTATGACCATTGGACCGTCATATGGTGCAGATAGTTTCTTGCTCGTTCCTGTGGCAGGTTGATTTTTCATAATCAGGACTAAGTCACCAACTTTATATCTCTTCGGACGCTTTCTTTTCTTATCAAAATATTTCTTTTGTTGTTCTTGAGATGAGGCTATCTTTTCAGCAGCTTCTCTTCTTATTTCTAACAAATTATTAATAACATCCGGAATTTGTTGAACTTCATCAAGTAAAATACTGTCACTAGATCCTTTTGGTGAATATCCAAATAAAAGTTGACTGGCTGTTTTTCCTGTTGATTTATTTACTACATTATTTATTGCAAATTGAATTTTCTTAACGTTATCATCCCAAGTATTTTCTTCTAAGGTGGAAGAAAGAAGAGCCCCTAATATGGTTCTATTTAGCCTTTCCACTTGTCCGTTGGCACGTGGAGTTGCAACAGCATTGAGTACAAGTTTTATATTATTTTGTAAGCAGAAATTTTTGAAATGATAAGCAGTAAAACAACTTCCTCGATCAGTAATTAATAACTTAGGAGATCCATAGGTTGCACAAATATTCTTGAGGTATTCAATAACATATTTTGTTTTAGTGGATTTGACAGGTTGTAAAAAGCAGAATTTCGTAAAAGCATCAATGCCAACAATCAGATACACATTTGATTTTTTACTTTTAGGGAAAGGTCCTAGATGATCAATATGAAACATATTAAATGGATGACAATCTTTTCGAATTGGATAAAGAAATCCTTCCTTTCTCCCAGAATTACGTTTATTATACAAACATCGAATGCAACAAGCAATATACTGTTCCACGTACTTCTTCATCTTTGGGAACCAATAATTTTCGCAAAGACGATATAAAGTCTTTTCTAAACCAAAATGACCAAGCTCATCATGAGCAGCTTGCACAACTCTATGTCTCATACCCTTTGGAACAACCCATTGTAACCCCTTTCCAGTAATCCTATATACTCGACCATCTCGCAATGCATAATTTTTGTATACCTGTCTATCGTTATCGGTTTGTGGAGGTCTCAATAAAACTTGTTTTATTTCATTAATCTTAGAATCGGTAAGTTGTCCAGAGAGCACCCAATCCGCTTGTTCGATATGGAATATATTTAACGTATTTGGTGATTGTTCAGTAGAAGAAGGGTTACGACTCAGAGCGTCCACGTGTTTCATTCGATTGCCTGGTCTATATTTAACATCAAAACGAAATTCTTGAAGTTGAAGCCACCATCGTGCAATTCTTGGAATAATTTGTTTCTTTTCACTAGTTGCTTTTAAAGAATTACAATCTGTAACTACAGTGAAATCAATTCCTAGAAGATAGCTTCGAAATTTCTTTAAACTTTCAACAACTGCCAAAGTTTCCAACTCGTAAGAATGATAATTCTGCTCTGCCCCTATGGTTTGTCTACTATAATAAGCTACTGGATGAAAACGTTCGTCTGGATGTAATTGTAAAAGAATTCCGGCTAAACCTAACATACTCGCATCGGTGTGAACTTCGGTAGGTAAAGTTGGATCAAACAATGTTAAAATTGGTCTTTTAATTAATTCTGATTGTAATTTTCTAAAAGCGTTCATCTCATGTTCACCCCAATTCCATTTAACAGATTTCTTCGTTAATGTGGTTAACGGCTTTGCTATTATAGCATAATCTTTTACAAAGTGCCTAAAGTACCCTGTCAGCCCTATAAATTGTCGCACTTGGTGCACAGATGTTGGGGGTTGAAATTGTTCAACGGCCTTAATCTTTTCTTTACCTGGGCGTACTTCACTTTGACCCACTTCAAAACCCAAAAATGAAACTGAACTCATTAAAAACGAACATTTTTTTAGATTTAGTGTTAAACCTTCGGCGCGAAATATATGTAGGATATTTTCTAAACTGTGAAGTGCTTGATCTATTGTGCTATTATGTAAAAGAATATCGTCTAAATAAACGGCAGCGTAACTAGCAGCAGGTTTTAGTATTTGGTTCATAAATCGCTGAAAAGTTCGGGGTGAATTCGTTAAGCCAAATGGCATTCGGTTAAACTCGTATTGTCCGGAAGGTGTAACAAATGAAGTGTATCGTTTGGAATTTTCTGCGACTGGGATTTGATGGTAACCTGCTTTCATATCTAAACTGGTAAAGTATACACCACCTTGTAACCTATCAACCTGATCATCAATCCTTGGTAAGGGATGGTTATCCTTGATCGTCATTGCATTTAATTTTCTGTAGTCTATGCACATCCGATGTTCCCCATTCTTCTTCCTTACTAGCAAAACAGGTGAACAATAATTGGAGTCTGATTTTCTTATTATATCATTTGCTAATAATTCTTCAACTATGTCCTTTACACAATCTTGCTCGAATCGTGCCATTCTATATGGTTTGTAGAAAAATGGTTGATCATCCTTCAGTTCAATTTGCATCTCTACTGATTTGGCACTTCCAAGTTCTGAAATGTCTTGCGCAAAACAGTCTCTAAACTCTTGTAATAAATTAATCAGTTTTCTTTTATGATGGTTAGAAACTTCTCCAACTATAATTTGATCTTCTGGTAGTAAAGAAAGTTTACAAACATTTATTTTATTTACTGTTTCAGTAGGAGTATAAATTAGACTATTTTCTACACATGGCCACGCTCTAGCAAATATTTTATTTTTACGAAAAATTAAATCATTGTCGGACAAATTAATACACGGTATAACTACACTATTATTTGACTTTATTCGTAAAACTGTATTTGGAACTAAATACTCCCTTCCTTCTTGTAAGCATAAAATTGTTTCAATAAATAAGTCACCATTATAATTTTCGCAATATACCTTTACGTTAGCAATATGATTTTGAGATATTTTTACGTCTTTTTCCAATTTTAAAATTTGTTTATCAGTTTTAAATTCTATATTAATGTTACTAAAGTCGGTATTAATTAAACTGGATTGACTTGACTCAATAAATTTTATGCTATGATGATCTTTAAAAATTACAATATTTGGCAATTCAGTAAGATTTCGTCCAATGAACATAGGTACATTTTGAAGATTATCATTAACAATGTGTACTTTTATCCTTGCTTCCACTTGATCAATTTTAATGTTTATATCTGCTGATCCGAGAGTAGCTGTACGTCCATGACCATACCCATGTAAAACACTAATATCCTCTCGATCACATGGTATTCCAAGTTGCTTAAAATTACTTATCCTAATCGTTGAACAAGAACTCCCTAAATCTATGTAAGCCTTAAATACTGTAAAATTATTAACGTAAACATCCTTAAAATACTTCCTATTATCTTCATCATCGTGGCTGTATGATAGTCATGCTATCGGCTTAAAGTTGGAATCACTTTTGTTTTCACGTTTCTTTTGAAAACAATTTGCTTCAACATGTCCCTGCTTATGGCAAAATCTGCATTTTATATCTTTATTGCCAGTTTTGACAAGACAATTTTTAGAAATGTGACCAGGCTTACCACACTTGTAACAATTGTTATTTTTTTCTTGTGGATAAGCAGAAGTAAAACTGGATTTAAATCTTTTTAAAGTCGAAAAATGTGTCACGGGTTTTGTAGAAAATTTATTGCCACGATCTTTATGATGTGTTGTTATATTAGGATTTCCCACAGTATTTAAAAATTCATGCAAAGACTCAATAGTTTGATGTCGTCCCGATTTAGCTCCTGTTTTCACAACGATGTCATGAATACCTCCAATTATACATGATACTGCATTAGCTCCGTCTATGTTGCATCTACTTAACAAGGCACACTTCTCATAAAAATATTTTGAATAAGTTTCATCTGCACGTTTATGCCTACGTAACATCTCATTAAGACTATCACAATAATCTTTACGATAAGGAAAAGCCTGCAACAATTTCTCTTTCCATTCAATCCAATTCATTTTGACAGATTGTAGTCCCTTAAACCAAACCTCAGCCAAGCCACGTAGCCTACCTAAAGCAAAATAAATTGTGGCCTCTTCACTCCAGTCAAATACTTCCCGCAACTCATCAACTTTTAAACACCAAGCCTCTATCTCCTGATCATTATCTTCGGGATTAAAAATCGGTATAACATCTCCCCTAACAGATGTTTCCGCTTTACGAGAATTAGAATTGCTCTTAAAAAATTCTTCCATCATGTTAGTGAATCGATTAAAATCATTATTTTGATTTTCACCCTGTCCACTACCAGTACTACCTACGTTATTCATGTCATCAGATAATGAAAGATCACGCGCTCGTTTACGACTCATATTAACCAAGAAAAGTATGTAAATGTATGCGGTATTTAAAAATCGGTACTTAAAAGAAAAAAAAAGAAAAACAAAATAAATACTCGTAATATTCATAACAATGCAATACAAACAAAATATTATTATTATTATTTATTTATTTATTTTTTTCTTTAAACCATAAATGTCTACCAACACCATCAAACCTTAGAGTCACGCCCGGTGTTTATTTGTTCTTAATCCCACTTCTGAAAAATTCTGTAATAATTAAAACCTGTGAGCGTCATTTAAATAATTGTATAATTTTTAATACGTTAAATAAATTCAAAATAGTCCAAAATAAATCATAAAAATAGAATAAACACCTTGTAAAACAACTGGACGCTTGGGCGACTCCAAAGTAGAGATGGTGACGTGTAGACCTGAAATAATAAAAGTAACCTGAGCATACTTATTCCCGTAAAATTAAATAATAATAAAAATATTAATCAAAACTCATTAATATGAAAAATATGAATTAATATGTTTTAAACTTGCTCAGTGATTTTACTTTTACGATAACCATTTAATTCATGTTCACCAACATTTAACCACTTAACTTAAATATCCCAAAATTCATTATTCACCAACTTATTACTTTTATCCGATTGTTAAATGTCCCAGTAACGACAACGTACTGATATTGAATGATATACAATCGTTCAATATGCCAAAACGTGAGCACTACATTACTCACAAACCGTAGCCAAAATGCTACCAAAAACATTATCATAAAACATGAGATTGAGACAGCAATCTCCGATCTAGACCACCTGACGATAACACACTTTGTACTGAGGGGTGCAATGGACACCAAAACGCGAGGGTCCTCTCCAAATACAAAGCCTTGTTAAATACAACGAGCTGTGCAATGGTCCCAGACCAGCTCAGTATCTTAACAAGAAACAATAAACAATCGTCACAACAACACAAGCAAGACAAACAACAATCGGTCATTAAAATATTTCATTAATCACATTTTTAATTAAAAAGGTAAAATATCGGTGTAATCAATAAGATAGAAATAAGCATACTCTGTGAGAACACTCACCCTTTCTTGTAGTAAAACACTACACCAAACCAACACAGCTTATTTCACGTCGCAACACCCTTTATTGTTTTTATTAAATAACTTCACTCTTTAGTGACCAAAACTCAAATGAATTTTATAAACCAAATATTTATCTCACTCTTTTATCGAAACCCATAAAAATAATTCCCGAGGGGAAACGCTAAGTGTAAACCGTATTTGGTTACTTACGGTACCGCTGAGCTAGCTTTAGTTTTGTAAATATCCTGGACCTCTTTTCGGTCAGACCGATAAATTTCATCTTAATGACTAAGAAAAATATTTCAATTCTTTAGAAAATAAACAGGGTCTTACAGTTGGTATCTTAATATTAAAGGTAGTATCTATTCCGTATGAAAATATAAATGTATAAAAATTTATAAGGCGAAAAAAACTATTTTTCTAAGTGTTCCTTAGACCATTTTGATGTGTATATATTATGTACGCGACTTGCGGCTTAAAAATCGTGTTTTTTGGCAATTAAAAATTCATATCTTTGGCTGTATGAACGACGAAGCAATAAAATTTGGCATATAGTCTCTCAATATATTGAGCATGATGAAACACAAAACAATAAATTTTTAGAACTTCCCCGAAGGGGGCGGTACTGCTCTAAAGTCAAAATTTCATAAAAAATAAAAATCTCAATTTTTAACGTTTTTAAATAACTTGAAATTTCTAGACCTAAAAGTCTATAACGAATTACATATCTGTATACTTTTTGAGCCAGATCCGTATACAGGGTAAGTAATTATAAGTGAACAAAAGTGAGTAAAAAAAAATTCAAACTGCTTTAGAAGCTAAAAGATATTTTTTATAAAAAAAAGTATTTCGGCGAAAAGACTTAGATTTATAAGGGAAATTACATATTTGGAGCTTTTTTGAGTTCTGGCATTTTCAGTTTTTTTTTAATTTTTCACTAAACGGTACCTATTTCGGAAAAAAAGTTTTTATGAAAAAGAAAGCTTCATTATTTCTCTTTCAAATGCTATATAAACGAAATTTTTGTGAATTATACAGGGCGAGCAATAATTAACTTCTCCCATGAAGGTCCGACCCAAAAATCATATTTTATTTAATAACCTTCTAGTGGCGCCACCTGGACGATTTATTATTGATGATCCAATATGGCCGCCAACAGCAGGTACGTCGACATGTTTTTTTTTTTGGAAGGGTGTCACAGTTTCGTTAAATTTTCAATGAAAATTATCCGGAAGCTGTCAATTAAAGGTACCGTCTAATCAGAAAAACTCTGAGCTTTCCGAATATGTGCATATCATTTGGGAAATTTGTGTATTGCGGCCAGGAAAATTCGGCAAAGTTTTGACGTCTTCGAGAAAATGCCGTATTTTCCACACATTTCAAGGCCAATTCGGGTGGCTCAAAAACAAATTGGCACTTTTTATTCTGTTTTACTGTAATTACTGTTTCTTGCATTGTAGGATGCAATTAATAAATTTTGACAGATAATTGACATTTGAGGTCCAGGTCACGTGACCGTAACTCTTTCGCTATTGATCCTATTGGGATGACATTTGGTATTTGGAGGTTATTTAAGATGCAATTAATAAATTTTGGCGGATATTTGACATATAACACATTATAGGAGCATACAACGCGACTATATACATAAATACATTATGGTTCTTTGAAGTATGATACCCCAAGAACTGGTTCTCTCTTTCCTTGGCATATAAACTTTGACTGACCAGACTTAAGTACACCTGATAATTTGTGTTTTTTTTAAGAATTACGTTATGGCTCTTCAGACAAGTCCCCACGGACCAAAAATATAGGAGCGAATCGACTATACTTGTTTTTAAGGCGGACCACTATTTTTTTGTTTTATTTTTGGTGCCCTAAGAGCGTCGCCTATCGCAACTATTGAATTGAATTGAATTGTCGAAATAGTGGGCTGCCAAGGCAGTTATGCATATAGGTCTCCTAATGGACCCGTCATGCCTCACCGGGGGTTACCAGAGCCTAACGGCCTTAGAGAAACCGATAAGGCTCTCTGGTCTGAAGGACTTAAAGTCACTCGGTACACTGAAAGTGTTACCCAAGTATTTGAACCTGGGCACTCCCCGACTACATGGTCAACGGTTTCATCCTCCTCACAGCACCATCGGCATTCCGGGTCATCCGCAATACCGATAGTATGGAGATGGCTTCTTAAGTGCCAGTGACCGGTTAAAAGACCTGTCACTAGCCGAATTTCGCGTCTTTTTAGGCGTAGTAGATTTTTGGTGAAACAGGCAGAGGGCCCACCTATGTGCGCTTTGGCCTGTCTCATACCAGGGGACTCAGTCCATCTTCGGTGGGTCCACTTGTCCAGCAGACCCTTCATTGAAGCGACCGCAACGCATTTGGCGATACCAACTATGGGTTCCGGCCCCATCGGCACATTCGCGGATCCCAGTCTGGCAAGAGAGTCCGCTTCCTCATTACCTGCGTGGCCAGGTATCCAGACGAGCTGGACCCTGCAGCCAACCTGCACCAGTTTTTTCAGGACTTTTATGCACTCTAGTACAAGCTTGGAGCTTACCTTGGCGGCCGTGATAGCCTTAATGGCAGCTCTGCTGTCCGAGCATATTGATATGACTGTATTGCGGTGTCCGCAGCTGCTTAGGATTTTCTGTCCGCATTTTAACTCTAACATAATTTGACTTGACGATTTGGGTTTATTCATTCTTCCTTGGGGCCTTATTGTTGTTGATGTTTCGGCTTTGAGCGGCCATCATCAATTTGTTTTTTTTAGATGAGGCCCTGTACTTAATATTCAATTTTTTGGAACATCCGGAATCCGTAAAAGCAACGATAATCAAAATGTCTTGGAAAAACATACATATTATCCTATTTTGTATTACACATTGATACTGGCGTAAATCTGTCTCTCTCTCTAACCTATGACAAAAAGAGACAAAAAAAAATTAAATTAAAATCACAGGGCCTGATTTAAAATTAATAAGTTAAACAAAAAGAAATAAAAAACGGTGACCAAATCACAGTCAAGTCGGAATGTAGGCTGATAATGTTCGAACGACCACAAATAAACGTTGTGTGACTATGCTAACAATTAACATATTTGGTCATACGGTTAAAAGAGCTTCGGGGCGTGCGTGGGCGTCTTTACCTGCTCATTATTAAACCACGTCGGCTTTTTTACGTTTGATCTACTCACATTATATACGTAATTGGCGTCGATTCTGCAGAATGAAATTATCCGCAGCGATCAATAAACAAGTCAATAACGAAATCGCGTTTGATCGATGCAAATCAGGTTTGGAGTGCATATTTACCGATCGCGACTTAATTAATATACCTAACACACATTTAGTAGATCTTATATTTGTGATGACTCAACAAATAATAATAATAAGAAATTTCGTACACGTCCAGGAGGCCATATGGTGTTCTTCGATTGATAAACAAATTACTTAAGTTGCATTCGACACACTCCAAGTATATCTGGCGCCCACAAGTGAACTTTTCTTTCACTTACCTAAAATGTACAAGAGGATGACAGAGCGAGTATATGGTGATTTCCGCCAACGGTTTTCTTTTTTCAGAGGAATATCAGTCTGTGTATGTAAAATTTTATTAAAAATGACACCCTGTATATTTTGTCCGAATATATGTATGGACAATTTAAAAGTAGGTCATGAATTGACAGTTTTAACTTAAAAAATGGCGGATGAAATTAAAATGGTGACGTTTCCCATACAGCATCATACGTCCTAGGTACGTAATTTTTATGTCATATTTATGTCTATACGTCGATTGTTATAAAAATAACGTATTTAGTACGTACTTTTGGATACGTAGTTCGTGCGTACATTACTTAGGTCTCGCGGACGTACATACATGGTCCCAAATTCGAGGGTGACCATTGGGTTGGGATCTCGAAAACCGTAAGAGTTACGGGGTCGGTTAAATAGAGACAAAGCTGCGCAATTTGGAGCTTAATAAAATGACGTTTAAAAAATTTTAAAATTCTGGATACTACATGTCCTACAACATGACATAAAAAGAAAATTAATCCGACGTTTCGTTTTTTTTCGATCGTCATCAACTTTATTTTTTCATATGGGTGCCATATGGATTTTCTCATTTTTAAAAAGTATTTTTAATTGCCTTTAAAATGAGGTATCGCACTTACATGTCCGATTATTTCTTCTAGTACTTCCCTGTCATAAAAAAAGCCAATAAGCAGATACTAAAGATTTTTGTATCCCCCAAAAATAATAAATGGGTCAAATTTGGGAATTTCACAATTTCAAACGATGAATATCTTTTCCGCGTTTGATAATCTGGCCGAGTAATCAGCGCCGTTTTATAAAGCGTCTAACGTTCGATTAAATGGGTAACCAGATAGCAAAATAATGAATCGATAACTAATATTTGACAATCTGGCCGCCGTTTATAAAACAACGGATTGTATAATCTGGCCACCACATATAGGGAAGACTCAGGCAAAACCGATATAGTGGACAAAAACGATTACTTAAATAATTTTTACAGATATAGGATTGAAATTTTGCAACATTGCAATTTGAAAACAGGTGTCCGTTTGCCGTTAAAGTTTCACCGATTAGGTAAGTAATATGCCTTTTACTAGTAAAAGTTATGAATGCAGGGTTTAAAATACTTATTAGACTTCTATACAAACACAGATTCCAGTCGAACTATCACATTTTATGCTAAAAAAATTGCTATATTCAAAAGATGAATGATTTCTTATACACATAACCTTAAAAAGTGTTGGCTCTAGAGCAGTGTTGCCACCTATTATATTAAATAGCATAATTAGCGCTCACATAAATAGAAGGCTGTGTTAGACATATTAACTACTTAATATTCTGATAAAATTAATAAAAAATTCGCTGCTTTTGTAAATTTACATTACCTAATGCTTTTGTTTTTTCAGCATTTAGGATGTTTTTTAAGTATAAGCGAAAATCTGACAGAGACGAATCGTGGGATGAAAAAAATATGACTTTGGCTTTAACTGAAATAAATAAAGGAAAAATACCCATTAGGGGTGCCTCAAAGAAATATGGCATATTGCATATCAAATCACAAAAAATCCAATTCTACAAAAAAAAAAGTTCGAAAGATTGTCTCCAGTTTTCTCTGAAGAACAAGAAAAGGATTTTGTAGGTCACCTAAAAGAATTAGATAAACGATTCTATGGATTAACTAAAAAGGATTTCTGTCAACTGGCTTATCAGTATGCAGAAAAAATATTGAGTGAGCAGTGGTATTCCAATTTCATGCAGAGAAACCAAGAGCTTAGTTTAAGAGTTCCAGAACCTACCAGCATCGCACGAGCTTGTAGATTGAACAAATACCAAGTCGAAATTTTCTTCGAAAGTTTAAATAAAGTCCTGGAAAAAGATCATATAACACTGAACAATATATATAACGTTGACGAGACGGGGATCCAGACGTCAGCTAAAAAACCACCAAACTATAGGAACCACTTTTCTATACCAGCCAAAAGTTGGGGCGATTTCATCATCTGAGCGTGGCATTTTGATAACTTCGTTATTCTGTTGTTCGGCGACTGGAAAATTCATTTCTCCAACTTTAATCTTTCCTCGAAAGAAAAAAAAATCCACGATATCAGGACACCAGCTGGAACGTTAATGCTAGTCACAGACAACGGTTGGATTAATTCTGAAACGGAAATGGTGGAAGTTTTTTAAGACCATTACGTGATCACAAATGTCTTCTCATTCTAGACAATCACGTATCCCACCGGTCCTTAAAAGAGGTATATTCAGTGTACTTAGAAATTCCGTCATTGTTTTATAAGTACTACCTTCAGATATTGCTGTCCAAACACAACGATAATTTATTTGGACACGAGCATCTTCATCACCTTAGACTTGAGAGAATAAACAGTTACTAAAAAGTAATCATGATTTTCAATATTTTGTTTACCTTTTTGAGTAGAACAAGTTGCACCGAAACACTATGGTACTGACAAGTGCCTTCCGTTTCTCTTCATTTGAGAAGGCCCAGAGTGAAATTCTGGCTGTGTTTAAATTGCAACTCCATACAAACTTCTGCAAAATACTCTACTTCATCAATTCTGTTACCAGTGATAATTGAAGAATCTGGACGAGGTACTCGTTCAATTTCAACTTTATATGAATTAATTCTGTAATAGAAAATTTATCAATATATTATATATAAGAGACTACTGGTCTTACTCTTCTTGGCTCATGAAAGAGAAACCATTCAATAAACTATTGTCATGAACAGAATCATTCAATGAAAATTCGTTCGTATTTGCCAATGAAATGCTGCAAGATATATTATTTTATTTAAAATAATCTATGATTATATATACTGATTATAATACTGATTTTTCTCGCATACTTATTAATTTTCTCAAAATACGACAATTCAAAAACATCAATTAGACTGGATATATTTGAATCGTCATACATCATTATTGGGAACTCGGGTATATCATGAATCATGGACTCACTAAACAAAAAAAAATCATGTCAGTAATATTCCTTCTGGTTACGTACATTACAACGTCTTCATCATAATGAGAAAATGACAATGGCATTAATACGTTTGACGTTATAGTGGACCCGTGTTCCTCATTAGCCATTCTAAAAAAAAATTCCAAATGTGAAATGAATAAACAAAAACTCTTCGAAAGCTCTTGATGTTGCTGTGTATGTACCATTTAGAACCTATTTTGAAAGAGCACTTGACAAGTAGCAAAAAGCACACCCAGCACAAAGGGTAACCTTTTTTGATATAGGCTCAATATATTTACAGAAGCTTACTTAAAGTAAGCTCAGTATATTTGCAAAATTATTTGAAAAACTTTTATATACATATTTTTTTAAGTTGGTGAAAGGACAGTTGATTTTTGAACAACATGGGTTTTTTGCAAACCGTTCTGTAGACAGCAATCTTCTCACCTATCTTGAATTTTTAAAGAAAAATATGGACAAACGTATTCAGGTTGATAGCGTCTACACGGACTTCAGCAAGGCTTTCGATAAAATTAACATTTCAATTTTGCTAAAAAAACTAGCTTTGGTAGGGATGGGAAGGTTCACAGTCTGCATAAACGGCGTAAACTCCGAAATAGTTAATGTAACGTCGGGGGTGCCCCAAGGATCTCATTTGGGCCCCCTTTTTTTCATAATATTTATAAATGATATATTTAAATGTTTTAAACACTCGGAGTTTTTGCTTTATGCAGATGATCTTAAATTCTATAGACCTATAAAATCACACGAGGACTGCCAGCTCCTGCAAGAGGATATAGAAAGCCCTGTTGAATGCTGTCGGATCAATTGCCTTTTATTAAATATTGAAAAATGTCAGTTTATTTCATTTACTAAAAATAAATTAAAAATCCAATTTAATTATAATATAAATAATATTGATCTTAAAAGGGCTCAAGATGTGAAGGATTTGGGAATCATTTTTGACGAGAAGTTACTTTTTGATAAATATATTAATACCTTAGTGTTAAGTGCGTATAAAATGTTAGGGTTTATTAATAGGCAGGCTAAAATTTTGAAATCCTCTAGATCCTATATTTTTTTGTATTATGCATTTGTTTATAGCAAGCTTAATTTTGGGTGTGTTGTTTGGAATCCGATTTACCCAATTTATAAAGATAGATTGGAATCTGTGCAGAACAAATTTTTAAAGTGTCTTTATTATAGGGATAATTTAAATATTGTTACTAATGACTTAGGTGATATAAGAAAACATTTTGGTATACTTACTCTTGACAACAGAAGTAAAATTTCAGACCTTTTATTTTTGCATAAACTGTTGAATAATAAAGTGGATTGTCCATGTTTGATGCAGGGGTTGAGGTTTAATGTTCCATCACGGCAGTTAAGACTTAGTGATCTTTTTAATTTACCTTTCAGAAATACTAACAGTTGTCAGTCATCTCCACTGTGTAGAATGATGAGATTATCAAATTTTTATAATAACATAGATCTTTTTTTTGAAACCCAGAAAAACCTGAGAGGTGTATTGAAGAGAAAGCTACTATAATTCGTGTCCTAGACTTTGTCTTTTGTGTAGGAATTAGTATTTAAAATTTAATAGTCTTTTTCTGGTTTAGCAATTGTTAAGTGTATTTAACTTTAGTGTTTGCAAGTTTATATTTGCTTCTATATTTATGAGTGGATACTGTAGTGGGTTTACCTGTTTGTATCCTTAAGAAAATAAATAAATAAATAAAAAGCGCCACTCCCAGAAATGCTATAAGTGCATTTAAAAAGACTGCAGGCAATGCAAATTGTGACATTTCTGTTTTTACATATCTTTACTTTGCACCCTTACTTGTGACCGATATTAGCCAAGTCGCTTCCATAGAGACTTCTAGGAGTAACACCTTTTCTACAACAACTGAAGCTGCTGGACCATCCGGGGTACCCAAAGAAGAACTAATTCAAACTACAAGTGGGTTACAAATAATTGTTTCTAACTGACACTGCAAATAAAGCAGCTAACAACGAAGAAAGCCATGCTGAAAGGCCAACTCCATTAAGCCTCAATAAGAACGTTCTTACTCCACCAGAAAAAAGAATTAATGTGATTTCTGATATTTTGAGTTTACACCAAGTTGAATATAAACAAAACACGCGAAAAAGAGAGTCACAAAAGTCGGAAAATTCTAACATCAAGTCGACATCGAGCCAAAAAGTAATAGCAGCGAATGAAAACCCAACAAATAACACTGATTATACACCAGCACTTATTTACCCGAAGCCACCATAGGAAGAATCTCCACAAGACGACGCAATATGTTCAGAATGTGAAGGCCTTTTCTCAAACTCTCGCCCACGAGAAGTCTGGATTCAATGTAATATTTGTCAGAATTGGGCCCACAAATTATGCACCTATTATAAAACAGGCGTGTACATTTGCGACGAATCTAAAGCTAGCTGTCATTAGCAGTCGTCCCAACGAACCCATCTAAAGTTATTTTACCATTCTAGAACGATATTTTACCTTAAAATACCGAATTTTGACTGTTTTTTTTTTACTTTAGAATATAAACTTTATGTTTGTTTTATAATCATTTTATAAAGTATAATACATTTTTTATTTAAGCGGGGGTTTTTTTTGTTTTTTTTTACTATTGGGCCTATTTACCAACTCTTGATCGATTTTGCCCTAACGTGTAATCGCTTTTACCCAGGGGTGCTGGGCAAAACCGATCTTTTGCATGTTTGACAGCTTTCCTTTTGACACCCCTTAAATGTCATCATCCTTTGATAGTTTTCCTTTCAAATATATCTACAAAAAACGTGATTTTACCAGTACACAAAAACTCTATTAAATTCAACTAAGCTAGGGTGTTTTATAGGGATTCAAAATAAGGTGATCGATGCTGCCCGAGTCTCCCCTATATTATGTAATAATTTATACACTTTATGTATGTCTATTTTTTGGTATATAATAAATGATTTCGATTTGATTGATATCCATGGTGGAAACGGACTTTTCCCAATAAGAAAACAATGAGGGTCTTTCAATAATAATTTTATTTGGACACATAAGGAAAAAATGTTGCGTGGGTAGGGTATGTATAGCTTTTCACCTATGGCTGGTTCCACTCTCCTTGCACCTCCGAGTGGTCCGAGACATGAAGAAATTTGGACCCATAAAAATGCTGTTGTAGGACGTACTATCGCCCACTCGGTCCTGAATTTTATATCGGTAGGCGGTTTAATTTTCTTCAGTATTTAAAATGAAAAATTATTTCATGGGAATATTCGAGCAAATGGCGCCTATATAGAGATTATTTGATTTCAGGATTATAGCGGCTCGAGATAACCGTTTATCGGCGGGCACTCGAGTTCAAGTGTATTAGACCAGATTCGGATTTGCTAAACAACTAGATAAAAGGAATTACACTTATAAGCGATTTGATTACTCACTGACACTGATATATGAGTTATTTTGTTCACATTTGAGGCGAAAAGACCCATAAATGCCAAAACGACTGTGATCCCACACGAACTGGGAAAGAGACGCAAAAATGGCAATCGGTGTCCGACATAATAAAATATCTCGATATCGAGAGACGAGAGAAAGAAAAAAAACAGGCGGCATTGGCCGCAACCCATTTTAGTAACCCACTCGAATTGACCTATTTGGGAAATTCATCGGCCCACTGACTACACACAGGTGACCACTCACCACTAACAGTGGCGTACCAATGGTACATCAACAGTCTTCTAAAAATTGCTTTAAATTAGGATCTCGGGAATTGTATTTGAATGTGGCAACGTCGCCGCGATGTCATTTTATGACACATCCATCAAGGAAGCCGTGCAGTCAGCACACCGATCCGCGATATTACCCAGTGTTGCCAAGTTGCAAGTTGTGCTCACCCTTGGTGTAGAGGTTAATAATTAAATAAAATTTCGTATACCAATTAAACCTAAAAAACACTATTTCCAGACAATCCAGACAGGGACGGATCTAAAAAATATTTTCAGGGGGAGTCCATCGAAAAAATCTAAGATTATCCCCTCAAGAATGACCATTTTGTTTTGCTGAGTACAATGTAAGTGCACTGAAAATAATTAGGTAAGAGATGAGTAGTCCCCATACTCCATAGTAACCCAGAGAAAAGTACTATGTATTCTGACACTTCATGGAACACTTGCTATTGTTTGAGGCTGCTGAACTGCCTGAATAATAATCAAGAATATATGTAATAGCAGTCATTTCAACAGATTAAGAAACAAAATGACATTCACTCATTCTGTTGCATTTTCTGTAACTCATTTCTCTGTGTTCAATCTCTGCATTAACCTATAGTTCAGTGGAATGTGTGAAAAAAAATTGTAGAAATATTAAAAATCAAAAACTACTACAGACTACAGTTGAAATTACACTAAAATCATAGTTTTGTATGATACTGCGAAGTACAACAAAATTCGATATATTTTTCATAATTTTATTGCAATGCATAAATCTTCAATATAAATCAGTTTTTTCGATAAATAATTTATGGGTATCGTGACATAAAGGTTGACGTCTTGAGCTTCTAAATCAAGCTTCAGGCCTACGTGAGATAAATAGCTACAATATAATTCAATGATCACCTAGATAAAAATGTCGTCACTCGATGATCATTGAAAAATAAAATGAGTTGTAATAAAATAAAAACAGAGATGGTCTTGTCCAATTCAACCTTATCAATCTCTGCACATTTTGCTGGGATAATATTTTGTTTGTATCTCGTTGCTTTAAAAATCTTGTTTCAAGCTCTTCAGAGTACTTATCCAAAAATGGAATGTAGATTAATCGCCAATAGTACTCTTCAGCATTTCCAGCATATTTGTCCCGATTTTTCTGACGTCCTGCTCGTCGAGGAACCGTCAGCACGGTATCAATCGATTGAGCAATCTGTGTCGCTGATTCAAAAATTTCTCGGAATGTTTCATCTGTCTTTGTAGGCATGTCCTTTATTTCATCATGGACATCCTTCGCGTATTCAATGCATTTACTTAGATCACAATCTTCTTTTTTTAAATTGAGACACAAACTTTTAGTTAATCCAAAGATAGGTTTGAGCACTGCCAATAAAATTACTACTGTGTAAAACTGTGGCGTTCGAATAGAAGCAAGTAGCTCATTTGGCCGCACACCATCCGATTTTACTTTCAGCTCGTCCATTTCGTCCAGAGTGGAATCAATAAATCTTACGCTATGGTAGAACAGGCTAAGTGATGCGAGGTGTTCAATTCAACGCGTTTCGCAAAATTTCGGAAGACGAGTATGCTTGGAGCCAGTCTTCGATTCAAGAATGGTTTTCTTTAAAATTGTTCCAGCCTTGTTACAATTTCGAAAGAAACTGACGGCTTTTTTGACCGTCCCAAGCAGTTGCGAATCGGTGCAATGTCGCATGCGTGACAAATTGTGGTTTGCACAATGAAAATAAGGTGCATCTAAACCTTAATTTTTAACAATAGCTGCACATCCTTTGAACTCTCCACTCATCGCTCGTGCTCAATCATAACCTACAACAAAGATCGTCGTCAGTATTGTATTATTTTCTCCTTTGAAAATTATTTATGACATTGAAGTACACTGAAATGCGAATCACCCTTGCCCTTTCATGTATTGAATCTCAATGCCAAGTTTTTTCAACGATGTTAACAGTGTATTAGCCAGTCCTGCGCCTGTCACATCCTCTACGGGTACAAAATACAAAAAATCTTCTCATATGACAATATGACGTGTTTCCCTGCAACTTTTCATACATACCGGACTCCAATAGAAAATTGTTCTATTCCACTTATATAAGTCGTTTCATCGACAGTGACTGCAAAACACCTCGTCATTCGTAATTATCTCTCGTCCAGCCTCGATAATTTCATTCTGTGTCTTATAGCTTAGATAGTCAAAAAATGTCAGTAATATGTCAGTAATGACATGGTTCTTCTTGTTTTCATAAATAAGCTTGAAGTTGCGCGCATCGGTGTTGGCGTCATCGTGATACTTTGTCGCCGCATGTTCTTTAAACCTGTCTAAAGCCTTTCTCCAATTTTTCCAACCAATTTTGATGAGCGCCTTTGAATTTTCATGGCTGCCTTTCACAACTTGCTCTGTTGCAAATATTATACACGATTTACAATACGTTGCATCTTCAACTGCTGAATATAACAGCCAAGGGTATGTTTGCAACCACGATAGCTGAAATTTGAGATTTTTACGAATGCCGGAAACACAAAAAACGCATCTGGTGTCCATACATTTGCTAGAAGTTCATATTTTTCTACATCGTTCAATGTTCTTCGACGAAACCGTTCCACGTCATTATCTCGTTCTAGCAACTTTTGCGCCTTCTGAAAGTTAACAAGAAATGAATTTTAGACGTTGAGCTCATTATGATTCGGATTTATAATATAAAAAACTCATCACCCAGGTCGAAATATCTCTAGGCATTCTTATACTTCGTCAAAAAATCAATACTAACTTCAAACTTTACTTTATCTGTCTCGTCTTGTTTCGATCTTTTTCCTGGCGTTGATTCTTCGGCTTGTTCAACAGGCTGTTCCGAATTCTCGGATTTTTCATTGGAGGCATTTCTCCAGTAGGAGGAATAGGATTTACCAAGATAGCACGAATACTCCGAAGATTCACACTCAGAAATCACTGAATCGAAATTGCATATACGGTTTACACTATTATTCGATTATTCATTATTTGACTGTTGACAAAACGTAAGGTTAGCGTGGCCTGCCCTGTAAACGTCAAAACCGCAATAGAGGTTACTTCAAGCGCTCCACGCTCGTAACGCCCTCCAGTCTGTTCATTCTTACATGTAAAAGCTTTTTGACATAATGGCTATCTTGCGGACTTGTGTGACATTGGCGCGCTATTCGAATAATGGTATTATAGATAAATCGTAAATTGAGGCTATGAGTGCAAAAACGGACTAACCCCAATATTATTAAGTGCTAAAAAATAGGTTTAAAAAAATACGAAAATGAGAGTGCGCAAAACCCTTTTAAAAAGACATTTTTGTAGATCGGATTAATTGAATGTTCTTGAGTGTTACTTATATTTGCGGAATTTATTTTAAATTTTTGGATATGGCCAATATTCGATTTTTTTATGTGGGTTAGTCCACTCTGCATTTAAAATTGATTGGGTTTTTTAATGGGTTATTATAACTTAAGCTATTATAAGTATTACGTCAAAACCTGTATTACTCGTATTGCCACGAGAATAAATAAAAAAATATAGAAACTTTATTTTTTTATTAAGTAGGTAGTTATTAAATACGTAAAGTTTGTTCTTCTTCAATTGGGCCACCTCCAGTTGCTTGAGCGGATGACCTCAGATTTTTATAAAAATCTTGGTATATACAAGGGATGAATTCCATTAACTCAAGGAGATCTTTATTTTAGCTTCATTAATGGCATTACCATTTGGGTATAAAAGGGGCAGATCCTTAATTTTACTGTGTTAAAATAAACCTCTTCATTATTCGAGTATCCATTTCTATTATAGTAAAAAGATTTTTTTTAGCATGTCTTATGACTGCATGCCAGTCTTGAGGTATAAAGATATGTGGATGGAATTTCTTTTCTTTTTCTATGATTCCGAAATCTTGGTCGGATGGTAAATAGGAATGACCACTTACAAGGAATTTATGATCTATTTCTTCCATGGTAAATAATGGAGATGCAGTAATATAGTTACATATCAATGACATTTTTATATTACGATTAATGTATTCTGACCACCACATTGGTCAGAATACATTATAAGTCTTTTCGATGTAATAAAGTTTTATTGTAATATAAAATACAAAATCCCACCGCTTGCGGCCCCTTCGAAGCAATACTTTCATCCCATACAAACATGAACGAATTATTGCTTCCCATAGCATGTATATTAAAGCAGTAAGTCCATAACTGCCTTTTATAGTAACAATTGCCTGTGGTAAGTACATGTGTAGGAAGAGTCTTCATTAGATCAAAACAGATGACCGCTGCGTTTCCACTTTTTGCCAGTTCAGTGTGTTTTCTTAGGGTGTCTCTAGCACATAAACTTCTTACTTTTAGCAGCACAGTGGACTAACTGAGGATAGTCCACTTTGCTTCTTTAAACTTTTATTAATAATAAAGTTCAATAACTAGTTTAGTGCTGCCATCTCGTAACGAAAGGGAATAGGTCGTTTGGTTCACTGTGCAATAAATAGATTTTAACTTGACGGATAATATTCTATAATACGGTTGATTTTGAATATTTGTGTTCTGTGGTTAGTCCGATATTGCACTCATAGCCTCAATTGTATTCGCTGTATATTATAACCGCTACCTCGTTTTGGAATATATATCTGTATAATAATAGGTATATATCATGGATAAATATTATCATTATTAAAATGATGTAAAAACACCAATGCATGAACACTGAAAATGTTCAGAATGACGAACATGAAAAGGACACAACCACTATAAAAACGGCCATTTGCATTATATTATGTCCAGGTATATTTATACGTTAGTGACACTGTCGCCGACATTCCAACATTTTCATAAAATCTTTATGTATTGTTTTAATGAGCTAATTAGGTCTGGCAAAAGCAACTTTGCCAAGTGGCGACGATTGTCACATAAACAAAAATTGCGTGCAGACAGCAACCTCATGCGACGCTGCCAAAGTTCTTTTTTTTTTTTCGGGTCGGTGGAAAAATTCTCTATAAACACTGGTTACGCGGCGCCGCCCCCAGTAGTGTGGCACGCAGTGTCGAGTCTGTTTCGTCCTGTACCCACTAAAACTCCACCGCTGGGTGGTGCCTTGTGGCTCCCTACACTGCGGTCTGCTAAGAAGCAGTCCTATTGTGTCCCATATGTTTAGTCCCACAGGTTCAATTCTGTAGCTTCAAGGAAGTCCAGGATTGTGCCCAGTGGTAGATTTCTTATACCCTCTGGTGAGGGTTTCTCTTCCCCCAGGAATGTTGCCCTGGTTTGATTAAATGCTTCACAAAAGCACAGTATGTGAAGAGTTGTTTCGTCCTCCTCATTGCATCCCCTACATAGCGAGGTAACTGATTTCCCTAGCGTATGCGGGTGTTTCCTGCTAGACGCATGGCCTGTAAATAGCCCCGCGACCCTTCGCAGTTGTTATCTGGAGAGGCCCAGTATGTTCTCACCCTTCTTGAAGGGTGGGCTGCCTATAAGTTGTTTGGATTGTTCCATCTTTGGCAGCTGTTCCCAGTAGGATTTGTTCTGGTTTGTTAGCCAGTTGCCGATTTCCCTCTTCCAGGTCTTATCGTTGACACAACATGTTGGTTCAGGGCCTACCAGGCTATTGCTGGCTCCCTGAGTTGCAAGTTGGATAGCCCTTCTTGCAGCCATATTCTCTGCTAGGATTATCTCTGGCCTATTTTGCGCTTCGGCGAGGTTCCTGAGATCCTCCCAGCAGCTTTGCACAGTCCTTGACTTAGTCTCGAACTGTTATAGTGCAAGTGTTGCAGCCTGGTCTCCTGTGAAAATTGCGAAGGTTTTGCCTCTTGGCAGCCCTTCTCTCATCAGTTGGACACAGGTTTGTATTCCTATTATGCTTGCCTGTAAATTTGTTGTTTCCAGGCCCAGGTTTAGCATGAGTTGTCTGCCTTGTTGTTCGTCCTCCACCATGCCCACAGCTACCCCGATCTTGGATCGTTTGGTTGCCGTGTGCCATACTGAGTAAACTCTTTGCCTGAGTCTGTCCGCTTCTGTGTCCAGTGGTCCCCTTTTCTCTTTGATGACAAAAGGTTTGTCTAGGTATGTGACCTTGGTTTTGTCTGTTCTTAGGGCCAGGCGCCCAAGGTTCGTGTATCTTGTCAAATAAGGCATTGTGCCCATCTTTCGATAGGATTGTTGCGCCATTTGACAGCAGTCTTTTCGCCCCCGATATAGCTTCAGCCCGTACCACTAAGTGTAGCGGGCTTAATCCTATCAGGTTCTCTAGGGCAGCAGTCGGCGTTGTTGACATCGCTCCTGTTATGCCCAGACATGCTATTCGTTGTGTTTTGTTGAGTATCTGTATTACAGTCCTCTTTTCTGTCGCATGCCACCATATAGGTGCTGCGTATGTAATGATGGGTCTAACCATTGTCGTGTACATCCAATGTACCATTTTTGGTGACAGTCCCCATGATCTACCGAACATTCTCTTACAGTACATAAGAGTTTTCGTGGCTTTATTTGTAGCCTGGATTACATGCTTCTTGAAGCGGAGTTTTTTATCCAGGGTTATACCTAGATATTTGACCTCGTCTTCAAGTCGCAGATTTTCTCCATAAAATTTTATGTTTCTAATGGGCTAACCAGAGTAGTTTTTGTGGGATTTACCCTTAGTTGTTCTTCCTCACACCAGTGCTCGACAGTAATCAGGGCTCTTTGCATTTTTTCGAATACATGAGTCTGACTACCCCCTCGTGTAAGGATGACTATATCGTCAGCATATCCTATAGCGAGGATAAGCTGCCTCTCCAGTCGTGTCAGCAAGCTGTCCGATACAAGGTTCCACAGCAGCGGTGACAGTACGCCCCCTTGCGGTGTTCCCCTGCACACTTTAGCCTTAACCGTTGTGCTGTTGAGATTTGCTGCTACTTTCCTATGATTTAGCATTTGGGTTATCCAGCCGCCAATCATGGGATGTATGCCGAAGTTCTTACACTGTATATAGCCGTGTTTTAATAATAATTCTAATAAAATCCGGATCCGCCACTGTTTTCTTCAACTAATGATAAACAGTATGGAAAACACGAGGGCGTCGCGGTGCTACGTCGCCTACTGGACGAGAACTCCTTTGAAGAAGCCGCCCACGCGCGTGACGTTACCCGAAGGACCCAACTATATAACTTTATCAATGGCGCTACTGCCTATGATTATATTATGCATGTCATAAGTCGTTTCACAAGAAAACACCAACGGCGGATGCTTGAATGAAAACAGATGGTCGTAGATTAATTATTAAATTAAAGAAAAAAAAAACTATTTTATATTGGATTTATCGAGGCCATACGGGTCCGTTTGTTAATAGGAGAATTTTTTTTCGTCTATCAGATATTAATGGCACGCCTACGAGGACGCCTATGTACGAATGTATATAGGCGTCGAACTGCGGCGCCTTTATATTTATTATACATATGCCACTGAAGAAGGTTATTTTGTGAGGTAATGATGATGCTTGCATACGCTTAATATTGGATATGTATAAACTCTTTTAAGAACTTTTAAATTTTTATTTTAAGTAAAATAAATAGATTTGGCAACGCAGTATTCCAAGATGTTTTTGCTGATTGAATGACATTCTGATTAGTTTGCAGCTTGACATAATTTTTAATTGTATGTTTTTAGACAAGGAGACTTTAAATATAAGACAACAATATCATATACACATTACGCATATGATTTGTCGCTATAATAATATATAGTGGTCTCATTTAAAATTCAAATGTTATTTCCCGTAAAACCGGAAGCTACAAAAAACAGCTCTTTAAAATGCATTTAGTTTTTTTTTTTTAATCTGACGTTATAAGGAACTTTTGAGAACCTCCCGGTAAATTGTGATTTATAGAAAAAATATATATTTATAATCAACTAAACCATTAATAACCCATATAAGGTATCCAAGAAAATATCAATCAATCGAATCTAAATTGATTCAATGGCTGTCAGGTTTATTAAAGGAAAACCCCATATCTCTTATATCGATCAAATGAGAACGCCACTCTTATATTGCATTAATTTGCATACATTGAGTAGTACTCTACTTATGAGCTGAGATGCATTTTTGCATTCCATTATATTATTACAAACATGCCATTTAAAACATTAAAAAGCGGCCAAATTGTGTTGCACCCTGCATCCGCCATTTTGAAATTCAAACGTCACATTTACCTTCTGGTAAATTATTAAGCACCCCGACATTTTGTCAGTGATGTCAAAGATGGCGCCCATCCCTTACTTGGACATTAAGATTCTAGACAATTTATTCATAGGTCACGTCCAAATGTCATCAGTTAATATTTATTGGTTCAAGATGACGCACATCCGCCATATTTGAATTGATCCATAAACCTCAAATTTGACGTTTGATCCATAATTGAGTCATGCTCATATTTTGTTGGCCTCCATACGTCATTTTCACAATGGAAACTATGAATTCTACTTGGGATGGGTAAAACTAGCAAGCAAAAATTGCATGCAATTAGAGGTCAATCAAAGTGATTATAACACAATGAATCCTGATGTTAGCGTTTCGAACGTCAAATTCATCATCAGACATTGCTGTTGCTTGGTGTAAAAGATTCTTAAAAATGTTAAAAGGCCGAGAAGTTATGCTCAAAAAATTAATGAAAAGATCAAATCTGATGCCTTTTGAACCTTGGTTGACAAAAATATTAGTAATTGCTCAGACGGTCAGTGGGTGTGAGTGAGTGTAAAGTGAGCATAATTACTCAAAGACTCCTGAGGCAAAAAAAATTTCCTATTTACAACTCAGTCCTAAAGTGTGTCTCAAACTCTCAAGATGTATTCATTGATTTTGCTTATATTGAGAGAGAACATCTTTATTCAGTTAATAAAGAAGCACTTAGAAAAACCTCGCACTATTCATTCCTTACTTTCCAATGTTTCCTTTGAATGTGGAATATTTAGGTGTGATACTTATGTTTTAATACTTTTAATGTTTTTAACACTTTTGGACAAAAAGAAGTAATTTTTCCTCAAAAAAAAAACTTTATACCTGCTACAATTTCATATTCATACATAAAAGTATAATACCGTGCTGACATTGTTACATTTGTTTAATTTAATTCACCTTAAAATAAAATATTTAAAAGACCAAATTAGTCCTTATATCAAATAATATTTTAGTGTGTTAATTCCTGAAGACAATGATAAGGAATTTCTATAATACGGATAATCTAATTCTGTTTAAATTAATCTCTCATCACTTTTCAGCGAACGCATTAACTTCTGTAATTCTTCAATGAATTCAACTTAAAATATCGCGCTTAATAGATCAGGTTTAAATTTCCCGCCGCACGCCACCCAAGTTCGCTCCCCACGTCCTTGTCAACAATGGCGCTGTCAACAGAATTTCTGTCTGATCATTAGGCAACACGCATTTCTGTATATTTGTGTTTTGTGGTTCTAATTACAATTTCGCAATATCTCATGCACAAGTTTTACACATTTTTCATGAGAATTTAAAAACTGTTCAAGGGAATCCAATGAGAGTTTTACCCAAAGTAAAATTGAACTTTGCTGAATGATTTTATATATTAACGAGTCCTGTGAATGCAGGACTTTCAGAGTTAGAAGCATTCATACGCAAACTAGTGCATAAAGGATATTTACAGGAATATCACCGTAGATGAAGGCAAGGAAATTTAAATTTCCGACATTTTGAGCGAAGGAAAATGGAGGTTTAAGAATTAGAACTGAATTGTGAAAACTGTGACATCGATAATTTCAAAATAGAAATGATTGTAATTATACCTTTGTAAAATGATCATCCAAAACACACCTCATTATTAGAAAACACTTCGGTATGTCATAATTGAAATATGTACCTGTCCTCTGCTCTGTTTAGTTGCAGGATAATTGGATGTTTGCACGCTTGTAAAGTAATGATACCTACCGGAAAATCACAAAAAAACTACAAAAAAATATAAAATTAGTTTCAAATTTAAACTAGAAGAAAATCTTGAGGTTTGGCTTGTTTTCTACCCGAAAGGAACCACGTACTTAATAAATATAAATTGAAACTCTATCGTTTATCATCAAAGTTGTATCCTAGATGTTTCAACATTTCTATTTACTGGCAACTAGTTTCGCGACCTAAAGAATACCAGAACAATGGACAATATCCTCTTGCAAAGTCATATTTTATAAGGATATACATATATTTAAGACACCTCCTATAATATACAATATGATTTCATTATTTATGAGTAAATGAAGTGTACGAGTCAGGACTTTTTATTAACTCCATGACAGATCACATGAGGAGCAGAGTTGCAAAACGCAGTTTGTCCAAATTTTCACATTTTGAACTAAAGGTGGCGCAACATTATTTAACCGAATTTCTATCATTTCACATCACTTTGGACGTTTAAATCGAATTTTGTACCATTTAAAATATATTGCAAAAATCCCCTAGACATGCAAAATGCATTTAGTCCATCACCTTTAGACAAACAAAAAGTATTTTGTCCACAAGATAAACAAATCGCGTTTGGTCCAGATGTAAACATGTTTGTTTCATAACCTAATTTCTGTCGGTGTGGTTTTAGTTTAGTTTGGTTTAAGTATTTTGTGTTTGTTTCATAACTTTTTCGTGAAGTTTAAATCACAATGGAGTCTGTAAGATGGTGAGCACATTGTTGGTGATAGTGACCGGGGTAGCCGAAAGCGACAATCAATTTAACAACTAGGGAAAGAAAAAAACAAGTGAGGTGTGAATTTATTTTTTAATACTTATTTCTTTTTGTTATGACTTTATACTATTTTAAGGTATTCAAACCATGATCCCGATTTAGAGCAATTTGATATAGCTTGCAACCATAAAAATAATTCAAATTTAAAATGTCAGCAAGTGAGTCAAGAAGATGTAATTAAACTTCGGGAAGTTTTTTATAGAAAATCCAATAAAACCGTTTAAGATGGAATTTTAGCCAGTTACATTACTTTAGATATACCTAAACGAAAAAGGTGTCGCAAGGCTGATGGAATACCTCACTCTTTTGCAGTAAAATATTGCATAAGTTAAACTAAAAGTGCTCAAATCCCCACGCTGTTATATACATTTATTTTTATTTAAAAAAAACATGCATTTGAATTTTTTTTTACCTATTAAAATTAAATTTTTTTTTAGTTTGAATGTTTCACCAAATTTCTTTTAGGTTTTCGTTAAGCAACAAAAATTGCAGGTTTGTCAGAAGTTTATAATGGCTGTTTACAATGTTGGTCAGAGGAGGGTGAATACCATTTGCAGGAAAGTGCAAAGTGGGGAAACAGTTTTAACAGAAAAAAGGAGAGGGGATAGACGCATTTTTAAGTTTGTGGATAAACTGAATGCTGTAAGATCTTTTATTAGTTAGTTACAAGGAAAGGAAAGCCACTATGGAAGAAAAAAGTCTCGACGGATTTATGTATCATCAGAATACAACATTTTTATACTTTGGCAGTTATACGTATAACAAAAAGGCACCAAACAATCTGAAAGTAAATTACAAATATTTCAGCCGGGTGTTTAGTAAATACTTTAATATAGGATTCTGTCCTGAGTCTCACTACTGATGTCTGTTTAGAAGCTACTGCGTTAGAACACAAACCAAAATTGGTATGTCTCAAATTGCTATACAAAACAAAAGTTATCTACTGAAGGAGTGCATAAATTCCGTGCATCACAATTTCATAAATTAATGAAAGTTGAAGATCCCAATACCATTTCATATTGCTTTGATCTGCAACAAGTTCAGGTATTACCCAAAGTCCAGGAGGCATTTTACGCCCAACAGCTGTCAATATACTTTTTTTGCATTACCAAACTTAATTGTAAAGACCCAGTATTCTATACGTGGATGGAGCACCAAGCAGGTAGAGGGGCGACTGAGGTATCTTCCGCTCTTACATTTCCGACAAACTTACTTCGACGAAAATTTTTTTTGCAGATGGGTATGGAGGACAAAATAAAAATAATCATGTTGTGCATGCTTTAATGTTTTGGCTTTAAACATTTTCATGTGAGCAGATTAGGGACATAGAAATTATATTTCCAATTAGAGGTCACTCTTATCTCCCTGCCGATCGTATCTCTGGATGCATTGAAAAAAGGTTAAGGTCTCATAGTATTATAAAAACTCCAGATCAATATTGGGATATCTACACCAAAGTGGGTGTTGTACAAAAACTTAGAACTGCCTGGCATTTACTTGACATAAAAAAACTTTTGCTGTATCTGAAAAAAGTGACCGGCATTCATTCTTGTCGAAGACTTTTGTTAAAGCAAAAAAGTTCCACCCATAATATTTTGCTGAAAACTGAGTTACTATATCGCAATTCAGTTGAGACAAAAAAGTTTCAATCACTCCTAAAACCACGAGCAAGATTCGATCAAATAGAATTACAGGAATTAGGTTTGGGTCATAAAATAAAGGGAAAAAAAGTTGATAATTTAAAAAATTATTGGCATCATTATCTGGATTAAATTGGAATCAGGATCCAGAATTGGAATGGTTAGTTCCAATTTTAGGAGGCCAGTGTGAGGTTGAAACCAATGTTGAAGAAAGTGAGGACTCTGACTGTAACGATACGGAAGATGTTAATTTCATTTGAGTTTGTTAAAAAATAAAAATACTGCTTAAAGAAAATGGTTCTTCATTTTTTGGTGGTAATTTTACCCAAAAAGTTTTTCCAAATGACAATCAAAAGGCATTTTGTCCACTATAGACATGCAAATAGCATTTTGTCCATATGTTTTTCTAAAATACCAACGTTTCTTTTGCTTCTTCTAGTCTGCCATTCTAGTATTTACTTATCCTAAATTTTCCTAATTTTTTGGTAAAAGCCCTAACTCGGTAAGTAAGACCGATTCGTACCAGTTTTTGATGTTTCCTGAAAATTTACAATTTTGGACAAACCGCATTTTGCAAGTCTGCTCCTCACATGTCAATCGTCAACTTCATTACCTTTATTTAATATATCATTTGTTGGCAGCACTGACAATTTTCAGAGCGACCAACATCAAAAGGTCACAACCATTATAAAAATGGCGGCCACCAGGCAGCGGTTAATTTGGTTATGGTCGCTATTTATTTATTAGCAGTTACCTTTTTTGGTAGCTATTACGTTCCATAAAAAAACAGTCGTCAAATTATTGCAGAATTGTACCAGCACCCATGTATTCTCGGGGAAGGAACAATACTTTTTATGTTTAATGATGACAATGACATGACAACTGACATAATAATTGACGTGACAGATATAACAACGATAGACAGATTACGTGATGGCATACAGGTTTTAAGCAATAACGTGACCATCGAGTATATTCCAAACTTATTAGACAGTTTTCGAAGATGCATATGTTTTGACGCTAACATAGCCATAAACGTTATCTTAGCCGCTGTTTGACAGCTCCCCAAAAAGTGTTTTCGAAATAGGTGACACGTTTACCGCTAACCTAACGGTAGCAAAAAACTTTATTTCCAAGAAATTCGTTTTTTTTGTGATTTTTACTCCTTACGTTTTCTAACCTCATTTTTATTTGATACTAAGCAAACTATAGACATTTTATTAATATTTGGTCTACAATAATTTAATTAGGTAGCCTTATTTAAAAATTGGAAAGTACCTAAAGTTACAATATGATTGACGATTTTGCAGCTCTAGAACCAGACCCCAATTATTATGTATGATGTTTTATTTTGCTGGATCAATATAGGGATGATTTGCTAGGATCTCATCGGATATTTTAATCATTAAATCTGATCCTACTTCTCTTGAATTTTGTCAAGACACTGGAATTTAGATTTGGGTTGGTCGTGGTCATTATTATGCAAAATAAAAAAAAAACAAATTTCTTTTTACTGTTTCCGACAAAAGGAGACTAAATAAACTTGTATTTTTATATATTTGAGAATAATGTGAACAACATTAATGCGCATGCGTTTCACTATGTTTATGTCTATCGTCCGTAGATAGCGGAGGGTGCCGGTAGGGAAATACGTTAAATGACATTTCAAATG
This sequence comes from Anthonomus grandis grandis, assembly GCF_022605725.1. NCBI lineage: Eukaryota > Metazoa > Arthropoda > Insecta > Coleoptera > Curculionidae > Anthonomus > Anthonomus grandis. Next base: position 3,094,181 of record NC_065548.1, read on the forward strand.
TCATACATGTCAATTAGTGGTTACCGGTGATACTTTTTAATGGGGCGCGTTTTTAAATTCAGCAGTCGATCCACCGCTTAAACAAAATTTGCTATTTTCATTTCTAAATTATCTGCTTTCCATCACATAACGTTTCTTTACTATATGATGGGTCCATCAATGATTGGCTGATGGCAATCACTGGTCCATTGTATTTTTGTTTTGGTGGAATGGTGTGATGGAAATTTTGACTTTGACATTTTTTTAACATTTTTTGATTTGACCAAAACAAACAAGATAATTAACTTTTAACTGCATTCATTCAATTTAAGATTTTTTTTACGAAGTGAAGGATGCAAGGGCATAGGGGAAAATATTTTTTCGCACCCTGGCACGTTACGTGAAGTCCTATTAAAACATAACAACAGAGAGGAAATCTAAGGAGAAAAAGTAAACTTGGAAATCAACTAAAAAATCAAATCAAAACAGGAAAACAAAATAACAATACAAAAAAGCGTTACTTTTTCCATCGATTGATCTTCCGTCACAAATCAGCTGTTTTACGTCATCAGTCAAGCAGCTGTCAATCTGTCAACCATATGATGGAATCCATCAAAAAATCCTGCTGAATTTAAAAACGCGCCCATGGTTTTGAAAACTGTCTGACAATACAAATGTCATTAACGTCATTATTGTAAAATTTGATGTACGTCAAAAATCAGCCAATCAGAATCAATCGATCCATCTTGGGTGTCGGACTATTCTGCCCCGCCATATTCAACCTTCATACCGTTAATTTTTGTTTGCCAATATGTGTTTAAGCCACGCCTAAATTTTCTTATACAGTCTTTGCTTGCTCACCGGCAATTTTCACATTTGGAACTGTCATATTTATGCCAATATTAGGTAGTGAATCGATCTACCGCGTTATGAAGATCTTTAGATCCCCTGAATACGTTTTGAATTTCTCATTTATTAAGCGAAAAGAAAACCTGGCACTGGTCCAAACATTCAAAAAAGAAAAACAAAAAAAAATCCCAACCAATCGCGGTAATCCCGTCTTGTAAGCATATCCTCCGTGGAGAAAAATAACGAAAAACCCGCTCATTTCAAACCAGTTCGCGGACGGGTCAACCTCGAGCGCGCGCGCCATTCGCGCTTTTTGAATTTTTGTCTCTTAAAAAACTTTGGAATCGGGTGGGTGCGCGGGCGCCTGCGCCCCTACGCTCCGACAATGGACACCGTCGCGCCTTCAGTTTCCTGTTTGCCCCACAACGCGAAAATGTCGAAGGCGAAAAAAGTGCTGGAGGAGGCCCGGGAAATCCAAAATCCCGAGTTGGATTTGTACGATAAGGGCGTGGCGACCTTCGAGGAGATGCCCGGACTCCGTAAGTTGTCTTTCATTCCTATAAAAAAGCTGGTTTTTACCTTTTTTGGTAGCTTGTTTTGATGTTGTTGTGTAGTCAGACTCTCGAGTGGAAACCGGATGAGTAATGTTTATATTTGGGTTCGGTTGGGTAGGCAACCCGTCGCACACCGTGCTAATTAAATACGCAGTGGTTAAGGCATAGACATTTAATGGCCAAGAATAACATTGGATGTACAGTGGTTACACTATTAAAAATTAAGGACCAAAAAATAACTTTTAAAAAATTAACTTATTTATGTGGGTCGAACAAAGCGTAGTTTTATGATCAGATTTAGTGAACATGATAGGTGCATTAAATTGAAAGTCTCCGTCTCAAAAAATTATTTTATTGTTAGAGTGGTGACACGTGTTTCGCTCCTAAGAGCATCATCAGACCTAAAAATAATGTAAACAAAACCAAATAGAATTACAAAAAGACCTTAAAGTAAAACGAAAAAGTATACCTCAAGAAGGTTTTTTTGAGACTGAGACTTTGTGTTGTTGTCCTTTGATTTATAGGTGCATTAGGTAAAATAATGCTGAGCCGTTATTTGCAAAACACATTATGATAACCATTATGACACCGTTCAAACAATCATATAACAAGTACCATGTAATTTTATACAAAACCACGCCAACCTAAATAACCTAGAACTTTTAGAAATGCAAAGATTTTTTAACAAGGCAAAAGAACATCCAAATTGATTTCCCTGAAAATAATCCTAGCTCATTTTGCGAAATATCAAAATGGCATCCCGCCGCCATTACCATATACTTTGACATTTCATCATGAATCGTTTAAGTCAAGAGCAACGTATAGCTATCGTGAAAAGGTATTACGAAAATGCGCAATCGGTTAGGTTATCTGTTATCGTGCTCTTAGAGAAGATTTTGGCCATCGTGGACGGCCTTCTGAGCTTGCAATAAGGCGCACAATTAATATGTTTGAACGGGAGTACACTCTTCTGGATAATAAGCCACCAACGCGACAAAGAAGTGCAAGGACCGCTGAAAATATCGCCGCTGCAAGAGAAAGTGTTGACGCGAATAACAATGTGTCTGTTTTGCGCCGTTCTCAGCAATTAGACATTTCACCAATGTCTCTATGGCGCATTTTGAAGAAAGACTTAGGCCTACATTCATATAACATGGTTCTAACTCAAGAATTGAAGCCTGCTGACCATGGTTTGCGAAGAACGTTTACCGACTGAGCCCTGTTGCAGTTGGAACAAAATTTCGATTTTGGGAAACAAATCATCGTTTCAGATGAAGCCCATTTTTGTCTTAGTGGCGTTGTCAATACGCAAAATTGCCGCTTCTGGTGTCAGAACAATCCCCAGAAATTAGTACAGGTGCCATTACACCCGTTAAAAGTGACTGCGTGGTGTGGTTTGCATGTCGGTGGAATTATCGGTCCATACTTTTTTGAGGATGCAGGGGGCATACTGTGACAGTCAATAGAGAGCGCTACCGTGACATGATAACAAACTTTCTTTGGCCTGCAATTGATGGTGGAGACTTCGAACAGAATTGGTTTCAACAGGACGGAGCAACATCACACTCCGCTCGAGCCACAATTAATTTATTAAGAGAGAGCGTTTTGAAGATCGAATAATTTCGCGACATGGCAATATCAACTGGCCACCAAGGTCCTGTGATCTTTTTTCTTTGGGGATATGTAAAGTCGAAGGTGTAGTCTAACAATCCTCAAACCATCAATGAGTTGAAAGTTAACATAACTAGGGTTATTCGCAAAATTCAGCCCAACTTGTTAGAAAAAGTGATTGAAAATTGGGTTCATCGTCTAAACGTCTGCCGCCGTAGCCGAGGTGGACATCTTAATGATATTTTGTTCAAAACATAATGTTACATAATAAACTACAACATGAAACATCAATCATAGAAATCAACCAATTCGTTTTTATTTTTCAGCAATTTAAACTTATATCATTCTTATTGGTAGACCCTATATAGATAATCGTGAATCACGTGCAAAGTTTATCTCTAGAAATAAAGTACTTATAACCATTTCTGTATTTTCCTTTTATTTCACATACTATTCGTTTTTTTCTGCAGTTAATATGACCTACATTACCAGACTGACCTTAAGCCACAACCGAATAAAATGTAAGTTATCAACTAACATAATCTATAATAACAAATTTTAAAAAGAGCCTTTCTAGCTGTTCCCCCAGGATTAGCCAACCTCACCAACCTGGAAATACTAAACCTGGCCAATAACCATATCGAAGAGCTGCCCTTATCTCTGTCATCCATGCCCAAATTGAGGATATTAAACCTGTCCATTAACAGGCTGGACAGTTTGCCCAGGGGCTTTGGAGCATTTCCAGTCTTGGAAATTCTGGATTTGACTTATAATAATTTGAAGGAGGACGTGTTGCCCGGTAACTTCTTTATGATGGGTAAATCCGACTAGACATATAGTAAGAAATTTTTATTACTGTGTGGTTTTTTTCCTCTTTTAAAGAAACATTAAGGGCACTGTATTTGGGAGACAATGACTTCGAGAAACTTCCACCTGAGGTCAAAAATTTGAAAAACTTGGAAGTGGTAAGTTGATATAAAAATATATAGACTTTAATACATATATCCTCATCAATGATTATATGATAGTATTTTTTCAATTTTTAGTTGGGTCTTAGGGAAAACGATCTGGTGGAGCTCCCTCGAGAACTTGGTGAGCTTACCAGGCTTCGAGAGCTCCACGTCCAAGGTGCCTGACCCATTGAAAAATCGTAAATTCTTTATTATAAACTCAATTTACAGGCAATCGCTTAACAATCCTTCCTCCGGAACTGGGAAACCTGGATATGTCCTCGAATAAGGCCGCCTTTAGGTTCGAGGGGAACGAATGGGTCCCGCCTATAGCAGATCAACTTCAATTGGGCATCAGTCACTTACAAGAGTATTTGAGGAGCGAAACTTATCGCATGTAAGTTTTATAAGTGTAGATTTCTCTGAGAGAAGTAAAAGATACGAAGATGGTTAAATTGGGTAAAGTTGGGATTTTTGAGCTTAACAATATGCCGTTTAAGATAATTAAAAATTACGAATAGATCTGAAGATATTTGAAAGAATACAAATTTTGCATTATCACTTTTTTCGTGCTATATGATGGGCTTTTTAGTTTTTTTCTTATGGGCATATTATATTGGATTTTAAAATTTGTGCAAAATTACCTTTTTAACGATGTATCACAAATAATATCTATTTTTTGTAAAAACCTATAGTTTTGGAAGAAACTTCATTTTCCGTAGTTGCCTGTGATAAACTGTCATAATTAATATATGTTTTAAATGGATTCTGACTGGCGATCTTAATGTAAATTTTTTAGACCAATCTAATGAATCAAATCGAATGCTTTTTAATCTGTTAAACTCATTTAATTTTAAGATGCACGTGGATCAGCGAACCGGGATTTCAGCATTTTCTTCCTCACTGATAGATTACTTCTGTACGAATTTTAACCAACACGAAAATCAGTGTACAACAATCAATGCCGGTTTGTCTGACCATGAGGCAATAGTGGAATTAGTAAAGCTTAATAGTGCAGCTAATGAGAATAAGTTTGGACGCGATAGACTTTATACTAGAGCTAACTTCCGCAAATTCTTTTTGCTTTGCAATATGTCAAGTTGGAATAATGTATTGACTACTGTTAACCCACTGCATAGCTTTCATCAAATAGTATTAAACAATTTTAACACTGCTTTTCCTGTTGTCAATATTAAGAAACGAAATAGAAAACCTTGGTATACTAAGGGTTTACGAGTATCTGGGAAAAATATGCGCTCCCTTTTTTACATTAGGAAATACGCTATGAACAATGTAACATTTTAAAATTATTATAACAGATACCGCAAGTTTTACAGAAACTCAATCAAAATGGCTAAGTGGACCTACTTTCAAAGGAGGATAAATAATTCCTCCAACAGAGCAAAAGAGTCTTGGAAGATTTTAAATGAGCTAAGGGGCAAAAATAATGTCTTGGTTATTCCAAATACCTTAGATTCCAATGTCCTCAATTCCTTCTACTGTGATATTGCTAGTAACCTTGCAGCCAATTTCTCACAAAAAATAGATCCCAGAAGCTATCTCAGCAATGTGGTAGTAGCCGAATCTTTCTTTTTTTGCCCCCACAAGTGTAGAAGAGCTTAAACAGTTAATGGTTAATATTAAGAATAAAAGTTCATCAGGTTGGGATGGGGTCTCTCTTAAAATATATATTTCTGCTTTACCTCTTGTTGCTTTGCAAGTCTTGGCCGAGTCAATTAACTTTTCATTTATGTCTGGAGTTTTCCCAGAGTGCTTAAAAAGAGCAATGATTGTTCCTCTTTACAAGGGTGGCGATCGCGACTGTCCTTCTAACTTTAGGCCTATAGCGTTATTGCCTACTTTAGCCAAGATAGTGGAACGGCTCGTTAAGGTGAGGATGGTTTCATTTTTAAATAGGTTTGGCCTATTGAGTCTTCAGCAGTTCGGCTTTCGTGAGTCTGTGAGCACAAATGATGCTATCTTTAGCTTTCTAGAGCACCTGTACAACCGACTGAATGTTGGTGAAGTTGCAGCAGCGGCATTCTGTGACTTGTCCAAGGCATTTGGCTATGGTTTCAGAGGAACTGCCCTTGAGTGGTTTCGTTCCTACTTATCAAATCGTGTCCAGGCTGTAAAATTTAATGGTGATATCTCTAAGGAACTTAATATAAATGTGGGTGTTCCGCAAGGATCAGTACTTGGTCCTTTCCCTTTTCTCATTTATGTGAACGATCTGCCACAACTGCAGGTAACTGGCAAATTTACATTGTTTGCCGATGATACCACCATCCTCTGGCACGACTCTGATGTTTCTCAAATGGAGGCCAATATACGTGCAGATTTGTTAAAAAAATAAAAGACTGGTGTGATGCAAATTTCTTGACATTTAATGTTTCCAAAACAAATATCCTTAATTTTAAATGTAATACAAATGACATATGTTTAAATAATGAAGCCATCACCATGCCACCGTTCAGTAAGTTTTTGGGTCTTTCCATAGACAAGTTCCTTAAATTTGAAGATCATATTGTGAATGTATGTAGAAAAGTCTCATCAGGCTGCTACACCCTAAGGGTTATTGCCACCAATCTTAATTTCTCCATCGCCAGATCTGCATACTTCGCGATTATCGAGTCGCACCTTCGATATGGAATTTACTTTTGGGGTTCATGTTCAAATTCACTTTTTAGTTCAGTGTTTGTACTCCAGAAAAGGGCCATTAGATATCTATGTAGGGCCAAGCCTCGTGACTCATGTCGCCCGCTTTTTGTAAGTCATAATATTTTAATCCTGTCTTGTATTTTTATTTTGGAAACAGTTTGCTTAGTTTTTAAAATATAAACAGGAATTCCACTTAGGAAGCCACTATAATACGCGACAAAATTATTTGTTGAGGCTACCCATTCCTCATTTTGAACTTGTCCGTAGCTCTATCATACATGGAGGTAGAAAGCTGTTTAATAAACTTCCACTAGAAATAAGACAACTTAAGACTGAAAAAAGCCTACGTACAAGGACGAAAATATTTCTTGCTAGTAAAGCGTACTATAGTTTAGGTGAATTTTTTAATGATTAGCGTTTAAGTATTTTTCAAAGTTTTATATAATTTCATTTTATTTTAAATCAGTTTCTCTCTATTTTAAATCAGTTTTTATTCCTTTAATGTACAGTCTTTTGGCTTTGTCTACAACTTCTATGTTTGTATTGACAATAAAGCAAATATTTGTATGTTTTGTTAGTATTATAGTACAAAGTGAGAGGTATTTTACTAATAGTTGAAGCAATTCTTTTAATAAGCTTAAAAGTATATATAAAAATGTGTGAGTGGATGAAGAAACTAAAGAAAACTTACCTTATTAGGTATAGATGAGCGATTTTTGCACTACATAAAAAATATTTTGTAGATAAGTATGAACTCTACACGGTAAGTTTCCCACACATACAAGCAACAACTTAGAGAAAGTGAATTTAAGCTATTTAAAATTAATTTAGCTCAAACACTGTATACTGATTATCTGTATACTGATGAAAGTACATTTACGAACTATGGCGTTTTTAATAGGAATAGTAAACGCATTTTAAGCCGAAATAATCCCCGACAATATTGGGAAATTATTATTATTTCAAAAAATTGATCTTATAAGTTTTTCTTTTCAATTTTTGAAGTCCGAATTTATTAAATGTTTGAAATAAATTTTTCTCATATTATTCTAGGCATTTGAAATAACACACCGGTTATCCTTGGACATTAAATTTGTTTCCATACCTCCCGAGTATTTGAAATAATTTTTCTTTAAATTTTATCTTTTTATGGTTTTGTATTTTTTTTAGTTTTAAATTTTTGAAATATTTTTTTAATTTTTCAACTTTTCAACCATTTTGGAATAAGGCTTCCTTTTATTCCATGATTTCGGAGTCACTTTGCACGTCTTCCAGGCGTTTGAAATAATTCTTTATTTAATTTCAGGTTTTTAAGGTAAATTATTGGCGTTTTTAATTTGAGAAATTGACAAGTTTTTCAGGTTTAAGAAGTAATTTTTTAATTATTCCAGGCATTCAAAATAAAGTCTTATGTTATTCCAGGATTTTCGAATCAGTTTTTTACTGTTCAGTTACGTGTGAGTGATTTTTTATAACTTTTAACGTAATTCCGTAGGTTTTCCGAAAAACTGAATTATTTTTCTATTTTATTTTAGACATTTGATTGAAATTTCTATGCCTTCCAAAGTTTTTAATAATTTTTTTATGTTTTCGAGGAATTTTGCGTAATTTTCTATCTTCCAGGCATTTAACGTAATTTTCTAAAATAAATTTGATGTCATCATTATAAATAAAGCTTAGAAAACATAAAAAATAATCCTGGAAAGAATTAAAAACGAACAAAACAAAAAGTCAAAAGAAAAACGTTGATTGTCTGGAAAAACAATTACGTTTATTGCTAATAAATTATGAAAAATTATTCCGTTAACATGAAAAATAATAAAAAAAATACGGGCACAAGTGCGATTTAGCCTAAATGTTTGGGCAGGTATTTATAAAATAACATCATTCCTTGGTTTGTTTTTGAATAAATAGGTTAATTTAGTCTCTTTTGAAATATTTACGGGTGCTTCGAAATCATGAGGGGGTAATCCTGTGCACTATTGTGGTATTGCATTACAAGTATCTCTGTCTATCTTTTATTTATTATTTGTAACATTTATTGACACTGAATTTTCTTGTCAATTTAATAAACAATTTTTAAACGACATATTGTTAAGCTTAATAATCCTCAACTTTGCCCCAATTTAAGCATCTCCAATAGATTCCGAGATCCCCATGTTGAGGGTCAAATTTGAAACCCCCTGTATATAACTTGTTATAATGCGAAGGTATTTTAATTATTTTTTTTATTAATAAACTTTATAGTGTCAAGTTTTGTGTGTATTTATATAATAACGTTTTCAGATTGTATAATCGTTATTTGACCAACAAGCCTCCAGTTCCGCCGCCGTGTGTGGATAAAGCCAAGAAAATTTCTAGGATTCGTTAAAACGTTGCATTTTATTTGTGTTTTTTATTAAAAGTATTATATATATTGTGTAACAGTTGGTGCCTTATGTAACAGTGCCTTAATTGTGTTCATTTTAATTTGATTGTATATTTATTAATATTGTCTATTAACATACATGATTTTTTTTGTAATTAAACAAAATCATTTTAATCTGGTTTTAATTAATTAGAAGTTGAGATCTAATTCCTGGAACATTTTATTAATTAAATAATTTCAAGTGATGTTGTAGCATGCATTTCAAAGCATCAAATTTAGTGACTCTTAGACTTTGGTTGACCAAATTATGCCTCTAACCTAAAAATGTATTGAGGTTCGTATATTAAATTGTTGAGTAAGAAACGCCCCTTTTTGAATTGAACTCTTTGGGTGTCTTTTGGTTTAATTATTTCTTGTAAATAATTGCAGTTAAAGGAAAAGTGCAGTTAAAAAAATTAGCACAAAAACTGTCTCAACAAAACCAGCTTTGATTTCCTTAGTTCAGAACAGCGTGCTTACACTCAAATTCGTCCTCAGAAACTTTTATATAATAAGGTGAAAAAAATATGAAAATATTCCGAGTGTGGTTTCTAAATTATGCCCAAAAATGTTTGGGAATAATTACAAATTTTGATGTTGAAATATGCGTTGCCAAACATCATGTTTGGACTGTGTTTGACTAAATTATCTCTAAATCAAAAAGTTTCTGAGGTCCAACTACAAATGTTGTGTCCACCGTTGATATAACTTAACGGATCGGACGGCAAGAAAAGAAAACACTTTAGTCTCAACAAAACAACCACATTTAATTTATACCACAGGTTGCAAGTGATTCTACCAAATGTTTACTAAAAAACAGTGTAAACAAAAGAATATATCCCGGTATGTAAATGTAAAGAGCTGGTTACGCGAACTTAATAAATATACCTGGACTGCCAATCCATTGAAAAATAAATGACCAGTAGTACTAAGTGGCCGCCATTTTGCGTGATTATGTACTTTCGATGTTGGTCACTCTGACAAATTTCAGTGGTGCCAATTGTAGGGAAACAAAGCAACTAAAGTTTTTGGGAGGTTATGTTTACAAAAACCAAATATAAAATTACATTTAGTTAAAGAATTTAAGATAGTTGCAATTCGTTTACAAATCGCCTAGAACTAGCCAATCCGCTATACTCACAATTGACCATGTTACCTATTTAGAATCAGTCATATCGAGCGATTTTAAAATCCCAATGATGGTTAAAAAACAACGTCAATGAAAAAAATAAATTTAAAAATAATTAAATTAAATTATAATAATTAAAAATAAAAATGTCAGCGTCGTCAACTTCATTACCGTTATTTAATATATTTTTTGTTGGTAACACTGAAAATGTTCAGAGTGACCAACATCACCACTATAAAAATGGCGACCACCAGGCTGAAATTTGTCAGAGTGACCAACATCGAAAAGACACACTCACGCAAAATGGCGGCCACCTAGTAGTGGTCATTTACTTTCCATTGAATTGGCATTCCAGGTATATTTATTAAGTTCGTGGTTAAGTGGTGTCAGGTGTTTACAGGGTAGTTTAAAACCGGATCATCCACTTATTTAAATCGATTAACCGATTTACGATCGCTTAATCGGTTTACGGGTGTTCATACATGTGAATTATGTTAAACCAATTACCACTAAACCACTTTAAGATGCTCGTATAAACTGAATTGTAATTTCCTGTCGTTTAATTTGTTGTATTTGTGAATGTAATGGTTCTAAGGGCTTAAAATTCGTCTATTGCTTCTGCAGGTAGATACTATAAAACTTTCTTATACCCTAGTTCTAAGATTTGAAAAAAAACTATATATTTATGTAAGATAGGTATAATTTTTATTATGTATTATATTATAAAAGTATGTAAAAAATACAGTTAATGCTATCAACTAAATACTTATCTGTGGCTATGTTTATTAGTCAAGAGTAATGCATTTCGATGGGTGTATCATAATCATTACGTGTGCTTACATGTAACATGCATCATATTACGTTTAAACATTGTGTATAATATTTATGTGGTGTAGAATAAGATGATGATGAGTGAGCTAGAAATAGAAATGCATTACTATTGACTTGAAAAGTCTTCCCGCTTTTCCTAACTCGCTATAAATATTGACTTTTATTTTAATAAGATGTAAATCAAAAATATTAGTATAAATGTTTTAAATGAAAGTATATTTGTTAATAAAAAAGATAATCTTAAAAAAAATGTAAGTCATAGCTACGAAACTAGAAATAGAATTAATAATTTTATATAATTGTCTAGGAGTAGTACTACTAATGCTAATTTAAAATCCCTAAATTATTTTGCGTCAAAAATACATAACCTCATACCATATCATAGATCATATATTTTCGAAAATACCCTTATTTTTAATAACTGCTTTTGGCCCTGCTGTCGCCTAGGTGCATCGCTGCTTAAGGATGGAGTCTTCTTGCAAATATTTGTCAAAGTTAGATTGTTTTTAATTCGATGAAATCTATAACTTACTCTGTGTATTTTTCTTATTGTTTTTGTAATCTGACTTTCTTTAATTTTAAGTTTTTGATTTGTAATTGCAGCCCTTAATCCTTAGTATCTGTCAAATCAATCTTGAAAGTTATTATATCTCTGATATGAAAATAGAAAAGTGTACAGTACAAATGGAGGATGCAGGGGTACTGCATTCTCCAAAACTATATTTCCACATCAAATATATCATGTACTAAAAGCATTCATACGACATTTTAAAATGTCTTAAAAACATCCCACATAAGACATCATTGCTGGCCTGTTTCTATTGTCTCAAACGAATATTTTTGGCATATTCCTAGGATGTTTCTGTGTTATTATAAGTTAACTAAAATATTTCAGGCTAAACTAAAACATCTCGCTGGAACACCCTAAATTATATAAAAAACCAAAAAAAAAAAAATACCAGACAGGTTAAAAATGTCAAAACGATCGTGTCATTTATTATGTCCGATATGTCACAACAAGTTTTTCAAAATTTCGAATATGTCCGGGCAAAATTTACGTAGTAGGGACGGACCGAAATCAGCCACGAGTGCGATACAGAAAATCAAAAAAAGCGGAGGCGATCAACTGGAGGCAACTCTCAGGTAAATAATCTCGATAAAACAATAAAAAAATAACCAAAGGTTAATCGTTTTTTAGATATACGGCTCAGCTGGAAAAAGAAAATAACACCCTTAGGGCCGAACTGCACGAATTAGCGATACAAAATGACACGTTACTGCGTGCTTTAGATAAGAATAAGGACGTGTTTGAAAATGACTTTAATAAGCTTCAAAACGAAATAATGGCCAACGAAAAGGAGCTGATCGAGAATAGCAGGAGGTGCGTGCAACAGCAAAAGAAATACCAAGAGGAGGTAAGTGCGGTGCGTTTGTTAGATCATTTAAACCAAAAAAAGTTTCCAGATTGTAAAACTCAAGCAAGAAAACGAATCTCTTATAAACCAAAAATCCCATCTAGAACAAGAACTGACGGAAAAGTTTAAAAGTCTAGAAAGCGAGGTGAAACTATTACAGCTCGAAAACGAGAACTTAAAAGGTAACAATAAAGAGTTCGAGGACAGATGTCTCAGGTACAAGTCCAAATTGAGACAAGCGGTCAAAATTGTAAACGAACTGAACCATATCGTGGCCCAGTACAAATCGAAACCCGAGAATGTATGCGAAACCACTCAGACCGAAAACGTTGTGTAAAAACCCCGATCCGCCCCATCGAAGTCCCCTGTTTTTTAATTAAATAATTTATTTCTAGGATGTACCATGAAAAACCCACCATGGTAAACTGGCCGGCCCAGTGCGGAGACGCCATCAAAACGAAAACGAATTCAAACACGGAAAACATGCTTTTGTCCGACATTTTTTTCAAGCCAAAGTCGTTTATGGATAGCGAGATCGATTTGTTCGCCGTCAAATCGAGAAGCAAAAGCTCTTTAAAAAATAAACCCACTTTACGTTGACTTTATATTGTTTATAGGAACTAAAAAGTTTATTAAAAATATCTTTTATTTCCTTAACTATAATTCACAAATTAGACAGTCTTCAAAGAGAGTATAAATTAAATTAAATATAAAAAAAAGGCTCGCTAACTACTTTCGTCTTCTGACATTTCACTTTCCGTACTGTCGTCGGTCAATTCGCCCCTGATTGACGTTTCGTATTCCAATATTTCTTCGTCGCTTAAGTGCGAGTTTCCCTCCATGAACGATGCAAACCTTAAGAAAAAAAAAACAAAATAATATCATTCCTGGAAATAAACTTTGTTTATCAACTCTTGCTCATTACTAACTACAATCACTTTATAGGGATGTACTTATTATATGCATTCCTCGATATAATGACCACTAAGGAATAAGATCAATTTACTTGAAACTTATTGGAGTTATATAGCATTCTATTGGTAATCGACATGTAAAAACCAAAAGTAAATTGGTCAATTATTTTTGAATTTGTGGCAGTTTTTCAAAGAGTGGTACAAAAGAAATTTACCCTCAAGTTCAAAAATTAATTAAAAATTCAAATCACGACCAATAAACTTGAAACTGACTGGAGTTATAAGGCGTTCTATTGGTAAGGGATGTGCGAAAGCCCTAAGTAAATTGGTCAATTATTTTTGAATTAATGGCAGTTTTTCAAAAAGTGGTCCAAAAAAAATATCCTCAAATTTAAAAATTCATTTAAAGTTTAAATCACGACTAATTTACTTGAAACTTACTAGGGTTATAAGGCATTGTATTTGTAAGGGATGTGCGAAAACCATAAGTAAATTGGTCAATTATTTTTGAATCTATGGCAGTTTTTCAAAAAGTGGTCCAAAAAAAAATTTACCCTCAAGTTAAAATATTCATTAAAAATTCAGATCACGACCAATAAACTTGAAACTTACTGCAGTTATAAGGCGTTCTATTGGTAATGGATGTGCGAAAGCCCTAAGTAAATTGGTCAATTATTTTTGAATTTATGGCAGTTTTTCAAAAAAAGGTCCAAAAAAAAATATCCTTAAATTTAAAAATTCATTTAAAATTTAAATCGCGACCAATTAACTTGAAACTTACTGGGGTTATAAGGCGTTCTATTAGTAACGAATATGCGAAAACCATAAGTAAATTGGTCAACTATTTTCGAATCTATGGCAGTTTGTTAAAAAGTGGTCCAAGAAAAAATTTACCCTCAAATTTAAAAAATCATAAAAAATTCAAATTAGGACCAATTAACTTGAAACTTACTGCACTTATAAGGTGTTCTATTGGTAATGGATGTACGAAAATCCAAAGTAAATTGGTCAATTATTTTTGAATCTATAGAAGTTTTTCAAAAAGTGGTCCAAATAAAATATCCTCAAATTTAAAAATTCATTTAAAATTTAAATCACGTCTAATTAACTTCAAACTTACTGGGGTTATAAGGCGTTCTATTGGTAATAGACGTGCGATAACCATAAGTAAATTGGTCAATTATTTTCGAATCTATGGCAGTTTGTTAAAAAGTGGTCCAAGAAAAAATTTACCCTCAAGTTTAAAAATTTATTAAAAATTCAAATCACGATCAATTTACTTAAAACTGACTGGAGTTATAAGGCGTTCTATTGGTAATAGATGTGCGAAAGCCCTAAGTAAATTGGTCAATTATTTTCGAATTTATGGCAGTTTGTTAAAAAGTGGACCAAGAAAAAATTTACCCTCGAGTTTAAAAATTCATTAAAAATTCAAATCACGATCAATTTACTTGAAACTGACTGGAGTTATAAGGCGTTCTATTAGTAATGGATGTGTGAAAGCCCTAAGTAAATTGGTCAATTATTTTTGTATTTATGACAGTTTTTCAAAAAGTGGTCCAAAAAAAAATATCCTCAAATTTAAAAATTCATTAAAAATTTAAATCACGACCAATTTACTTGAAACTTACTAGGGTTATAAGGCGTTGTATTTGTAAGGGATGTGCGAAAGTCCTAAGTAAATTGGTCAATTATTTTTTAATTTATGACAGTTTTTCAAAAAGTGGTCCACATGAAATTTATCCTCAAATTTAAAAATTGATTAAAAATTTAAATCACGACCAATTTACTTAAAACTGACTGGAGTTATAAGGCGTTCTATTGGTAATGGATGTGCGAAAGCCCTAAGTAAATTGGTCAATTATTTTTGGATTTGTGGCAGTTTTTCAAGAAGTGGTCCAAAAAAAATTTATCCTCAAATTTAAAAATTAATTAAAAATTCAAATCACGACCAATTAACTTGAAACTTACTGGGGTTCTAAGGCGTTCTATTGATAATGGATGTGTGATAACCATAAGTAAATTGGTCAATTATTTTCGAATCTATGGCAGTTTGTTAAAAAGTGGTCCAAGAAAAAATTTACCCTCAAGTTTAAAAAATCATTAAAAATTCAAATCACGATCAATTTACTTGAAACTGACTGGAGTTATAAGGCGTTCTATTGGTAATGGATGTGCGAAAGCCCTAAGTAAATTGGTCAATTATTTTTGAATTTATGGCAGTTTTTCAAAAAGTGGTCCAAAAAAAATATCCTCAAATTTAAAAATTCATTTAAAATTTACATCACGACCAATTAACTTGAAACTTACTGCAGTTATAAGGCGTTCTATTGGTAATGGATGTGCGAAAACACTAAGTAAATTGGTCAATTATTTTTGAATTTATGACAGTTTTTCAAAAAGTGGTCCAAAAAAAAATTTATCCTCAAATTTAAAAATTCATTAAAGATTCAAATCACGACCAATTAACTTGAAACTTACTGGGATTATAAGGCGTTCTATTGGTAATAGACGTGCGAAAACCCTAAGTAAATTGGTCAATTATTTTCGAATCTATGGCAGTTTGTTAAAAAGTGGTCCAAGAAAAAATTTACCCTCAAGTTAAAAAATTCATTTAAAATTTAAATCATGACCAATTAACTTGAAACTTACTGGGGTTATAAGCCGTTCTATTGGTAAGGAATGTGCGAAAACCCTAAGTAAATTGGTCAATTATTTTTGAATTTATGGCAGTTTTTCAAAAAGTGGTCCAAAAAAAATATCCTCAAATTTAAAAGTTCATTTAAAATTTAAATCACGAATAATTAACTTGAAACTTACTGCAGTTATAAGGTGTTCTATTGGTAATAGATGTGCGAAAACCATAAGTAAATTCGTCAATTATTTTTTAATTTAGAGCAGTTTTTCAAAAAGTGGTCCAAAAAAAATTTATCCTCAAATTTAAAAATTCATTAAAGATTCAAATCACGACCAATTAACTTGAAACCTACTGGGATTATAAGGCGTTCTATTGGTAATAGACGTGCGAAAGCCCTAAGTAAATTGGTCAATTATTTTTGAATTTATGGCAGTTTTTCAAAAAAAGGTCCAAAAAAAAATATCCTCAAATTTAAAAATTAATTTAAAATTTACATCACGACCAATTAACTTGAAACTTACTGCAGTTATAAGGCGTTCTATTGGTAATAGACGTGCGATAACCATAAGTAAATTGGTCAAGTATCTTTGAATTTATGGCAGTTTTTCAAAAAGTGGTCCAAAAAAAATTTATATACAAGTTTAAAAATGAATTGCAAATTCAAATCACCACCAATTAACTTAAGACTTACTGAGGTTATAAGGCGTTCTATTGGTAATGGATGTGCGAAAACCCTAAGTAAATTGGTCAATTATTTTCGAATCTATGGCAGTTTGTTAAAAAGTGGTCCAGGAAAAAATTTACCCTCAAGTTTAAAAATTCAAATCACGATCAATTTACTTGAAACTGACTGGAGTTATAAGGCGTTCTATTGGTAATGGATGTGCGAAAGCCCTAAGTAAATTGGTCAATTATTTTTGAATTTATGGCAGTTTTTCAAAAAGTGGTCCAAAAAAAAATATCCTCAAATTTAAAAATTCATTTAAAATTTAAATCACGACCAATTAACTTGAAATTTACTGGGGTTATAGGCGTTCTTTTTGTAAGGGATGTGCGAAAACCATAAGTAAATTGGTCAATTATTTTCGAATCTATGGCAGTTTTTCAAAAAGTGGTCCAAAAAAAATTTATCCTCAAGTTTAAAAATTCATTAAAAATTCAAATCACGACCACTTAACTTTAAACTTAGTGGGGTTATAAGGCATTCTATTGGTAATAGATGTGCGAAAGCCCTAAGTAAATTGGTCAATTATTTTCGAATCTATGGCAGTTTGTTAAAAAGTGGTCCAAGAAAAAAATTTCCCTCAAGTTTAAAAATTCATTAAAAATTCAAATCACGACCAATTAACTTGAAACTTACTGGAGTTATAAGGCGTTCTATTGGTAATGGATGTGCGAAAGCCCTAAGTAAATTGGTCAATTATTTTTGATTTTATGGCAGTTTTTCAAAAAAAGGTCCAAAAAAAAATATCCTCAAATTTAAAAATTAATTTAAAATTTACATCACGACTAATTTACTTGAAACTTACTAGGGTTATAAGGCGTTGTATTTGTAAGGGATGTGCGAAAACCCTAAGTAAATTGGTCAATTATTTTTGAATTTATGGCAGTTTTTCAAAAAGTGGTCCAAAAAAAAATTATCCTTAAATTTAAAAATTCATTTAAAATTTAAATCACGACTAATTTACTTGAAACTTACTGGGGTTATAAGGCGTTCTATTGGTAATGGATGTGCGAAAACCCTAAGTAAATTGGTCAATTATTTTCGAATCTATGGCAGTTTGTTTAAAAGTGGTCCAAGAAAAAATTTACCCTCAAGTTTAAAATTTCAAATCACGATCAATTTACTTGAAACTAAAAGAGAATCATGTTTTTACCCTTAAATTCATCCTCAGGAACTGTCCTGTATTAATGTGAAAAAATTATAAAAATATATTGAATGATCAAAAGTTATGACCAAAAGTATCTGCTATAAAATAAGAAATCTTGATATTGCAAGATGTTTTTCAAAAATTCAAATTTTTTTTTGGACCTTGGCTGACAAAATTAACTCTAACTAAGAGAGTTTTTGACATATAAGAATCGTTCATATCTTAAATTAATGGCAATAAAGTGCCCTTTCTTTGGATCCAACCCTTTTAAAAATATTCAAATTATTTTATTAAAATATTCCCAAGAAAAGTTGATATTTGCTAAGAAAATGAGCCAAAAAATTGCCCTTACCAAAACTGCCTTAGAAAGTAAAATCTTTAACCAAAAATCATGTTTTTACCCTTAAATCTATCCTAAGGAACTCTCCTGCATTAATGTGAAAAAATTATAAAAATATATTCAATGATTTCTAAGTTATGACTGAAAAAACTTTTTTGTTGCAATATGCTCTCACCAAACTGTTTTTGGGGTACAAGAAATGTTCATGTATCAAACCAACCAGCTACCAAAAGGCTTTTAAGAATATTCCAATTATTTGTTTCAAAATAAAGTCTGCTTGAAACATAAGTTTGTCATAACACATCATTGATTTCATATGATGTTTTGCAATAGGGGCACCACCAAGTCAGAAACATCGCTTTCAAGCTACAAAGTCCTATTGAATAAATAAATTTGAAGTCTAATTTACCTTTTTACATCCTTTATTTTCAAGGCAGTCTTCCACTGGTTACACTGGGGACTAGAGCAAAACTCCCTTAATTCAGACAAGGCTTTTGCCGTTTCCCTCACCCCCTGCTCATAGTATTCATCGTTTGAGAGAGGTGTTATTTTTGGTGGAAACCTCTTTTTCCTAAAAAAATTGATTTTTGAGTAGTTTGAATATGCTTGAATTCTTCAATTACTTACCAGTACCTCTTGAATGGCATAACCCACCTTCTAGGCAAATAAGTGAAAATTAAAAGCAATATAATCTGTCCCATCGCAGCTTCTTGATAGTGACTGCTAAAGAATATCATTGCTATCCCTAAAGCTTGTAAGGTCCATTTAATTAGATTTTTTGTTTTTGGGTTTTCTACTGGGCCCCACCTGTAACACACTTAACAACAATGGCTATTATTGATGGGGCGCATTAAAAAAACACTTACAAATGAAACTGAGCGTTCCTGTAAAAACTATGTACCAAATCACATAAATTTGATAAGTCGACATTATTACTTTAAGGTTGTCCCATAATATTTGCAAAAAATAAATTACAATGGTCCAGCCTGCTCCTATGACTCCATACATCAAAGTTTTCTTTAAAAAAAAAAAAAAAATAATAAATACAATAAGAGTAAGTTGGGTTGACTTACCCTGGGAAATATTCGACTAATGAAATAAATCAAAATCAAAAATGAAGCACATATTCCAAAAGACACACCGCATAAATAGTGGAAAATTGTGTTATGGCTCAATGTTGGGGCACTGAGGAATAGACCAACACCAATGACTAAACAGAGCACTTTCCATAAATCAATTCTAATAACTTTTAGGTTTACAGAATATGCATCTCGACTATCAAGTCCAATACAGCTAGTGTTAAACGGGTTCAATTTCATGTTTTTTGATTTTGTAGCAAATAAGTTAACTGACCAGCTGTACTTTTTATCCAAGTATTCTTGGTGGACCTGCTCTGGCGTTGGTCCATCATATTGGTCAAAATTGTCGGTTGGATGCGTTATTTTAAGCTAAAAACCCTTATTTATTAGTGATGAATACTTTCCTAAGAAAATAACTTACAAGGACGCTTTGCCAAATATGTATCACATTTTTTGGCTTGCCCTGGTAACAAAATATTTGCAGTTGCCTGTTACTGTAAGGCGGTGGACTGAATTTGTAAGTTTCGTCTTGCTCCAGATAATGCACTAAATATAAACTTTTATAAGTAAGTTAAACCATTTCTAACCTATTTCGACTTACCGTTATGCGCTCCCAAGAGAGCAGCCCGTGTTAGAATAGGGCTTGTAAGGTAAACTATTAGCAAGGCGTAAGTAAAATTCATTTTTTTTAATTTGTAATCGCGAATTAACGTCTATTTGTTTATAAAATTGTAAAAAATGCCGACTTGTTTGGATTTTTCATTTTGGAAAAATGCCAAAGTGACAGCTGTCAGTGTATTGACGGCAGTGTTGCCAGGTGAAACAAAAAATTTCATGTGGGTAAAGCTAGCGTCCGATCGATTCCAGCAACCAAAATCGAGAACGCAGCATCTGTTGGTTGCCAGCAATTTATTTATAGTCCGCCCTTGCTGTTGTTTAATCAATAAAATTCCCATATCTCCAGAAATTCCCAAGAGGTTTTAATAAGGAACGTTGACGTTTATAAATAACTGTCAAGTTATTGACATTTGACACACACAACCTATTCCGGAGAATCAAACTAATCTCTACAGCGTTGCCTCACTCTCAAATTTTGTATATCAAATGAGGGATCCTTACTAATTAATTTAAAAAAAAAATTAATAAAACTTTTTATTAAAAAAAATTAATATAAAACGATAATGCATGCTAAAATACAAACATTGACCAATAGGAAATTCATTTACAACTTTTATGTTTTCCAAGAAATTCCAAGATTTCCTAAGAGCCGAAACCGAGATTTATTCCTTCCATTAACTTTATTAATAACGGCCGACTTTTACCTAAACTTTATGGACTTTTGTCCAGTATGGCAACACTGCCGCATATCGTCGTACAAAATTGACATATTGGAGAGTTTTCGCATGGCAATGCTTTGAAAATGAAGTCATTTAGTAAAAAGTTTTTTTTTTATTTTTTAGGGAAAAATACGGTTCGTCTAAACATTTTTTTGTTTTAAAATGTTCTATAGACTATATTTAATAAAAATACATAGTCCATATCGTTTCAATTTTAAATATTATTCCAATTGGACAAAAATGAATCCAGAAATCCCCAGATCTAAGGAAGTCTTCCCAAGACTTGACAACACCGACGTTGTCAAATACCAAAAAAAAATAATTGAGGTTATGTTATTATTTATTTACAATATTTAAACGTTCACAGTTGAACATCAGTAACATCGAAACACAAATCTTTTTAAACTCGATCTGTTTAATATCCAACAGTTATTGACTACTTTTATCAGTTTTTATATCATTCCCCGTCTGTGAGTAGCTAAAATGCCGCAAGGACGACGAAAAATGCCGTTTAGCGGCAAAGCAAAAAAAGAGCAAATGAAGGCCCGAAAAGAGAAAAGGATGGTCGGGGGGCGCAAAGTACCGTTTCTGCAAAGGGCGGGGGGCGACAGCGACGCCGAAGAGTCCGCCGGCTCCTCCATTCAGAAGCTAAATTATCAGCCGATTAAAGGCAGAGGTTCCAGACCTAACCGTTATGCACTCCAATTTTTTAAGGAGTCCAATGAGGAGATCAAGCTGAAAAAGGAACAGGCTAGACATAGTTTGAAACCAGTGAAAGAAACGGACCTGGAGATCGATGGAAGTGATTTTTTTGAAGAAAAACTTGAGTTCCCCAAGAGACCTCCGTGGAACTTTAATTTAACTAAAGAAGAACTAGATGGCCAAGAAAACCGATACTTTCATGAATACCTAAAAAACATTGAGGATAATTATGATGTGAAACAGTTAAGCTACTTTGAACTAAATTTAGAAACCTGGAGGCAACTGTGGAGGGTATTAGAAATGTCTGACATAATCCTCTTTATAGTTGACATTCGTTATGCGGGAGCAATGTTTCCCCCTTCATTATACAAATATGTCACACAAGACCTTGGGAAAGATTTTATATTGTTATTAAATAAAATTGATTTGGCCCCAGCGCCCTTAGTAGTTGCATGGAAACATTACTTTGAGGAAAAGTATCCACTATTAAAAATATGTATGTTCACCAGCCTACCGGGGTATAACTTGATAGGGCAAAAGTTGGACAAAGGAGGATTACAAGTGAGGCGCCGTAAGGGAAGAATCCGTATGGCTGCTGAAGGAACACAAAAACTGGTAGAAGCATGTGACTGTTTGGTGGGTGATAAGGTAGATCTCACTTCTTGGAAAAATAAAATTAAAGAAGAGATTCAGGAATGTTTTGCAGATGAAGCTGTAGAAATAAAAGAGTTGCTACACACAAAAAATGAGACAGAGTATTACCACTATGAAAAATATCAGGGTGGAGTTTTGACCATTGGTTGCATAGGGCAGCCAAATGTGGGCAAGTCCTCTTTAATGAATGCCATCATGGGTAAGAAAGTGGTCAGTGTTTCCAAGACTCCTGGACACACCAAACATTTCCAAACCATCTTTCTAACAAATAATGTGAGGTTATGTGACTGTCCAGGCTTAGTGTTTCCTTCTAAAGTTCCAAAACCTTTACAAGTTCTTATGGGAAGTTTTCCCATAGCCCAACTAAGAGAACCGTACACCACCATTAGATATTTGGCTGAACGACTGGACATGCCTATGCTACTAAGGATCCAACATCCCGACAATGACGAAACATGGTCTGCCATGGATATTTGTGACGGTTGGGCTAAGAAAAGGGGCTATTTAACAGCCAAAGCTGCCAGGTTGGATTCTTACAGGGCAGCCAACAGTTTACTTAGAATGGCTCTGGATGGAAAGATTTGCTTGTGTTTAAGACCACCCGGATACACTAAGGAGAAAACATTCTGGCTGCACCATCCAGATATTGAAACAGTAAAGTGGATCCAGGCTTTAACGGATGGAGATGAGGAGGCACACTTAGAAGAAGCTTTAGGGTTTGATAGTGATCATTCGTCCAATGACGAGGGTGTCGATGAGGAGGCACATGATGGAGAAGAAGGTTCCAATGAAGATTCCATCGCTAATGATGATGATGGTGAGGATAGTGTCGATGATATGGCAGTAGTTGCCAACAAGTTTGCTGCTTTAGGTGACTGTAACTAATTTATTATTTTTTTGAGTAGGTACGTATGTTGCTTATGCAGAGGCCTTAATAAATGTTTTTTTGAGAATTTATGATTTTTCCTTAATAGCTCCAGTATGTTTTATGTGAAATCCCTGAAGGTTTATATACAGAACTTTTAATGCCCAGAAAAGTAACTGGTTCATTTGTAAAATCCTCCAAATTCAAATTACGAGTAGTCACAAACAGTTTTTGATTTTTATTAGGATTCATGCTCAATTTATTAGCATAAAACCAATCGGCAACCCTTAACTGCGCTTCCTCCAGGCTCATCTGCAGATGCACAGCCTTTTTCGCCAATGTAGAATCATCCGCAAATAAAATAAAATCAGTACCTGGATCACTACTCTCAAAATCATTGATATAGATCAGAAAGAGTAATGGTCCCAGCACCCATCCCTTGAGGAACCCCATAATCCAAGTGATTGAAATCTTATTGTATACCATTGCAACTTACTATTTGAGATCCACCAGAGAGATATGATTCCATTAATTTAACGCAAGAGTTCTGAAAGAGACACAGTCGAAAGTTTTGGTTAAATCACAAAAAGTGACCCCAGTAAACTCACCATCTTTCATACCATCATTTATTAGATCTATCAATTGCTAATTGCTAGTGTAGTAGATTTTGCATTTCTAAACCCAAACTGTTTAGTACTAAAAAGATTAATAAATTCAAAGTAACCTGTTATTCCAGATTTTAAAGCTTTTTCAAATATTTTTGCAAAAATGGGCACAATTGATATGAGTCGATAATTAGTTAGGTCATCGCACGGACCTTTCTTGTATACAGGTACAACTCTGGAGATTTTGAGCAAACTGGGATAAATCGATTCTTTGATACACATGTTAAGAAATTTGACTAAAGGATACACAATAAGTTTAATTAGTGGGGCATTCATATACCATCAAAGTCCCGACTATTTTTGTTCTTTAAAGATTTAATGAGGTCCCGTAGTTACACAACAGTTATTTCCTTAAACATAAAATGTGTATCAGGCAGATTTAAGTTAGATATCCAATATTCTTCAGCAGTTCGCTCAGACGGGGGTAGACTATTTATAATGTTGGATGCAATTTCAATCAAAAAAAAGTATTAAAATCTTAAGGAGATGATTGTGTTTCTCCTTGTTATTTACTTTTTAAAATATGGCAGTTTACACGTACTACATCCCAGACAGCTTTTGGATTGTAATTTTGAGGTAGTTATCATAGAGGTATCTGATTTAGCTTTCTTTAGACTTTTATAATATGAGTGCCCTAGTTGTGTTTTTAGGTCTTTTAGTAGATCACAGTTATTTTGATTTGCTTGCTCTGATACAAGATTTAAAACCTCCCTTTGGTTTCTTAATATAGCATTAAACCAATTAAGATTCAATTCAGAATTCTTAATATTGAACTGCAATACTTGGGAAAGCTAAATTAATATTATTTTGAAGAGAAGTGACAAATGAACGTGCTTTATGTTCTCTTATGTTAAAATCCTTACATACAAAGAGGCTATATTTAAATGAGATTAAAATTTGTAAAATAAAGACATAAACTGATCAAAGCTATCAGAAGAAGGTCCATAGCAAGTTAAATTACAATTTTAAGCCTGTCATATTATACAGCACACATTTCACATTGCATTTCTAATGGTAAATTACAGATATCACCCCGAGTAATGAAATCTGTTTCATGTTTATTTTTTGCTAAGATTACCACTCCACCATGTATATGAGTACATCTACTAAAATGTGAAAGACAAATATAATTGCGTAATTTGAAAATACTGATTTCATCATATTTCAGCCAGTACTCACTGTGACAGATTAAATCAAAATCAAGACATAAAGCCTTAAACTCAAGATATTGGGTAAATGATAGATAAAAATACAAAACATGTTTAATACAATTTTTCTATAAATGTGTTTGGCGTACAGGCAAGATAAAATCTACAATAAATAAATAAATAAATATAAGATTTCTTAGTTGTTAATATTTAGTTTTTTGTCCAAATCCACTGATGTCCTCATCAGACTGAGACGTCTCCTCTTCTTGGGAATAGTCCTCGTATTCCCCCGACTGTTCTTTGCTGCCAACATCTTCTTTCCCATCTAAATTACCCTCTTCTGGCACATAAATAGTATCCATATCATTATCTGAAATAAAAACAATAAATATTAATGTGTTAACAAGGAGCAACATTGCACATCTTACGCTTTTCTTCAGCCCTGATCTTCATTAAACTACTGTTAACTTTACCTGCTGCTTGCAACTTCGCCAACCTATCAGCAGCCTCTTTATTAGGCAACGAACTGTAAAATGGTTCTTCCTTTTCAGAGCCAGAACCACTAGGCTTGGCATCTGGTTCCACATTATTCTCTGATCTAAAAATGGCAAACATTTAGCCATGTAGCCAGTTGCATTCTTGCATCAAAGTCTATCGATTTCAACAATAGTTGAACAAATTGGTAACAATAGTTGAAATATATTAGCCTTGGCTTGTATTGAATATTTACAGTATTCGATTCAAAAAACTCCATCCATGTTTTAAAGAGTTGTAGCATTCAGAGAAAGTAAATGCATGACATTAACAGGGCATTCTACTTTCCATTCAATTATAAGATTCAAAAACAACACCTAAATTGCTGGGATACATACAATAACCGGCAGGTCCAAATTTCATTCTAGCTATAAAATGCCTGGACACGTTTAGGTCTTTATGCCAATAATATTAAGGTATCTTAGGTACTAAATGCCAATATTTTGAAGGCCTACAAACACAATTCAGTTTGTAAATATTATATGTTTTATTTTTGCCGTTACATCACTAGATCCAAGTGAGTCTAGCATAGGAATTCCATTAATAATACTATCTTTTGCTAGCAACTGTATTTCCTGTGATGGCTGTAATTATGCTTTTTTTCACAGATATTAGAATATATTTTTTTCATTTCCCATATGATTGGATCAACTTTATACAATACTCTTTTCTCAATAATTTGTAGCACAAATCCCGAGTCTCTAACAAAATTCTTCTTGTCATTGTATTGAAATTTTGTATGTACGTATAAATTTATATTAGCATTTTATAAAATGTAAAATTCTGCTCCATTGCCTTCTGCAATTTTTAAGGCATTAATATAAATATGCAAACGGTCATAAGTAATTACTGCTGATTTAAGAATGGTTCTATTCTAAGTTAATTTATCCGTGAAGTCAGGAGATTTTATCGAAACTTTTTGTGTGGAGTACAATCTACTACAGTTACTCGTTTCAACTAAATTCATCTATAAGACTTACCTGGTGTCAAAGTAGCTTTGGATAATTTGGGATTGAGTTAACGGATCTACAGAAGAACTCCTGGAGTTGATACCTTGTCCATTACCAGTTTTCTCTACACTCCCCAGGGAGTATCCTGCTGTAACAAGACCTGCAAAAACGCATAAAGAAAACCAAAAAACAACTCCTAATTACCTAATTTTGCTTGAGCCTGATGCGCCTGCTCGTCATAATTAAAAGAATGATATTCTGGCTCCACGTTTTTATTATTATCATCATGTTTTTCTTGATACTGGTTCACGTAAGCGTTATCAGACTTGACAAACTGGTTGAGGCCCTGAGGCTGTTGCTGCTCATAGCTGGACTGTATGGCTTGTGTGTGTAAATTTTGGCTATTGGGTTGTCCGGTCGAAAAGTGGGCGTTTACCACCTAAATAGCGAAAAAAACACACAATAAACCCAGATAAACTCTCTGGATTAAACATACTTGGTAGTTTTGGCTGTTTGAAAAGACCATATCCTCTCCGCGTTGCTCCAGTGGACTTTGATGGACAAACCCGATATTGATACCATGATTCCCGGTTTCCTGCATCGTCACCCCGAGATTGTTTTGGGCAAAGTAAGTCGTTTGTAAATTCTGGTAAGCCTGAGCGGTATTTTGATTGTTGTAGTGAGTTTGGGCGTTTATTTGGTCCCTATGGGCTGGTTGAGGCGCTTGGTCTGTTGCCTCCGACACTTGATAGTGATGGTTCTCCTGCAAATTGTCGACTAGCATTGCTGTATGAATTTCATCAAATTTATTACTTACCGGTTGGAATCTCACTTCCTGTTGGTGCTGATAATGTGGCTTACGGTACTCCAAGTTGCTAGGTTTGTCTGCTGGGGTGAGGTTTGGGGCTGGAATAGTGTGGATGGGGCCTAAAAAATGATGAGACACTATCGATCTGCTTTTTACTTGTGAGGTTTCTTACCTTTTTCACCCACTTGCTTTATGGTGTTTACAGTCATCGGGATGTTGTTTGTTTGGACGTGGTAGTCGTGCTCTATGGCAGCTGGAATGCTTGGGGACGAGTGGAACATTGGTTTTTCTTGTTTATCTACAATTGAATATTAATTTAATTGCACGACACGAACTATTCATAGGCACACAAACAAGTGACCATTTTCGGTAGAAATAATAGTCAAAATTAATTGGGAAAAATAGTGTCTGCTAGTTTGTGAGTGTAATATTTAGAAATTATACGATATTTTGAACTGGAATTTATCGGTGTGGAAAATTTCGTTTATATTTTTATTTGGCAACTGCGTACCAGATCACACTTTGAAAGCCTCTATACTTTCGGTCAAGTGTATAACACGGTTTTGCTTTTTGCTGAGCTGACTAGGTGGGTGTAGGACATTTATTGTTATTACTGCAAAAAAAGTGGTTGATGGTGTCGCTTGCTCTATTTGCAAAACTAATTATTATCAACAAGTGAAAAACAGTGTATCCAGTGATGATGACCAGTGAGTGACTATGAAGGGACTGGGGAAGCTATATATGGAATTTTTAAGCGATAGCTTTGATGCTTAGACAAAGGAAAATCAACATGTTTCAAAAGTGCTGAGGGGTACCAATCAAGAAAATGCCCCTCTCCTTACAAGAGTTTCCGAGGCGGAATAAAGAGTTTCGAAGAAGTATGCAAGCGGTGTAGAGATAATTAGAACCCAAATAACAACCGAAAAACCTGCTGAAATACTGAAATCATAACAAAATTTAACAATATAAAAAACAAATTTTTGACCTCACGGAATATAAGGGTATTCGAATCAAATATGTTTAAAGTTATGTTAAAGTTAGGTATTATGAATAAACTTAACACACTTAACATGTACATCTTGTAAATTAGCCTTAACAAACTTGACAGTACGGAGGAGGCGATTTAGAGCGAAATTTTTTAAATTACCCGCTTTCATGACGTCACAAACCCATTTCCACTCCCGGTTAGTATTACTCCTCGACATTCAGAGGGGGCAACAGTCAATCGACGTTCAGTATTTTCTATTGGCTTTTATGAAGGTCTCCTATCTAAGAAGTCTATTACCAAATTTATATGAGCAATTAAACCAATTCAGCAGCCAAACTGGTTTAGAGATAATTCAGTTTGGTTAGTGTTTACTTGACACGATTATGAAAGGGATTTCACTTTCACCTTTGCCAACCTAGGAATTAAAAAAAAATGGTTGAGCTGACTAGTTAGAACTAGTTTATTACTTATTACTTACTGAGAAGTTGACTAGTTTAACAAGTACTAAAAAATGATTTTGCAAAAAATTGACGTTTAACCTTAAAATATCTAAACTACTCTAAGGTGCTCATATAAACTTGTAGCTAAACGTGTGGCAAAAGTGTCGAAAACCTTGTATAATATAGTATAAATAGAGTAATTAAGTCAATAGCGAGTGTTTTATTGGTAAACCACGAATCCTAGAGCCGAGTGACGTAGGTATATGTCGGTTATTTATTGAGTCATCCTGAAAATTGAGAGGATTAGAGATAAAATAGCCAATAGTTATTAAAACAAATAATAAAACTACATTAATGTTGAACATGGCCATAAACTTAAAAAAAAAACAAAAAAATGATAACTTCTTATGGGTCCCCCGTTTAAGATTCTGGTCTATCATAATACCCCGGTACTTAATTCCTTTACATGAGTGAATGACATCTGTATCATTTATGTTTATGGAATTAAAAGGTGATCTATTTAGTTTAAAACTAGCTAACCATTCTTTTACTTTCTTAAAGCCCTGACTTCCTGCCATATTCTGCCTTTAAATATTAAGGTTGTATTCACCCTCAGTAGCGGGCTTAGTAAAGTATTTATAGATAAGATGAACAGGATGGGACCAAGAATTGTAGGTACCTTGTGGTATTCCGGTTTGGACACTTTTTGGACTATTTACGAGATTCTTAATTTTGATCTGCTCTAATACCTCAAGAAGTTTTTAATTCTAATTTTTGAGGATATAATTTTAACCTTGGTTTTTTCTTGACGCCTTAACCCTTTAAATTCAAAATACTTAAGACATTAAAAAACTCTACAAAACAGAGCCATAAAGAAAATGTTTTAAGTCCCAAATCTTTATCCCACTTCTGAATTGTTTAAGGCAAACAAAATCATGGACATATACGTTTTTCAAACTTCTTGTTTTATACATAGAACTAGACTCTCGTATTCATACTATGATCACATTAGCTATCTTTCAAGAAGTATACAGCTACAATATACCAGATAAACCAATATGCTTGACTGAGCTGCTGAGAAGATCTGGAGGTCAAAGAAGCCTGCTATCAACAGGACTACAGTTATATAAGCTACCTCAATACCTAAATCATAATTTATTTAAGGGTCAACTGAAACCCCTTCATTTTTAAGGGGTTTTTCTGATAAGAATATAATCATGTTTTATTTCTGACAATTTTAAAGATTAATTACGAACCTCTAAAATTTATTATACTATGTCGTAGCCAGGTTGTTTTATAAACGGCGACCAGATTATCAAACGCAAAATTCATTACACAACTTTCAGAGTCAGAATCAGAGATCTTTAACATTGATGACGTAAATTGTCTTGTAGCATATTGTTGTGAGAGAAGGAGGTAATATTAATGGACATCAAAAGATTTTTAAAGAGATAGTAATGGATCAGGACAAAGAGAATGATAATTTTATTTCACAGACAACGCATGAAATAAATGAGGATGATAACTTTCCAAGTTTTTTGGATAATGGATCTTCTTTAAATATCTCTCTTATTAAATAAATACTTTTAAATACAATTCGTATTTCACCTACAAGAATTTTGAATGATAAAAACTTCACCGTTTGGCTGAGTAGTCACGGTTGTTTTATAAAATGGCTACCAGTGGCGTGTCCAGACTGAAGTCCTGGGGGGTACCATATTACATTCCCACTGTTTTCACCGGTAGTCGATGTAACAGGCACAAATTAGACTCTTTTACAGTTTTATTTTTTAAGTACCTTACACAAATCGCAAATTGCTCAATTTTTGCGACATTGGTAGTTTCGTCTGCCAACACGAAAAAAAAAATGGTGCACTCTTTATATTAGAAATCACTTTTTTTTAAATAATAATATTTCATGCAGATATAATTTCGTTTTATGTTATTAAACTTATTTATGTAGCATTTTTAGCGCAAGTATTAATAATAATAATAATAATAATAAATATTTTTTATTTGCATAGAAGAAACAAAAAAAATACAAGTTTACAAAATCTAGCAATAAATTTACGCAAATAAAAGGCCTACAAATTCAGAATTCTGCCATGGCAGATTCTGGTCTTTAACATTGTGGCCCCACACTTCATTAAAAAAAAATGGTAATTTCAGTAACGCTCATTAACAGTAACGCTTAACTAATAACTGATTAAATACAGCTTTTTCTTTAATCCTATACCTAATAAACCTACATAATACTACATAAGAGTTCTAAATTCTAAATTTGACAGTTTAACATCAAGCAAAATAATACACACTGCAATTATCCAAAAAACAGATTAAATTTTTTGTTAAATAACAAAAAATAGAAAAAATATTGCAGACAATAAATAAATAAATAAAATGATCCCAATACCAAAAATTGCAATAAATTACTTAAGAAAACAACCATTCAAAAAGTTTAAAAAAAAGAACTTAAATTATATACCCTGCTGATTCATTAGATTTACAATCATCCTCCTACGAAAAGTATTACAAGAAATTAATAATTGGTCCGGATCCAAATTTAAAGAATTTATTTGATAAGCAAAATTGTAAGAAAATGATCGTTTAAATAACTGTGTTTTATGTCTCGGAATGAGAATAGTATTTCTTCTTAAATTTAAATGGTGTACATCATTTCTAAAAGTTATTTTTTGATAGAGATAGGGCGGACTAAGATATATTAAAATTTTATAAAAAAATGTTAAAGAATGAGCAATTCTTCGATTATGCATATTAAGCCATCCAAGTTCGTGAAGTTTATGGGAAATGCGGTTTCTCCTACGAATGCCAAATATTAGTCGAATGCAAGAGTTTTGGAGCTTTTGCAGTCTACCCCTAACCTCATAATCAAGACACCAGCCATACACTACATCACAGTAATTACATTGTGAAAGGACCAATGAATCACATAAAAGCTTCTTAATATCTTTACTTAAATAGTGTCTATGCAAATAAATTAATTTCAAAGCAAGATATGCCTTTTTAAGAATATTAGACACGTGATGTTTAAAACGAATATTATTATCTACTATAAGGCCCAAACTCTTACATTTGTCAACAACTGGAATTCTTTCGTCCCCCAATTTAATGTTTATACCATTTAAAATATTATTTACATTAGTTCGATTACCTATGAACATTATAGATGACTTCGAAGGATTTAATTTTAATAAATGCTTTGAAGAAACATCACAAATAGCTTGTAAATCTTGATTAATTTTAAACTCAGCCATTTTAAAATCTCCTGGTAAAAATGAATAATATAACTGCGTGTCGTCTGCGTAAAAATGATGGGCACAATGCTTTAATTGAAGATAAAATCTAGACGTGTAAATGATAAAAAACAAGGGTCCTAAAATACTACCCT
Source organism: Anthonomus grandis grandis (assembly GCF_022605725.1). NCBI lineage: Eukaryota > Metazoa > Arthropoda > Insecta > Coleoptera > Curculionidae > Anthonomus > Anthonomus grandis. The sequence goes on from NC_065548.1 coordinate 3,125,909, forward strand.
GAGGCACACCACTTTCAACTTCCAAAGGATCAGATATGTCGTTATCTATTTTAACACGTTGAATCCTATTATTTAAATAAGAGGCAATTAAATTAATAGCAGCATCAGAAAAGCCAATATAATGAAACAAAGACTTTAAAATTGAGTGGCTAACGAAATCAAAAGCTTTAGTATAATCCAACAACACCAGAGCAGAAATCTTACCCTCATCTCTAGCCCGAATTACGTCATCAATAACGTCCGCCATAGCCGAAGTACAACTATAATTTGTTCTAAATCCAGATTGCTTAGGTGGTAAAATATCATTATTATTAAGAAAACTACGAATTTGAGAGTCTAGAATGCGTTCGAGAATTTTTGAAAACGTTGGTAAAATACTAATAGACCTAAATTGACTAAAATCAGTTGGATTATGCACTTTCGGCAATGGCAACACAAAGGCTTCTTTCCAGCATTTGGGAAAGTAGTTTTTATTAATACACTCGTTAACAATATGTAAAATAAATGGTATAATAAAAGGACAGCATAGTTGAATTAACGTAATATTAAGATTATCCACCCCGAATGCTATTAGAAAATGATTTTTTAAAATAAGGTCTCCTGCGTCAATTCGTAGTCTTAGTAAATCCCGAAGGCCATTATTGCGACCGTAAAATATTATTATAGTAGTTGGATTATAGTTAAGATAACTACCATAGTTACTTATAGTAGTTATCTTAATCTAATTTTTGTTGCTTGTATTTCGCAAACAAAATTTTTCAAAAAACAATTTTATCTACTGATTGTTGAACATTTTGCATAATTTTTTTTAAATTTAAATATTTTAAAACTGATTGTTTGTGATATTCAGTCTTTTCATGCAAAGAAAAGCTTTCCCCGCATTTTCCATGAGCGTAATGCGTTCTTAAATACTTTATACTCTTATACATAACTTTGTCGGCTTGTGTGGCCTACCTATCCCTTTTTGAATAAAGAGCACAAAACTTGCATTATACGCCATCTTCTTGTTCTGAACACACAAGATACTTCTATTGATCTAAATATTTTTGGTTAAATTTTCTTAAATATGTTCATTATGGTTTGGCTGGACCTAGTAGTGGAACCCATACGTTATTTACTGCCTAATTTTTTTTCTTGATTTGGCAATATTCTTTTAGAAACGTTCGTTTAAAGGACAACATGGATTATTAGATGTAGAAACCGATGGTTGTTACTCGAAGCTTAAAGTTACCGATAAATCAATGAGCTCTAAATGGTCATGAGCCTGAGTCGAAGTAGATGGAGCATTAATATTTGTATTACTTGCTGCATTATTTACTCTCTCATTAGTCTCAATTTATTTACTTTTTTTTACAAAGCTCAATAAATTACTTCGGCAAGTAGGGTCCATTCTTTTTCATTAATCGGTTAGAAACTCCAACCCTTAACATGGAAAAAAATGGAAACGGTATATAGTTTAGAGATGTTTTTCAGCGGTCTAAGACTAAAAGTAATTAAATACCAAATAAAATTATTATTTTATTAATACGGTGTGCCTATATTGTAACAAATTGCGACACTATAAACATTGCAGTAATTTATTATTCGCAAGCTTTATACCGTTTATATAATTTTTTTAAAATATTGATTAAAAAATTATAACAGTGGTATTTGTTCTTTGCTCTTCCCTGGATACTCCACCGATGGCTACGACATATAAATAAAAATTGCATATAGTAAATTTCTCTTTTTTTTTTTGTTTATAAAATACTTTTGTAATATATCTCTTTTTTTGAAAAAAAAATCAAAAAGATTTATATTCAATATACTCACGGATCACTTTGGAAGGAACCTGATTTTCTATTGGAAACTGAACGAATTGTTGCGCCTGATGCAGTTTATTTGACGGTGGTTTCTTGTAAAACTCTTTAGGGGGCAATTGAGGAGGTTTTTGGGCTGCCAGTGAAAACTGTGGATATTTCGGTCCTGATACCATTTGGTTTTGCATGTAACCGTTAAAACCTACAATTATAGCTTCGGTAAGTTTAAATCGTAGATTAAAGTAGCCATACCTGGTATGATTTGGGGTTTGTTAGGGACCGGTCTGTTTCCTCTCATAGGCTGTTGCTGCTGGAACATGGGCCTGGGCTTCGAGTGAATGAAGTGGGGCATAGGTTTTTGCAGAGGTTTCCCCCATTTTTTTCCAAATTGGTGCGTAGGGGGTGGCGGTAGGCGAGCCGGTGGTCCGTTTTGCACCATTCCTTTTCTTTTGAACCGTGGGTAATCGGATCTTACGATGCTTAGATATGTTGATAACAGAATCATTAAAATGATCTAGAAAAAAAAGTGAAATTTATATAATAAGTTCAGCATTGATATGGGGGTTATAGAGTATTAAATATATATGTAAGGGTGAGTAAGAAGTCTTCCATTATTGCGTTGCAACCCCACAAAAAGGCAGGATTTTTTTTTGTGTTTCATCATTTTATTCTTTATTTACGGGATCAACCCCATTACAAAACAAAGAAATTCAAATACAAAATAGTATTTTAGCCTAACACCCAATTTAACACTCCATGACTAAAATAATGACTGTATTATTTATATGATATGTTGCTACATTCCAACAAGTAATATAAACTATTAAAACAATAACAAATAACAATCCATATTAGCCCAATAATTGAATAAAATTAACAATAAATAAAAATATGTATATCAAATCATTTACTATTAATTAAAATCCGACATTAATCAATAGCAATTGACTAATTCGCATTATAACAACCAGGTTATAGAAATGACAAAAAAACAGTAATAATAATAGAAATAATAATAATATTACCTGATGACACTAATAGATCTTTGAACATTGAAACTAGCTTAAACTTTTAACTTGCCTCTTAAAACTGGGTAAAGAAATGCCCAATATTTTAACTTCATTAGAATTAATAAATTTAAGTGTCAGTTCAATAGGGGGAGTGGGATGCATAATTAGTATGCATAATGAAATGGTAGTGAGAATAATCTATTATGCCTAAAATTTCTAGATGGTATATTGAAAGAAATTGCACTAAGACTGACCATTCACCAATTTATACAAGACCACCAAATCAGCGTAAACTCTCCTTTGCAATAGCGTTGATAACAACAACCTCCGAGCATCATCAAAAATGTAATGTTGGGAATCCTCACACCAAGCTTAGAAGCTTATATAAACAAAATCGAATAAATTTATTTTGGACCCTTTTTAGGTCAGTACAACAATTTGTGTAAAAAGGCGACCATACCATTGATGCATATTCCAACTGTGACACAACAAGAGACATATATATCCTTTTACAGGTCTCAACAGAAAATTCCCTGCAATTATGCAAAACAAAGAAAGAAAGAAAGAAAGAAAATGTGCTATATTACGTAAGAATAATCTTGTGTACAAGCATCCTACAAGCTAAAAAAACAAAACACAAATACAATTTTAAAAATTGACAAAATAATGAACAAAATTAAACACAAGAAGACAAAACTTTTTGAACATACTTGAATTAAAAATAAAACAATCAATTACTAAATAAAGGTAAACTTGTTGACAAAACTAGAGAAGAAAAAAGGAAAAAAAGAAAACTTTCCAACATGTCCAAGGTTAAAACCTATCATTAAAAAAGTCATCCAGGTTATAATATGCCTTAGCCAATAAAAGCGACTTTAATTCTCTTTTAAATTTCTTAACATCCGATATATGTCTAACACATAGAGGAACATGATTGTAAATTTTTTTACTCATATAAATTAATGAGTTTTTGGTAAGGGAAGACGTAGGAATAGGTAGGAGAACATCATTTACACGACGAGTCAAATGGCCAGTGTCAGAGGGTAGTTTGGGAATTTTGTGAATAAGAGCAGCTGTTTCTAAGATAAAGAGTGAAAAAAGAGTTAGGATTTTTTCAGAAATGAAGAGGGGTTTGCAAGAATCTCTTAACTTAGCAGAACACAGGTATCTAACTGCTTTTTTTTGAATAACAAAGATAATGTTAAGTAGCCCCTTATTGGTTAAACCCCAAAAAGGCAAGCCATACCGAATCCTAAAACCTTTGAGGAGTTAAGAACCAGATTAGTTTATGTTTGTTAAAGTTTAGGTGCTCATCAAACCATCAAGTTAATAATATTACATGACCGAAGAGAAACGCCCTCTACATTGTAAAATGAGTCTAACCTTTTATTTTTCTTGTAGGGAAGAGTTAATGAAAAACGATTTTTTTCGCAGAAAATAATTGCCTGAGAAAAATATGTTTTTTAAGAAAATTATAAATGATAAAAAATCTATGGTTTTTGTATCTATACTTTTTTCACATAACCTTAAGGTTTTCGAGTAAAACTTGAAAAAAACCTATTTTATTTCTTGAAAGTAAGACGTATCGCTATGAAAATTGCAGCAGTTGTGCCATTTTTTATCGCAAATAAGTGGAAATTCAGTTTTTTTAAGATTAGTCTGAAACAATGGCAGGTTTTTTGGTTCTAGACAACTTTTTCATTATCTAGGTTCAAAAATACAGTTTTTAAATTAAAACTATTGGTATATTTATCAACCGTATATGGTCAAGGTATATTTATTAAACTGTAGAATATACGTAGATCATATACGATTCTGTCTACAAAATTTCGGCATTTAAAAAAATTGACAAGGGATTTACATAGCTAGTTTTTACACTCGATCACTACATCTCAAATATGTGATAAAATGTCGCCCACATTACATCTATGCCTCTGTGTAGGATACGATATACTTTTCTTAAACGTATATATCTTATAGTGTAGTAATAGAATATCATACACAAAGAAATTTAGAAAAAAATAGGAAACGCATTAACGTGTATGAAACAATAATTAAACCAAATAAAATATACAAATAAATAGAAACTGAAGAATACAAATTTGCTCAAGACTAACAAGGATGCAGTGGTGTACCTCTTTTTTATTAAATAATATTTACGATAAATCCCTTATGGATACCATTGGTAAAAATTAATTTTTTTCTTTTTACGTCAAAAAATGCCCCCTGATGCATAAAACACATCTACATTAAAAAATCTACATTAGCAGTAAACGTATTTAAAAAAAAAACGCGGGCATTTTATCCGATCTTTATAGTTGAAGTACATCTAATGTAAACCAAAAATAAACGTTTATTAAACCATCGTGTGTTGCTCGGGGTTCATTTTTTGTTCATTTAGTGATAAAATATTTCTTTGAAGGTAATAATGGAGTCTGGACATTTACAAACAAAAAATTGTCCTCTTTTACTGAAAATTGATTAAAAATTAGTCTCTCCCACATAGCAAACAAAAATTATATGTAAATGCTATGTATATTCATAATATCCTGACGTATATACATACATACATACAATGTCTATTTTTAATGCTCTGTTTATTTTATGGATATGAAATAAAGATACATTTGTCACACACTAGGTAATACATGGAATATACTATTAGTATGTACAGTGTATATCCTAAAAACACTAGATATTTAAACTATATCCAAGAGTTATATTCTATAGATGTCTCATAAATATCTATTATATTCTATGTTTCTGTTACATGTATCTTTATAGAATATACAAATGCATTTATAATATTCCAGGATATATAATAAATATTTCTAAGGTATATACCGGGTGACACAGAAAAAAGGGAAGACTAAATAACTTTGTTACTTTTTAAGATAAAGAAATGAAATTTGGTAGATCAATAGAATAGTTGATGTTACTGTAATTTACAATGATACTGTGTTTTCTACTTTTTGTTTTATATTCACAGAAAAAATATTTTTTTTTATATTTTAAAATAGGGTGCCATGCATTTATAGTTTTAATCAAGTAATCACGGAAAAATAGTTTTCATTGTAATATAATAATGGCATCTACCTACTTAATTTTTTTTAAATAGCACATTATTGGGAACAACCACTTTTGAAATGCGGTTTCTTTTTCCCAATAATTTGATATGATTATCTTTTAAATCGGTTGATAAATAAGTCTATAAGGAGAAAAAAACTAAGTGTTGAAAACTATTTCTTGTACAGCAAATACGATGCAGGTGATCCTGGGTTGAATTCTCGACATTGTCATGTCGACAAGAACATGTCTGTTCTTTTTATTGTCTGTTCTTTTTTATTTTTTTACTACTTTTATTACTTTAAAATTTTGTTTTGACCAATCAGGACGACATAAAGACACGTCAAAGTGGCCTTGCTAAAATGACGCCAAGAGACGTCATTGTCAATTTGCACAAAATATCTTATTTATACTTGAACATAAAAAAATAAAGTTAATCTCAATGTGTAATATATATACCTACATAGAATATACACGACATTGTTTGCACTTTCTGGACTTTATAAGTATATACAGTGGATATCGCATAGTGATCGGGTAGTGATTTGAATAGGGCCGACGATCATGAACCGGTAAATAATTTCTCCGAACAATTTAAATAAGATAAATCACTTATTTTAACAGTGATTAATGACGTTTGACGACCTAAAATGCGATTTTACATTTCTCTTTTAAGCGATATAAATAATTTATATACCAGGCCAGTGATTTTATCGGATAGAACATAAGAAATCGGTCGTTTTTTGTTCCTTTAATAATAAAGTAGGTATTTCATTTTTCTGATTGATTTGAATATGGTTTTTCTCTAAACGGTTTAAATATGATAAATCATTTATTTCAACAGTGATTGACCACCTGAATTATGCTTTAAAATTTTATCTCTTAAACGCAATAATTAATTTATCTCGGCAGTGATTTAATGGGGTTAAAAAATCAAAATCCGTTATTTTTTTATATACTTCCGACGATCAAGAATCAAGTGAAGTTATAGAGATTTTACGTACCTTCATTTTAAAACCTCAAATGGCCCCCAAAAACACTCAACAAAAACACAAATAAATGAATCACCGCGCACATTCGTTTCCCACTTTTCTACTCGATCATATTATTCTCCTCTCGAGAAAATTCACACTCGATCACAACATATAGGAAAACTAATGGAAAATAGGTCACAATTTCGGTATTTATATGAAGACGTGAAGAAGTCGCTCCGGCCGGTACTCTTTTACCATTACCGTTCGGTCGTTTGGCAGAGAAAGAAAGAAACACCGCAGAGGAGGGATCGCTATCACTTTACTATCCTTTTAAAGCTCTCGTAGAGAGTCGTTAAGCCTACGGAATATTTTGTTGTTATTATTTATCGCGGACAATGCCAGTGCATTAAGCTAATTGGAGTACCTTCTCTTCGGTACTATTTTTAGTGAGAAGTGAAATTTACAATCATTTCATTCTATTTTGGTAAATAAACCTTCTTGGGAACGACATTTTTTGACGTAAACGTGACAGTTTCAAAACGGCCCCATTTTGGGCAAAAAATTTGACATTCAAGATGGCGTCCAGTATAGGAGTGGCACTCCAAAATGACGGATAGGCGCCATGTTGTAAAAAAAAAATTGATATCGATGATGGCGTCCACTACCAGGAACGTTTCCTCTTTCCACTTGAAATTGTCTTAGTATAAAAAGACTATTCTGAAAAAAAACCCTAGTAACTAATTAATCTATATGACTATATTGCTGGAATTATTTAAAAATAAATGGTAATAATAATGAAAGGATTCATGTATCCATTTTGCTATAATCCTGATTTTTGAAACGACAGATTGGTGCCATTTAGTAAGAAGCAAATTTAACATCCAAAATGGCGTCCATTACCAGGCACGTTTCCTCTTTTGACACGAAATTGTTTCACTATAGAAAGAATATTTGAAAAAAAGAAAAAACAATAATAATTCATTGATCCCTATAAGGATTTTGCTACAATCTAGTGACAGTTCAAAAATAAGGTGATGGGCGCCATCTTGTAAAAATAAGTTGACATCCAAGATGGCGTCCATTAAATGGGCGTTTTCTATTTAAATGAGTCGTACAATATGATAAAAAAATCCTTTTCGCTTGAAATCGCGCTTCGAATGAATTCAAAATAAATAATAATTTAAGAATTCATGTTTTACGAAAATCCAGTGACCTTATTTTTAAAATGACAAATGGTCGCCATACAAGATGGCGTCCATTACCAGGGACCTGTCTCCTTTTCACTTGAAATTATTCTAGTACGGAGAATATTATGAAAAAAAAAATTAATTTATAATAAAAGAATTCTCTTGTATGTATTTTGCTATAATCTAGTGACCTTGTGTTTAAACTGACAGATGAGCGCCATCTTATGAAAATAATTTGACATCTAAGATGGCGTTCATTACATAGACGTTTTCAATTCAAATGACCCATAAAGTATGATAAAAAATCTCTTTCTCATGAAATCGTAGAATTATTTTAAAACAAATGATAATAAATAAAAAATTCAGATATACATTTTGCTATAATGATCTAGTGACTTGATTTTTGAAATGACAGATGGTCGCCATCCAAGATGGCGTCCATTATCAGGGACGTGTCTTCCTTTCACTTAAAATTGTTCTAGCAAAAAGAATATTATAGAAAAAAAAATTAGTAAAAGGATTCTCATATATGCATTTTTCTATAGTCTAGTGACCTTGTTTTAAAATTGACAGATACGAGCGCCGTTTTGTAAAAATAATTTGACATTCAAGATGGCGTCCATTACATGGCCGTTTTCAATATAAATGAGTCATACAGTATGATAAAACATCCATCTCATTTCAAATCATGGCATTAATTCAATACAAATAATAATAATGAAAGGATTCATGTCACTATATTAAACATTTCACCATAATCTGAACACCTGATTTTTGAAATGACAATTGATCAATATAAGTATATAACTGTAATCTAGTGACCTTGTTTTTAAAGTGACAGATGGGCGCCATCTTGTGAAAATAATTTGACTTCCAAGATGGCGTCAGCCATATTCAGAGACGTTTTCGATTTAAATCAGTCACATATCAGTGCAATAAAAAATGAAATTATCTTCATTGAAAATCGTGAGAATATTTCGAATAAAAACAATAATAATTCATATCTGCATTTTATTACAGTCTGGTGACCTTCTTAAATATTTAACCTTGATTTCTATAATCGTCTTTGGGCATACCGCTCGCTTTTACTTTTTGCCTAAAGGCACTTAATGTTCGCACCGTATTTTTGAGGTGAATGTTCGTTATTTTTATGCGGCTTTTATCCATAAAAAGTTATTTAAAATTTTAACAAATTGAGTATATTGTAAATAAAAATGCGGTTGTTTTATTGTAAGAGTGGACATATGTCATTCGTGTCAAAATGACGTTTTATATTTGTTGCCGTTTTCTAGGTAATAGGAACGTCAAGGGAACTGGAAAATTTGGTTCTATATCCGCATTTAAAACTCGACAAGTCGTTAACATTTTGAACTTTTATTTAAATCGAGACTATTCGGTATGCTCTTATCATCACTCAGAAGATTTTGGGTTCTAGTGGCTAAAATAGAACATCTATTAATTCCTGGAATACTCTCAGCAATTCTTGAAAAAATTACGTAAATCCATTTACTAAAAATCGAGATATTGACATTTTTCTCACTGGAGTGGCTGGAAGAAATAAAATAATTTGATACTTATTGGCAACTGAATATCTGGAGTTCTAGTGGCTAAAGTGTTCTAACTATTAATTCCTGGAATACTCTAATGGCTCTTTTAGCACTTTTTAAAAAAATTACGTAAATCCATACACTAAAAATCAAGATATTGACATTTTTCTCACTGGAGTGCCTGGAAGAAATAACATAATTTGATACTTATTGGCAACTCAATATCTTAAGATATAACCGTTGATTGAGAATATGGTATAGAATACCATATATTAGGGACATAATACCATATATTAGAGAATATAGAATATCATATATTCAATCAACGATATAACTATTGATTTCTGGGATACTGGCTTTTAAGTTTTAAAATTGGTGTATGATATATAATAGTCAAAATATATATTAATTGCTCCACATGTATTTAAGAGAGAAATATAACGAAAAATTCTTTGAATCACTTAAAAGAGGCAAATTTTTTTTTATTTACATATAAATAAATTAAGTATTTCAATTGTCTGAATATTTCGATATATCGGAATGGATCTTTCGCATGACAATATTTAAATTGGAGTTAAAATTGTTTGGTAAAATAGCAGGTGTCACCACTCTCGTTTTTGAAGACTCATTAATTTTATATGTCTTATATTATGTGTATCATAAACCTCTTCTTTTTAAAAGAAATTTTTTTTTACCGTAAATAATTATTTTCCTAGATATAGGAAAATATAACCATACCCTAGTCAGCCAAAACATTTAACCATAGTTTTAATTAAAATATTTTTGTCATAACAATTCTTATCCTAGATCTAGTGAACATAGATAAAGATAAAGGTTATTTACAAATAGATCGGAAAAATAAAACGAACGTTGTATATTGATGTTCAGGTGCTATTTTAAAATCTAACTTTTATTAGAAGGTGTATTTAATTTGACCAATAATGTATCAATACATTTTGAGTCTGGCAATCAGCTGAGTGTCATATAAAAAATCATTTTCTCCATATATTATAAGAACAGATTAAAAAATGCGTTAAGTAATAGACTTAAATCATTCATACTTTTGAATATAGAAATATCCCTACTTAATTAAATTCTAGATAATAAATAAATATATTATTTTACCTTTATCAAAGAATGGACTATAGACTTAATGCAGTTTATGTTTTATTATACAGTGATAGGCAGCTAAAACGGTTCAAAAGTAATTGATGCTCAAAACCCCTAATTGAGTAGACACCATCAATCTTAAATGATCCGTTGCACAGATTCAAGTTTAGTAATACGAACATTATTAAGTAAGGAAACCACAAAGGAGCAGCATAAAGTATACAAGCATATGAGCACGAAGAACTTGCCTCAATCGAATTTATTGAGGTAAGAAATAGAAAAACAACGAAAATATTTGATGCAGATCAATAAATAATTTGAAGCGATGGAAATAGACGTGTTCAGAATATCTCGTCAAGGAAGAATCAGAAATGTAGATCTAAAACGATGAAAGCATATTATGCTATGGACCAGAGAATACCAGATATAAGATTACCAGAAAAAAAACATTGGAGTGGTTACAGAGGGTCAAAGAAACAGAAGAACAATTAGAAGGAAGGAGACACAAGTGCTATAAGTGAAAAAATCTTTCAGAATACCTGTACAACGACGTAAGACGTACAAATAAGATGTTTTATAGGGTGATTTAAAAGTAAGCGGCATCCTTCCGGGGGCGCAATCCTTGCATAAAAATATGACAACATATAATAAGATAATGCTTAGCCACAGCGCTGGATAGGTCGTGAAGATCCAGTGTTATGGCCAGCATGGTTTCCTGACCTAAACCCCCTTGATTTTTAATTATGGGCACACATAAAACAGCTCGTTTATTCGCGCTCAATACCCAATATTGATGTTCTTAGGCAAAGAATAGAGGAAGGATTTTAAACAGTTAAAAACAATCGAAGAATTCTTCCACTTTTCTCCAATTTATTATTTAATTAAAATGTTTTTATTTTTTTTTTATATGAAAATGCAGAGTACCTAATTTTTATCAGTAAACATACGCAAATTAAAGTTAGTCAATTTTCAAAATTTTATTGTGTACGGTTTTAAAGTTATAGAGAAAAAATCGTCTTTAAGGTGTCTTATTAAAACGGGAATCCTTTAGGAAGCGTTTGCATGTTATTAAGAATTTTTGTCTTATTTTTACACAAGAATTACGCCCCCGAAAGGATACCGCTTACTTTTGAATCACCTGGTATATATTAAATAACTATGTCAGTTCCGTTTTTACATGGTTGCCTTATTATAATAGTAAAGTTTCGCTTTCTTTAATTATTATATTTTCTAAAGAATTTTAAGAGACCAGAAGACACGGATATTTGTGTGCTCCTTTCAACTTGATTTAACTACTGGCGTTTCACACGCGCAAGATAAACAACAACAAAAAAGGATCCCACTATATTTACAGCTTAATATGTCCCGATTTAATAAAATCGAAACGAAATAAAACGGTTTAAAATATGTGTTGGCCGCACTTACAACCTGTCGGATGAGAAGGTGTCGTTCAAGTTAGAAATCTTCTATGTAGGTTTTTAGATCAGAATTTCGCTTTACTGTCGTCGGTCAACGAGTCTTGGGTGTTTGGAGTTCGTTGATTTAGTTTTTGCAAGTTTCATGAGCAATTTAAATATGATTTTTTTTTATCAACGTCTTGCAGGCAATTGAAGTTATTTTTTAATCTGTAAGGGAGCGTAGAAGTACCAAGTTACCCATTCGAAGATTTCTATAGTGGCAGATCGAATATCCAAAAGAAACTAGGGGGGGTGAATAAATCTGATGCTCATTTTCAAGTCTTTGCCCTCTTCATTATAGAAATTAATAAATGAAAACTTACCAGTATACAATAGAGGCATGGTAGGAACTCATAACCTACACTTGTGAATATGGAATATATACTGCAGCAAAACCTAATACAAGCAAAGATTAAATAACTACACACACAATCATAGCCATCAGATTCAGAAGAAATATACATGGCCATCATAACAGACTCACTCAGTGCCCTAGCAAGCCTATTAAATATAGGAATCTACATAATCAATAGCACCAAAGAATATGCAAGGTAGTGGCATCAAATTAGTATAAACACCAAGCCATATACAGGAAGATAAAGGCAAAAGGGCAATATACAACACCAAATAAAATCCATCAATCTAAGCTTCTTAAATTAATAAAGAGGGATTTATGGAATAAGTGTGGTACTAAAAAAAAATTGAAGCAGGGTATAGGTCAGAACTATGCCCAAATAAAAAGTTAAAAACGACTAATCTAGTACAGAGTTAATTCAGAACTGACTTTTTAAAACAATTAATATAAAAAGGTTAAATCAGGTAAAATGCTGAAATGTTAAATATAAAATAATGATGTGGTAATATAATATGATTACTATTTAGATTTATAAGGAATATGATATATAACTTGCATGCAAGTTGAGATGAATTGTTTCCTATGTTTTTTGAACACCATACTTATCAGTTAGTCACCATGCCGAATGATGACATTATATCATCTGCAAACGTGCTAACCTTTCCTTTTATTGGGATCAAAGGAATGCCATTAACAGCTTTACCACATGGCTCTAGAGTCCTCTACATCTGAAGATCACTGAAGTATTCCTATCAGTTTTTGGTTCAGCACAATTTTTACTTTTTATAAACGATATTATATTTTTTGATTAACACCTGATTTGCAGATGACACTGCAATTTTATGGCATTGCCCTGTCCAACTGTTTAAGTCTTAAAAAGACGTTGATCTTCAAAAGCTTAAGTCCTTGTGTAATTTAACACTGAATCTACTAAAAAAGTGCTTATGCAAAATTTTAATTACACTAAGGGAAAACATAATTATAGGATCTTAATCGTCCCTTTACACTGATTTAAGATCAAATTAGGATCTCGAGGGTATTAGGACCATTAACTTGAAAGGTACAGGGAAAAAAACCAGATATGTCAAAACCAGAAGACGCTTATTTTAGAGTACTAAAACCGGGAAACAAACACCGTAGTCTTGCGTAAATTAGTATCTAAAATATAGCGTACCGAATAAAAACCAGCTTAGTCCAAACGTCCAGGGTGCAATATCAATCGTGCAAATCCAGATGCAATATTCATTTTTAAAAAACGTGCCAGTATTATTGTAACCGCAAAAGTGTGACTTCTTGTTTGTCTGTGTGATTAATAATAAACCATTATGGCTAATAGTGATTCGGAGGGATCCGTTGAGAACAAAATTATGCCTTCAAAAAAAAGAAAGAGAACCGGTCGGATGTCAGAGGTCTCTAAAATGTTAAAGCTATCCACTCATGAATCCACTGGACAGCCTTGTAATTGCTTAAGATTAAAGTGCTTTGAGGTACTTAATGAGGCGCAAAGAGCAGAAATATTGAGACATTTTAATGCTCTGAGCTCTCACGATGAGCAAAATTATTATTTAGCTGGTTTAATTACAGTCTTACCTGTCCAGCATAGAAGACCTCGTCAAAACGAGAATACTGCCAGTTTACATGATGCAAGTTATGCGTATCGAGTTCGCGATGGTGATATTCCGGCGTGTGCCAAAGCTTTTTGTTCCATTCATGGGATTACAAGAAATAAAATAAATTATATAAAGGAAAGCCTCAAACGAAGTGGTGCAGCTCCAGGACAGACGTGGAAAGCATAGTGCAACTCACTGGAAGCTGGACGACTTAACAAAGTTTTAAGGATCGTCAGAGCCACTATAGTCTAAAAGATACAAAAAAGACCTATTTACCAGAAGAACTTACAATCAAAAAGATGTTTAACCTCTTTAAGGAAAAGCATCTAAATGCTAAAGTCTCGTATGAGACGTACAGAACAATCTTTAATAAAGAATTCAAAATTGCTTTTGCATACCCTAGAAGTGACACATGCGCAACGTGTGATGAATTTCAAGTTAAGCTTAAAAGTTTGACTGATACTGATGAAATTAGAGAATTAACCGTTATGAACGAGTTGCATAAAAGAAAGGCTGAGGCGTTTTATTCAAGGAAAAGGCAAGCCTAAAAATCTTCAAAAAAAGCAACAAAAAGGAAGCCATCTGCATTGATTTTGCAAAAAATATTTCAATTCCTAAAATTGCCACTAACGACGTGTATTATAAACGCCAATTGTCTATGTACGCCTTTAATGTACATGTCCTCTCTTCGGGTCAATCTATTTTTTATACCTATCATGAAGGAGAGGCTGAAAAAGGCTCAAACGAAGTTGCATCTTTTCTTCTCCATTTTATCAATAATTATTTAGAAGACGATGTTGAAGAACTGCAAATCTTCTGTGACTCTGCCGGAGGACAAAATTAAAACTTTACTATTTTTCGATTTATTAATTTTGTAGTAAACAACAAAATTCATAATCTGAATGAAATAAAAATCACATTTCATTCAGTTAGTACAATAGGATTGTGGGATTTGAAGAGCCCCTTTGAGGTCCCGGAAGAGTTCGAAGAAGTCATTAGGCATTCCCGCTCCAAACCATCGCCGTTTGTTGTAGTGAGTGTGTTATAAAATATGATGCTGGATTGGAAATAATTTTTAGACACAATATATTTACAAAAATGCCCATTTAAAATCCAAATTTTGAAGGAAATAGTGGCATCATCTGATCATAGCCGCCTTATCTAGACCAGTTTTGTCTGGATTAATACGAAAACGCTTTGACCGAAATTCAGCTTTAAGATGCGGAGAATTTTTGCTGCCCGTTCCGGTATACGCTCGTATACCGGTATATAAGAAAGTTTTAAATAAAAATGAGATTTTGGGAAAAGGAGTATTAATTTTTGTAATTTTTTTACAGGTTCATTACCCATTCCAAAGGCTAAGTTTAACGACCTAATGAGCCTCATGAGGTTTTGCAGTCCAAAAGCCGTGACATTTTTTCAAAATCTGGTTCATCTCTAACTTACTTTATTGTTTTTTTTCCTGTACCCTTCACTTTAAATCAAGAGTAAGTAGTAAACTGAGTCTTAGGCCAATAAATTTAATTTTCTATTAATGTTTTTATGGCAGAACCATAGGTATAGCAACTTATTAATACAGTAATTTTTTTCTTTGACAGCAGATAAGTAATATTTATTTTTTTGTATATTCCAGGGTGTTTTATAGGATTTTGCTGTAAGTGAAGTCTGTAATATCTAAAGAATACTACAAACGTTTTATAGTAATATTAAATGTCCTAATTGCGGCCGAAACACGCGTGTCATTAGTTAAATGGTGTTAAAAATAAAACAATTAATTGACTTTTATAATAATATAATTTATTGCTTTTTATAAAATCACAAACGTTAACATACTCTACATAACAAGTTCACACAGCAAACTCAAAAACCTTTTTCATATTTTTTTTTAATAAATTAATATTTTGCAACAATATATTCCTTAAATTACAAATAAATATATATCTTTGATGAACTTTAACAAAATCAATGATAAATATGAACTTATAGACCTAAAAATGTGTCAGTTTTAAGTCTTCTTTAACGGTTCGTTTTAGAAAACCCATGATTATATTGCAACAGGCCTAAATACATTTCTTATAAACATGAACAATAAATAAACGTGAATAGTCTTGAAATTGATTGAGATTCATGATTTATACACTAAATAGGCTTAAAAACTAAGGATAAGCACCAAATTGTTTGCCCAATTTTAACAAAATGTGTTAGTCAAAGTAAAAAAGAACTATTAAAATCGAGCAAAAATGAGCTATATAGTAACAAAACAGGTTTTACACCCGATTATTACTTAAAAAATATATAATAATCATAAAGCAGTTCGTTTTTGTCGTAATGTCGTATTTCGCCTTAAATTCTAATTTGTATTATTTACTACCCCCTAATAAACCTCTCGGACACAAAAAAAAATTAGAACTGAATAAATTAATATCTTGGCACTGTACTAATGAATAATGAAAACAACAAATTAAATTAAACTGGCTCGGAACTAGTGGGAGACTGTAAAACAGACGAAGAAGCTCCTCTATCGGTAAAAAATTGTTCTCCAACTGTTGGCGATACTGAATTCGATGCTGGTCGATGAACAAAAGGACTGTGCCTACCAATAAAATAAGAACAAAAAACTTAAAACTTAACAACATTCGCGGCTTACCTTTTGGGTATTGCACTGGTCAGCAAATCACTCAAATGATTATCGGAGTCCGAATATTTGGTAACGCTCCGGGGCCGTGAGATTCGACTGTTTAAAGTCTGGTAAGAGCCCGGTAAGTTTTGGTAAGAGTGGTGCGAACCGCCTGCGGGCACGTTCTGGTACGAATGCGTGAAATTCTGCGGATTCGCTGGGACGTTTACGTAGTCGCTTAGGGCTGATGCGCTCCGGATGTAGGGCCGGTACTCTTTTTTCGCGCTGTTTTGTTCTGGGACGTAGGACGTGAAGCTCGTTCTGGAAAATTATCAATTTATTGATATGATCGTATTACATATTTTACAATGTTGTTCGGACTGCCTTTGAAACATCTTTCTCGGAAATATCAAACCGAAAAGAAAATCCTTAAACAGTTGGATAACTCCTGAAATATCATACATTTCTAGCAAATTAAAGAATCTACACTGGATGTACCGAATTAGTAAGAATTCTATCGTTAGAATTCGATATAATGAACTTTTAAAAAATACAAAACAGGATCACAATAACAAATTTCTGCATGACCAAAATGACGCCTGGCGATCACGTAACTTACATATATTCAATTTACATACCAATAATGACATAAATCAATTTAAATACAAAAATTCTTCCAGGCAGTTGATTTTTTTTAGACTAAAATGGATTAGTATGAGGCTGAAATGACGTCGTCATTAGTTACTTTTTGAGCCACTCTTGTAAGGCTCAAATCAAGCCACACACCTTCACTCATTTGACAAATGTCACGTGATGGTGCTGTCAAACCCAAGCTCCTCCTACAGTTTGAACAAGATGGCCGCGGAGAATCACGTATCGGGGAAAAGCAAAAAGTTGTCAAATTCTTAGGTTGATAAAATTATTTTGGAGGTTATTTTTTAATTTTCTTCTTTTATATCGCCTGTTGCAGACGATATAACTTACCCAAGCGTATCTGCTATACTCACATTGAGAATGTTATTTAGAATCAGTCGTATTGAGTGATCCTGTCGAGTCGTGATTTTAAAATCCCAATTACGGTTTAAAAACAATGCCAATAAAAAAAATTAATTTACTTCGTGACAGGTCACACGTCAACATTACCGTTATTTAATATATTTTTTGTTGGCAACACTGAGAATGTTCAGAGTGACCAACATCCACTATAAAAATGGCCACAACCACTATAAAAATGGCGGCCGTCAGGCAGTGGTCATTTTTGGGTCAGCCCAGGTTATTTATTAAGTTCGTGAGGAAAACGAATAGTGGTCGACGTTTTCAATTGTCATTTAAGAATTACATTTATCCACTTAAACATATGCTCAGAGAAAGAAAAATATCCACAGGTAAAGGCATTAAAGTACTTAAACTTTTTTCTTTTAATAAAATAGAATAAGAAGTTCCTTTTGCAACTGTCACTTTTACACCCAAACGAAAAACTCTTAACAAAATAAAAACTAACTAACCTTCTGGTCAAACTGGGGCTTCGATACCTATCCAAAGAGCTATAATCAGGCTTCGAGTACTCTCTCCCGTATTCCCGAGGGTAAAGGTCTAGATCCTTGTACGTCCCGGCGGTAAAACTAGGTTTCCTAGGGCGTTTCTTTTCGTTGAACCTCGTGTAAAAACTCTTCCTCCTTATCCTGTCTATGACCGACTCGTTTTCATCTCCCGAATAGAGGACGTGCCCGTTATGCGACTGAGGTGAATGCAAATCGCTGAGATGATGGAAATCCGAACAGGCGGACCAAGAGTCGCACGAAAGATAGTCGTCCGTAGGCGAGAGGATCGTCGAACTGTCGTCTGTGGTGGC
The DNA here is from genome assembly GCF_022605725.1 of Anthonomus grandis grandis. Taxonomy (NCBI): domain Eukaryota; kingdom Metazoa; phylum Arthropoda; class Insecta; order Coleoptera; family Curculionidae; genus Anthonomus; species Anthonomus grandis. The sequence goes on from NC_065548.1 coordinate 3,144,493, forward strand.
TAAAGAGTGTCTATTCGAACTGGGATCTTCTAATCCGCTTGGACCAGGTTCTGCGGTGGATATTCGACTAAAATCTAGTTTCAAATTGCTCCTGTCCGGCTTTGGATCTTCCAGTTGGGGTTTTGGTTTGTGAGGCTCCTGTTCTAGGTTCAGACTTTTCCTAAAAGAGTTCACCGGTAACTTCGACTTGGCCTTTTCCGGTATCGCTTGTTCGGACGGTTGTTTCGCCACTTTGTCCAAGGTCAACGAGGCGGGACGCTCTTTTTTGGCATCCGCCTCGCTGTTTTCTGTTTCCAGTTTCTCTTTCGATTTCGTTTTATTACTTTTCTTCGCCGGTTTTTTCTTGTCCTGCTCCTCGTACTTTTTATTGAAAAGTCCCAGGATTTTCGTGACGCTTTTTCTGCTCGCTTGTAGCGGTTTCGAGCCTACGGCCAAGTCCTCGACGGATACGGCCCGTTTTATAAGGCCGCTCTCCGTGCAAGAGTCTAAGTGACGCGGAACGCTTTGCTCACGCAGTTTCCGGATCGCGCTGTCCACCATCGAACGTTTCTCGAGCAACGCTTTCGCTTCTTCCGGATCTTTCAAGGCGATATTGTTGTTCCGGAATTTTTCCAGTTTTTTCTCTATGGATTGTAACAGTTTGTTTTTGTGGGCTTTTTCTTCGTCGTTGATCGTTTTGTTGGCCTCGTTTTTGTCTTCTTTGGTTAGTTTGTCTTTTTTGCCGAAGCCTTTTTTGAGTTTGCTTATTTTTGAGGTGGGTTTCGGCTCGCTGCTTGTATCACTTTCTTTAGGAGTTGCTTCCGTGGGAGCGGGGATTTTTTCGGTAGTGTTGCCGTTAGGGTAGCTTTTGGGTCTGGCTAAACGGGAGATTTTACTCTCTTTTTTTACGGGGGGTTCCGGTTCTGGTGCTTTAACATTGACATAGTCGTGTAAAAGTTTATTCGGTGGTTCAGTTACTTCTTTGGCTGGTTCTACGTTGACGTAGTCATGCACTTTTGGCTCTTTGGGTTCCTCCTTGGCTTCCTCCCTGTTTCTAGATTGGCTTCTCAGCCTGCTTTTTCGTTTATCTCTTATTTCTTTTAGCACTTGCTGAGTTTCTCTTTCGCGTTCCTTTTTCTCTTTTAAATAAACGTTATCGTCTTTTGGCTCGTAAAAGTCGGGCCTTAGGAACCTGGAAATCCTCCTGCCGGACGGTTTTCTGTCCACTTTAGGTAAATCAGTGGGTGACAGCTGGTTTGAACTGGAATATCTTGTGTATTTTGAGCTGTAGCTGTCGGTGTCCTTCCTATAGGAGCTGGATGAATCCTCAGTTTTCGATAAGCTCTCGGTTATGCTGCTTTCCGGGCTGTTACCAACCCGAGACTTTCCCCTGGGATAACCAAACTTGTAGCTACCTTTAGGCTCTGCCCCTATGCTTGAAGATCTCACATTGAACTCATAAGAAGGGATATTCGATTTCCTAATGAATGGCTTTGAATCAACGACATCTTTGTCAACAGAAGTCCTACGAGGCAATGTAGAGCTTATCCTATCCACAGATCTACGTTGCTCCACCACAGGTCTTTGAATTTCCTCGCTACTTTTTGAACTTATGGTACGTTTTAATTTCCGGATTTCCAAAGGGGTTAGTTGGGCTAAAAGTTGCTTTTGTATCCTACGTGATAGGCCTGGGGTTAAATAGGATAACGCGCGCTGATCCTCCTCGCTCAAGTTTAATTTTTTCAGATCTAACTCTTCCAAGTTGATATTTGTTGCGTCATCGGTTTGATCATCTGAAACGAATTACCGCGCTTATTATTGATTGTCAATATAGTCTTATAGGCTACAGCATGCAGCAAAAATTCAAAAATAAAAATGCACGTATGTACCTACCTTCGCAGTAATTGTTAGTGTGTAAATTTTTGGCACAAGACTTCAGCTGCGGCATGAAAAAGAAAACAGAAAAAACAATAATGAAATTAGTTGAAAATAAAAAAATCAAAAAAAAAAACAACAACGCATACACACGCACACAGTCGAGTTAGTAGAGCGGACGTTAAACAAAAGAAAAAATAAAAAATAAATGGAAATTTAATGAGGTGATGATGATGATGAAGCGAGTGAGTGGGTCACAATGTGTGGTGAGTGGAGAGTGCCAAGTATGAGGGGTGTGTTTTTGTATTATTTAAAATAATTATTTTTTTGATATAAAAGAAAAGGTTTTTGAGAATTTTCGAAATTTGACATTGACAGTAATTTTTGCAATATTTTAAATAAACTGTATGTAAAAAGAGATAATAGAGTCAAATTTTCCCAAGTGAGCCACTCAAAAGTGAGTTTTGGATTTACATGTACCTTTCGATTTCAAATGATAGTTCAAGGGACGAAAAATTATGCCTTAAAGTGGTTTTGCAAAATATACATTTTTTTATTAGTTATAAGCAATTGAAATTTTTTAACAAAGTTTTTTATTTTGACAATATCTTGGTTGATACTTGAAAAAGGTGAGTAATCTTACACTCTTCACGTTCTAAAATGTTTTGCGCATCATGGGCTTTGTAAATTTAATTGTTTATTCATCACAAAAATTAATTTTACAATAAACTAATACAAAATTATACATGTTCTCATATGTTAAAGGAAAGAATGAAAAAAGAACATTGTTCAAATATCCATAATGAACATTTAAGCAGAAGAAAATTTTTGCTAAGTATGAATAAACAAATACGCCGAGCGTTTCTTTATTGACATTCGAGCGCTCGAATCCCCTTATGTACAGACGCATTACGTGTTGCGGTCTAGACTAACGCAAGTCACTTAATTCCAAGATTCTGCACAAAATCTGAATACTTAAATACAGTTTTACACTTTGATTTGCTGAATATCACTTTTTGTGCAAAGTGAGAAAATTTTACATTTTACTTTGTTTTCATTTACAGGTTGATAACATTGATACTGTCGTGTTTGCTTTATCGTTTTCGTTTCAGCAAATCGAGATTCCAATTTTTTTCGGTGTGTCTCATACTCGACTTTCGTACAAAAATCGAAGTTGATTTTCTTAAAATATCCCCTTACCCAATCATAAAGTTCTTTGGTCGTCGTAATTCTTTCGGTGTTTTTTTTCTGTAAACTAGCACGATATGCGCACCTTTTCACGGTGCCGCCAATACCATCGCACGCCCCTTTGCCGTGTGCAGTGGCGAAAAAGTGCCACTCTGCCGGCATACCAAAATCGCTTTGATGATAACACACATTGATAAAATTGTATTTGTTTTTATACTGGGACCCTGCGCCATCGGAAAAATAATAAATTTTCTTAACACCAATTCGGACGAATTTCTCTTCCAAAAATGCGATAAACTTAGTGTTTTATTCAGATTTTGTGCAGAATCTTGGAATTAAGTGACTTGCATTAGTCTAGACCGCGACACGTAATCCGTCTGTACATAAGGGGATTCGAGCGCTCGAATGTCAATAAAGAAACGCTCGGCGTATTTGTTTATTCATACTTGACAAAAATTTTCTTCTGCTTAAATGTTCAATATGAATATCTGAACAATGTTCTTTTTCCATTTTTTCCTTAAACATATAAGAACATGTAAAATTTTGTATTTGTTTATTGTAAAATTAATTTTTGTGATGAATAAACAATTAAATTTACAAAGCCTATGATTCACTTGATGCGCAAAACATTTTAGAATGTGAAGAATGTAAGATGAAAAATGAAGAAGAAAGAATGTACTCACTTTTTTCAAGTATCAACCAAGATATTGTCAAAATAAAAAACTTTGTTAAAAAATTTCAATTGCTTATAACTAATAAAAAAAGTTATATTTTGCAAAATTATTTTAAGGCATCATTTTTCGTCCCTTGAACTATCATTTGAAATCGAAAGCTACATGGAAATCCAAAACTCACTTTTGAGTGGCTCACTTGGGAAAATTTGACTCAATAGTAATAACAGCATATACGTTGGAAGTTTTGGATCTTCGGTTTGATCAATGAACGAGGTGCACTATCTAGATGCGGAAAAATTAACCGCATGAATAGCTTTTTCAAACGACAAACAAAATGAAGTTGGACATGGATCAGCCCAGATTCAAATACACATCTAGAAAATGCATACAGGGTGTCCCTTAAAGAATGGTAAAGTTAAATTTTGGTAGTTAGAAAGTCAAACACAACCAAGATACAGGGTGATAAACTTAAATGTAATTTTATTTAAATTTGGATATAAATTTAATATTTTCTCTTCGTTTTTAACAAAATTTGGAGAATAGTTTTTTTATGTGGCAAATATATTTATTTATTATTTATTTTCTGCAAAAACATTGTTTTTCATCAACACAACCCTTACCCCCCACCCACCCCAAATATTTGCCCAGTAAGAAATTCTTTTGAAAAATCACGGTTTTTCGTTCATAATATCCAATTTAATAGCACTGTTTTTGTATTAAATATTAATATACATATATATATATAATTATATCAAATTTAAATAAACAAACTGTGTTATTAGATTAGATATTAACGACGAAACCAGCAGTTATTCATGCGTATTATGTTGGAAAACAGTGATTTTTGGAAACGATTTCTTACTGGTAAGTTGAGCGGGGTGGGTGGGGGGATAAGGGTAGGGTTAATGAAAGACGTTTTTTTTATTTCATAAAATAATTGCCTGAGAAAAAAATGCTTTTTAAGAAAATTATAAGCGATAACAAAAATCTATAGTTTTTGCATCTATACTTTCTCAGATCCTTAAGGTTTTCGAGTACAACGTGGAAAAACCCTATTTTATTGTATCGCTATGAAACAAGGCGTTCCATAGGGTTCAGTTCTTGGATCAGTTACATTCATGGCCAATCTTGGAATATCGGCGAAATTTATTCAGTTTGCGGATGATGATGCAACAATTTTGTGGCATGACATAAAAGCAATAACTCTAAATATCGTAATAAACAAAGATATAGTTGAAATTAAGAAATGGTGTGATTTTACCAAACTGCGTTTTGTGTTTGTGAAAAATCAGATTCTAAACAACTTGGATGAAAAAAACTTTTTACATTCATTTATTGACAATAATCTAAAATTTGAAAATCATATTACACAGTTGTGTCGAAAAATATCGATAAATTGTTACGCTCTTAAGGTGCTAGCAGGAGGGGTTGATTTTGAGACGGCGAGAAATGTTTCTTTATATTTTTTTAACTGAACCCTTCAATCATTTCAGGTATACTTTGTATTTCTGCGATACATGCACACATTATTTATTTAGTAGCTTAGTTCTTGTTCTTTCCTTCGTTATTTATATAGCAATCTGTTTGTCTGGTTTACAAGAAATTGAGAAATATGAACACAACAAATAGGAATGAATCAAGCGGTCGACGTGTTCTTGCTTGTGCCTACAAGTTAATTAGAACATTCATATTTGATGGTAAAAAACTCTTTAATCATCTTCCAGCAGATTTAAAAGCTTGAAACTTATTAGAAAATTTATTAAAGAGCTCTTAGATGCAAAAGGCTATTGTGAAATGACTGAATTTTTCTCCGATGGATTTTATTCAAGACTTTTTTGACTTTTTTCTTTTGCATCAATTTAGATATGTTTGTCCAAATAGATATTGGCATTTTTCTCATAAAATAAACGGTTCGACGTTAACGTTTCCGATATCTCAGTTTCTATAGCTTTAAACTTAAAAAAATGATTGACAACACTACGTCCTCCTAAGCAACTTTTCCTTAAAACCAAACGATTTTCGAAAATTTTCAAAAATTCATATTAAAATAGTGCTCGCGACGGCCGCAGCGGCGTGTTGTGAACTACTGACTAAAACAAGGTTATTTTAACAGAAAACGCACACACCAGCAACAACACTTTAATAAACCACAAAATGAAAATTAACACAATTGACATAAAAACACGGTGAATATGCGAAGACACGCCGCCGAGCCACTCGCCGCTGCCCCTATAGTGTTTTTTTTTTTTAATTTCGTTCTTAGGTTACAAAACCTTTTACATGAAAAAAAAGTGCGTATGGATATGAATTATGATGTTGTTTTTTTTTGTGAAAATTAAGCATGAAATTAAACTTCAACGGCCTAGCAAGTATATATGAATGTTTTTCGTTTGACTTTGCAATAAATAAGCGATATATTGACTAATTAGGTGACTGCAGCTTAAATTTAGCATTAATTTTTTTAAAAGAAAATTGTTCTTTTTAACAAAAAACAACCATATAACAACGTCGTGCATGCATATTAACAGTTCAGTAACGGCCTACCGAATAACCTCGAGATAGGGAGTAGTAGTAGTAGTAGTAGTGGTAGTTTTTTTGAGTGTCGTAGGGTGGTTGTTGCGTGGCGGGGCAGCCGGTAGCGGAGGAGAGGAAGGTTTGGTTGGTTAGTTGTGCTGCTGCCGCTGGATGGCAGCAGGTGGCGGCGGCGGTCCGCAGGGCACATGCACCGTCACGCGCACGCGCGCTGCAACACGCAACACCACGGTCATGCCGAGAGTGATTGATGAGGAGATAATTGTTTTATTTTTGAATAATGAATTTTGAAACGATTAACGCAGAACAATTGTCTCGATTTTACCCAAAACTAACAGTAATATAAATAAAGCAATAAAGGAACCTTGTTTCAAATCGGCCTAGCCCCAGCCGACTTTCAGCTATTTGTTTCACTCTATTAGTCTATTAGAACATTGAAAAGCTAGAATTAGCCCTGCCGCACAGTGGAACGGCGTAATATAAAATCAGAAACATACAGAATAAAATTATGTTTATTTTTTTTACGCTTTAATTTGCATTAAAATTCATAGCAATCACCCATTATTATTATTATCGTATTGAAACTTTGGGGTATTGGTATCTTAATGCAGCAAGTTTTTGCTTTAAGTGGAAGCTATCACGAATTTCGATATTTTTTAAATGTGCTCTCAATCAAAGTCTTGGAAGCTAGAAAATTTAAGATGTCATAAAATTTAAGGTCATGCCGAGAGTGATAAAGAGAGATTTTTTTTCTGCACGCGCACACAACCAGTATTGCCAATCCTAACCATTTCGAAACTAATCTATTGGTATTTTCGAGAATCGAATTTATACTTTTTAATACGTATTTATCATTCTCCCTAATAAATGCCAAACAGGCCAAATAACGGTTCTTTACGTGTATCATTATCAGGACTAAGGCAGAATATTAAATCAGCTAAACTAGGTTCTCATTCTAGGTTTAGTCTGGAGTAAGACAATACTTCAAAAGTAACTTCCCAAACAGCATTATACGTCCGATATACCTACATTTTATTGTCATAAAATGTACATATAAATATGTAGAACATTTTTGGATTACTAGACTAACAAACTATACCAAGAACACACGACATAATATAATGTAGTCATAAAAGGATTATTTTATTAAAACGAAATACATTTTTTGCTCATATTCAAATATAAATTGCTTTTCATTTAAATATGGAGCAACATCCTAAAATTTAAAACTGGTGACCAACTGTCAGTTGATAAGGACACACCAATTTCTTCTATAAAGTCCTATAATCTCAAAAGTTTTTGAATGAGTCTTAAATAAGCAATCTGATAATTTCTAATAACCGAATAATTGAGGGTTTTGAGAGGGAGAAACTTTGGTCCCCCCTTAGTGATCAAGGCTTTCGACACTGTGTCGCATAGTAATTTGATTGATAACCTCAGATTCTGTAGGTTGTCATGGGGCCAGTATAGGCCTTATTGCAGGTTATTTGACAGAAGGCAGCTTACTTCTCTTCAGTCAAGACTTTCAGAGGAGAGCTCGGTGTTATGTGGAGTGCCCCAGGGATTTATATTGGATAGAAATTTAAATTTAAACAAGAGCAAAAACATGATTTTGGCGTGTGTGGTTAGAATTATCACAAATTTAAAAAAATTGTTAAGCCCCTACATCAATAATACATACATCAAAATGGTCTAGGGGACAAAAGTATTAAAAAGCAGTATTCTTTGATTTAAAACATGCCTTTTCAACATATCCCAAGCATGCTTGATAAGATTTAAGTCAGGGGATTGCAATACTTGAATATTATGCTGCTCCAAAAAATTTGCTTAAAATTTTTCATGGAATAAGATTAATGTTTCCCAATATTTCAACAGTGATACTAACGCCATGAACATTTAGAGTTCACTTCTTAGCTGCTTGACAGTAATTTTACTGTTTCGTAATGGTTGAAGGCGATTAAAATATAATGTATAGGTTCATTTGCTCTTGCTGAACTAGTATGTCTTTCACACCACCAATCTCTTCGAATCTCTGCCAGAACCTCACTATAGTGCACTTGGTTGAACGTCGCGGATCTTTATACCAACCTGTATCACACCAACAGCCTATAGCTACGATCCTTGGCATATTGACTAGGTTGCAGGCACAATTAAAATAAATTTTTAGAACACGGGCAGCAAAAATTATATGGAATACATTTTTCAGTCGGACAAATACGCCTTGAAGAATTTAAACTATTTATCAACACCAACAAGAATAACTTGATATGACGAATGTGATAAGTCGACCATAGGCAAAATTTGTCACTGACGAATACTTGCCGTATCGTGGTCAGAGTCCCGCCCTAGGTCGGTAAAATTAACGCCAGTCAAAGGGATTATCATTATAAGTACACTAGACCAGTCTATGCATGTATATACTTGTGATTGTGGTCACACGAACTGTAAATGTAATTCTGTCTTTCGGCTAATAATATGTATCGTAGGTAGTAGGCCAATTATAAACCGCATTCAGCGTTTGAAATTTGAAAATGAAGGGGTCAAATGAAGGAGTAAAGTTTCTGGCTTTATATGAAAACAAATCCGTCAGATGATCCACAAAATATTCGGAACATGAAAGCTGCAATGAAGAAAATGATATTTGAAAAGGAAACAGAGAATCGAGTTCGATACTCATTAAACACCTATACCAACTACCACCAACATTTAACTGCAACATTAACAGACATTCTGTGAACGCCATGGCTTTTGTATTAGCATGTTTAGATGAGCTACTTCATATTAGCGTACTTGACTACCAAGTTCGAAGGAACGTCCAACAAATAGTAAACACAATATATCTTTTCACTAATTTTTTCGTTTAGAAATAAAACAGCTTTTTTTCCTTGTCTCGTAGACCATTTTGATGATTTTTTTTCTGTTTGTGAATTCAAAAAAAGTCGACAAACCAAAAATCATCGAAAGGCAAATTTTTAATATAATCCAGAATTTGAGCATAGTATTGTGTGAAATATATTTACGCAAATAATTACCAACCTCTCTGAGTATTCTTAAACATTATTGGATAAAAAGTATTTAAGAAAAAGAACAATTTTTTTGTGGAAACAACTAAAACAAAATACACGAGAAAAAAAATTGAAGCTTTATCAACCGTATAACGAAAACTTGGCATTGCAAGCATATATTTGCATTTTTTTCTTATTTTAGTGAGTACTATCACCCCCGTGACATATCAGTATGAAAATTAAAACCCTATATATAAAAGTTTTGGTGGTTATACTTTTGACTAACAAAATATAAAAAATAAGACAATAATCAATACAATTTTGGAGGGTATGTAAAATCTAAAATAGTTTCTATAACATTGGCCACTATTGTATATATACTACTCTCGGTGGTACTTTTCTTATTCAAATCTCTTCAATCATTAGAATTTAATGCCGACTTTTATTTTCGTAATAAAATCCCAGCTCAGTCACTAAATCTGTTTCAAAAAAAAAAAAATAATAACAAACCGATAACCATCTACACTCTAAAATATCAAACAAAATGCTCTACTAACACAAGTTTACTTAAAACACTCCTCCTTTCAAGTGTTTTAAGTAAACTACTGTGTGTGTGACACACCGAACACTACTTCGTTCACAAACACAAACTAATCTACGTAACAAAAAAAAAAACCCAATTGGGGCCCTAAAAAACAACATTTTCATGAAATAGTAATCATAAGACGAGGGGACACTTACCACCTCTTGGTACCCTAGCGGTGATGGAACCTCCACTGTTTTGGTCGTTAAATACGCTCTCGATGTCTGAGGCGAGGTCTTTGCTTACGCTACGACGCCACGGGGGTCCGTTGAGGCTCGTCTTCGATTGTGTCGATAAGGCAGAGGGACGACCGAAGGTTCTACTTAATGACGAATGCCTGTAAAGGTTTTTTTTCGTTTTACAATATTAAATATACAGGGTGTCCGGAAAAAGGAGGCCAAGAAAGGAGGAAAAAGCCGGCCACGTATAGGGTGGACCAAAATAATGCGACTTTCGTTATGCCATTTTTTTAATTGTAATGCTAAATTACTTATTATAATAAAAATCATAAAATAATAACCCTAAATTATTTGTTCTATGTAACCTCCATTCATTTGTAGAGACATACGAGCCCTCTTTATTAAAGAAAATCTAAGGCTTTGAAAAATATTTGGTCTCAACCTGAAATGCTCTCCAGCTGCAATAATTCTTTCCCTTAAATGATCCTCGTTTAAAATCGACACAAAGTCTTTTATACATTTCCAGACTGAAAAATCCAAAGGTGTGAGGTCGGGCGAACGGGGTGGCCACGGAACAGGAGCATTTCGACCCCGACCAATCCAGCGATTAGGAAATACTTGATGTAAATAGTTCCTAACATTTATAGCAAAATGAGCCGGAGCACCGTCGAGTTAAAACCAACGACTTTGTCTTAAATTTTATATTTATTATCTTTTATAAAAAAAAGTTTTATCCAAATCCTTTGGGAGTTAGAGCCTTTTTCATTTTTTTACCATTTGACTTTTTAATTAATTTTCACAACAAAACCTTAGTTTGTAGAGGCTTGAGACCATCGTCAGTCGATTTAGGTAATCATTGTTATTATCTGGACAAAAAATTATTAAAATCCCTTGGGAATTTCAGGAGATACGGGCATTATATTGATTAAATAACAGGGAGCGCGGACTATAATATATTGGTCGCTGGCAACCGGCATATGCTGCGTTCTCGATTTTGGTTGCTAAATTTCGATCGGACGCTAGCTTCACACACATGGGTTGAATTTCATACTTTAAAGACGCTTCTCCATCACATTCAACAGTGGAGTTATAAAGTTAATAAAGGATATGATTTAACGCTTTTACCAAATGATCTGTGCAATCTTTGGCAATTTGATTGGTGCTTATAATAAACGAACAACCGTAATTTGAATGCGAGTCTAAATCTTTGGCATCATCGAATAAACATTCGAAAGGAAAAAAATCGTTTTTAAATAAAATAATAAAATAACTGAAAAATAGATTAAACCTACCGAAGTAATCTACTGCTTTTACTACGAGTCACTTACGTCGCATGTTCTACACGTCTCCTGTATACAATTTGACAATGCGTGCTTGAAACAAATTAACGAGGTTCGAGTGGTGACAACGCTTTTAAAAATGAAACTATGCCTATTTTAAAGTTTAAATTATTACCTGGTTAAAGGGTTTTCCATCCTATTCCAAAAATTGGTGCCATGATCGAAATTCAAAAGTCTCGAGCTCGGGAAACCTGGCCTCATTCCATCCTCTACGTTTAACCTTTGAGTCAGATCTTTTACCTAAAAAATTTGTTTTAGTTATTTAACATTGTCTTCAGAAGATATTCATTAAAAAAATAGAATAGGAGATATAAAATAGATTGGAGTAAAGATGTATCTATTTAAAGGACAAATTTAAATTTATAGCTAAAAACGGGCTCTTTCAGCAGCAACGAGTGTAATGACTGAAATTAAAAATAATTTTTATGTATCCAATACTTTACGTTATTTTGAAATATTGTAGCGTTTTATTTTTCTATTCCTTATTTTCACTAACGCTCCATTGAAATTTCATTAATTTCAATAATTATATTAATAATTTCAGTCAACTTCTTTTATCGATATTTCTTTAAATTCACACTGTCAATGACACATTACTACTGTAACGCATCACTCTCCTGGTTTTATTATTCATGCTTTCTGTTGACGGTCCGTCACTCTTTTGGTTGGTCTTAATTAATGTTTTCTCTGATTGGATTGACATTGACAGTTCAGGCGAGAGGTGGGGTCGTAACTTATTTAGTCGGTACTGCATCCATTTTTCGAGGACTTGTTCCCGTGTCGCAGGTAGAAGCGCACGTAAAAGGCCAGTTTTTTATTTCCGAAATTTGTGAAGCAGGAAATGGCCAATATGGTTTATAATTTATAGTCCTTAATCTTGTTCCTTTAGGGAACTGTTTATTTCATAATTCGTGCAGGATGCCCGAGATTTTGATGGATGGATAATGAAACTTAGCAAGGTGAGTGTGTCACATTTTGAACGCCATTCAATTTTTATCGACAGTGAATACAATGGCAACCGTTGTTTTAGGGTTTTACTTTTCCGTTTTCCTCTTTATTCTTCTTCAATTGTTGATGGCTGCAGGCTTTTGATTTTCCCGGGAAATTGCTGAAAGCGGTGGAGCTGGAGTCAGAGCTAGAGCTAGTATTAGATATTCCCAGTCCAGATAGCTAAGCTACAAATGGCATACATTCACAGCCTCGATTTTGAAGGCCAGCCGTTCATTTCTTGGAGGAATATACAGGCCAGTCTATTCCATTTATTTAAATATTTCTAACCATAGATTTGTCTCACTTATTTACATTTTTATTAATACATCTTTAAAATCAATTTATTGCTACAAATATTTAATCAACATCATAATTTAATATGTCAATTTCTTATCTATAATTTTAGTTATTTTTTGTTCAGTATTTTTCAGTACCTTTTTTGGTAGTTAAGTAGATATAACTCGGTTAAGGCTGATATGCCTTAGGTAAAAAGGTTCATGAACTTTTCCCTGCGTAAAACAAATATTTACTAAAAACTTGTTACTATAATTGAATTAAAATATTTACTAATAATTGCAATTTATTTTCCAAGTGCTGAAATCTACCTAGTAGTGAAATCATAATTTAAATGTTACTTTTGTCAAATTTATTTTAATCATGTCAACATTATTCATATTTCAATTCATAATAAATTATTAACATTTAACAGATTAGAAAATGAGGTGTATACATAACTTTGGTGTAAATATAATTTGGTTGTATTGTTAAGATATTTTTTTTGCCTCTTTAAATCTACTTTATCCAGGGTCATTTAATTGTTAATTGAAACCTATATACCAATTTTTTTTCTTAGTTTTCTTTCATTCATAAAAAAAAAACTAAGTGGCGCCCTCTTATTTAATAGTTATAATCAAGATTATATTTTTTAATAGCCTATATAATATAAGTGAATAATAATAAGTGAACCTTCGAACAATCCCAAGCCTCCAATAATTCTGAGCTACCGTCTGCAAACTCTTGGCAAAATAGTAACACTGTAAAGTTAACGCCATATGTACATCAAAATATTTAAAAACGATACCTCAAAAATTATTTTGCAATCCAAGCGAGTGCAGAAACATTCTGAATCGATTATGTATTGATTATGTTATCACCAAAATGAAAAATTCTAAAACATGAAGATTGCCAACTAAAGCATCTATTTACTCGAGATCTTTGGGAATTATTAAATTCTGTTTAGAATCTCTAGACTACCACAAATGTATAATTTTGTCAAATAATTATAAAACTACTCCTTCTGCCAATTATATTATAACGCAAATATTAAATACCTAACAATCACTAAAGGTTTAAGATATTAAAGTATTTGAAAAACTTGAGACAACTAAGATGCCCAAAATAAACGTAGTTAACTAAATCCCTTATATTTAAATTACCATGGCTAAAAACGAATGAAAATTAGCACAGGCAGTATAACCAATGTCCAAAAGGCATATTGTATAAGAAATCTTTACGACACAAGGGTGAATTTGGCTATTCTTACATTTCTTTCGGTTTGCCTAGTTAATACCTCAGATGCTTGGAAAAAATCCATATTTTAGGTTTCTGGCCCAGATTCAGAGTCGAGACACAGTGGTCTTTTTAAATGACGCATATTCTCTCTTTCTAAAAATGTATTAAAACAGATTGCTGCTATATCGACGAATTCAGACAGTAATGTACTAATGAAATGCGGTAGAAACACAAAAACGGACTTTTGACCCATTATTTCACATGAAAGTTCATCTCAGACCCATGAATCGTTGGCAATCGTAGTCAAATATTGTCTATTATCTGTAGATTGTTCAACTACGTAAGGAAAATCACTTTTCAAGGCAATTCAGACTGTAATTTACTAATGAAATGCGGTAGAAACACAAAAATTGACTTTTGACCCATTATTTCACATGAAAGTTCATCTCAGACCCATGAATCGTTGACGATCGCAGTCAAATGTGTCTATCGTCTGTAGATTGTTCAACTACGTAAGGAAAATCACTTTTCAAGGCAATTCAAACTGTGATTTACTAATGAAGTGTGGTAGAAACACAAAAATGGACTTTTGACCCATTATTTCACATGAAATTTCATCTCAAACCCATGAATCGTTGACAATCGTAGTCAAATGTGTCTATTGTCTGTAGATTGTTCAACTACGTAAGGAAAATCACTTTTCAAGGCATTTCAGACTGTAATTTACTAATGAAATGTGGTGGAAACCCAAAAATTGACTTTTGATCCATTATTTCACATGAAAGTTCATCTCAGACCCATGAATCGTTGACAATTGTAGTCAAATATTGTCTATTGTCTGTAGATTGTTCAACTACGTAAGGAAAATCACTTTTCAAGGCAATTCAAACTGTAATTTACTAATGAAGTGTGGTAGAAACACAAAAATGGACTTTTGACCCATTATTTTACATGAAAATTCCTCTTAGACCCATAAATCGTTGACGATCGCAGTCAAATGTGTCTATCGTCTGTAGATTGTACAACTGCGTAAGAAACATCACTTTTCAAGGCAATTCAGACTGTAACTTACTAATGAAGTGCGGTAGAAACACAAAAATGGACTTTTGACCCATTATTTCACATGAACGTCAATCTGAGATCCAAAAATCTTTGACGACCGTTGTGAAAGTAAAGAAAATATTTTTTCAAGGTGAGACTGTAATGTACTAATGAAATGATAATTCTGAAAAGGACAAGAGACTTCAATAAAGTTCTGGCATTAAAGTTCTTGAAACCCCCATTCCTTGAAACTTAAAATGTTCCAATTAAGCTTGGATTTCATTGGATAATAAAAATAATCTTCTTCTATTTACTATATGACTATCTGAATTATCTAGAAATTGCATTTTTTTCTAATGATCTTGGAGACTGACGATATAACCCGGAAAAGTGAAAACGGTTTTACTGTAACTGTCTAGATCTTTCGGAAATTGTGTTTCTTTTGCATTATAATTTACCAAATTACGTAGAAAAAACATAATTTTATTTCCATCCGTAAGCTATATAAGAAAGTGGAAATAACTAAGAAATCTTAAATTAACAAAGCTTCATCAGGCCATAATGCTCCTAGGAGAGTCACAAACTTGCTATTCACAAATTTGACCATATAAATCCCTAGTTCTATTGACTTACCCTAGACAACAACGTAGAAAACAAACTTTCAGCCGTTAATATTTCAAATCCGTCGTCGTCGTCCTCCTCGCCCGAACTGACCGAATCGTTGTGGTCCAGGGTGGCTTTCTTAGGCCTTATCCTCCTAAAAACCTCAAATTTAATATATTAAAATTATCCAAAAAAAACGTACCTTAGCCTATGCATATGACGAAAACCGTCTTTTTTCGAGTCTTCCGTGTCGCTATCCTTGCCGAAGGAACTGTGCCTGTGCAAATTGGCGAACGGCGATTCGTCTTCGGAATCTCGATCGCTCAGCAGGGAGCTTAAAAGGGATTTAAAAAATGAAAATTTAAATAATTTGCATAAAAATAGAATTCTTACTTTAGTCGTCTAATGCCACGTCCAAATTTGGGTTTGTTTCTGTTGGTCATTGTGCTGTTTGTACTTGCCGTATCGCTCGGTTCTAAGCTGCCCGCCCTGGGCGTTACATAACCTGTAAATATCGAGATTCGTCATAAATGCTTAGGCTTCTAAAAAAAAGTTACTCCCTACAATTGTTGATGAAATATTCATCATGAGACATTATAACCTCTTCAGACCCCAGGTATCATATATGATACGTTGAGATTTTATTTTCTCAAACAACAAGACGTATCAGTGGCGATGCCCACTGGCAATGCTGTTTATATTTTTTTCCGCACGCGATTTTGACATTTTGAGGTTATAATTTTATGCGGTTTGTTTACGTTTGGACTTGTGTTTCTTGGACCATGGTTTTAAGTAGAAATAAACGTGTGAAATAAAGTATAAAAAAATTAATTATTTTGTTTTGTTTAAAATATAGTTTGTAGCTTGCAGAATTACGATTTAATAAAAAATTGTGAAAAAAGTTAAAATTTCGGATGATTTGGAGAGTTTTAGTTAAGGTATCATTGGTGATACCTTGGGATTCTACCGATTCAGATATATATTATATTATTATTTTTTAGTTGATAAAAACTACTTTTAGTTTTTATTTTTTGATGATAATATTTTTGTTTTAGGACCTTTAACACAAAAGGAGCTTCAAGATTTAGCAGACATCATTGATTTGAACCAGTCGGATATCGGAGAGCTGTCATCAGAAAATGAAGAGGAGGACCTGACAACGCATTTTGCTGAAGATGAAGAAGATCAACAAACCGACTCTTCATCATCAGACGATGACCTACCTTTGTCCCATTTTCTCTCAGCAAGAAAAAAAAGTTGGGGCCGAACTGCTAAGCTAGAGGTACATTCTTTTCCATTTTTGAACGATGCTGCTGATACAAGTACGTAGTAATAAATTACAAGTAAGTAGTAAATAAAGAGTTAGAGTACCCCATCAATTATTTAGAAAAATACATTTCAGACGACTTTTACGAACATATTGCACTTTACACAAACATGAGAGAAGTAAAGGATAAAGGTCCTTCTTTCGAGACTATTTCTGATGAAATAAAAATGTTTTGGAGTGTCGATATTAATGGGAATTTACGGACTTCCAAGAATTCGGATGTTTTGGTTCAGAGAAATGAGGGTTCCCATGATATCTGATAATATTACCAGAGACCGATACTTTGGTTTGCGCTGTCCTCTGAAACTTGTAGAAGATGACAAGATATCAAGGGAGCAAAGGAGTTTAGATTGACAACACCATTTTGTAATGACAACACCAACTGGAATTCCTTTGGATTTTTACTTGTACGAAGGAAAGGGCTCATCACTAGAGTCAGTGCTCACTCCTGTACCAGAGAAGCTTGATATAGGTGGCAGAATAGTACTCAAACTAACTGACACTTTACCAGCTGGTGTTTCAGTTTACACTGCCAGATATTTTACATCTATTCCACTAATAGATGCATTATTGTCCAGAAAACTAACCCTAACAGGAACCATAATGCTAAATAGGCTTCCAAAATTTCTGGTGAAATTCATAGATACTATGAAAAACCAGTTATTGGTGCAAAATCTGAAAGTTTTAAATTTCTCATTGTCTCAGAAACTGAAGTGTCTAAATAATTAACCCAAGTCAAGAATACGGCTGTTGGTTCTGATGGAATACATGTAAATTTTTTAATACTTTGCTGTCCTTTTATTTTAAAATATATTTGTCATCTAATAAATAATAGTATAGCAAATTCTGTTTTCGATATTGTGCCAATACCAAAAACGAATATTGTAAAGGGTTTCAATGACTTAAGGCCCATTTCCATTCTTCCTATATTGTCTAACGTTATTGAACGAGCCCTGAAGAATCAAATTGTAGACTATGTGGAGTCTAAATAGTTCGCAATCAGGTTTTCGAAAAGGTTAGAGTTGTGCTACGGCTCTTCCTAATGTAACGGATGACATTTTTAGATCTATTGATAAAGGTAATTGTACTATTCTGATTCTACTCGATTATTCCAGGGCATTTGATACTATAGATAATATACATACCATAGTATACGTCATTATTAGTCTTGGAATATCTTGTTTTTCATCAGATTCAATCAGATTAATTCAGAATTATCTTATGAATCGCCAGCAAAGGCTGGTTTTAAATGACAATAAATCATATTATCTTGGTGTTAATTCAGGTGTCCCTCAGGGGTCAATTTTAGGACCAATTCTTTTTATTCTATATACTTCCCAATTTCCTAAATTTTTAAAATACTGCAAAATACAAAAGTATGCAGATGATACTCAAATATATTACTCTTTTTCGCCCTCGTTACTGGTTCATAGTTGTCTCTCTGTAACTGAAGATCTAAACACACTATACAAAATTTCTAAAGACCATGCTCTCCACTTGAACCCAAGTAAATCCTTTGTGATGTTTTTTTGGCAGACCTATTGATGTAAAACATCTGATTAAAAGAGTTATATATAAAGATTGGCGATGAGATTCTTTGTTCATATTTTTTCTTTATATTTCTATTATTCTTTTTTCTTCATATTTCTATGTGCATTCAAAAAGGTATAGGGAATCTACGTGCCTTATATAACTCCAAACATTTCCGTAATCAAAAAAAAAAAAAAAATGTATGCGATTTAATGGTTCTCTCTGTTTTGATTCATTGTGATGCTGCTTATGGACCTTGTTTAACTGCAGAGTATTGTGAGAAAATAGAAGGACTTCAAAAATATTGTTTAAGATTTATTCATGGTATTCGCCGTAGACAACCAACAAGTCATAAACCGGAGGCCACCGGGCGGGTAAATATGAAACAGAGACGTTTTATTCATAGATGTGTATTGTATCATAAAATAATAAAGTTAAAGTCTCCTCAATACTTAAAAAATCCAATTCAAGACAAATGTTAATACCCTTAATTTGCGATTCAATGGAATCATCATACCTAGAGATCAATCCGCAAAATTCGAGAGATCTTTTACATATGACCGGGCTAAAGTCTTTAATAGTCTACCCTCTGCTTTATCTCAGCTTTCTCTAACCATATTAAAAACTATGTCTCGTCCTGGCCCCAATCTTCTTGATTTAATAGCTAATTCCGCCAATAATCAAATCTTGTATCCACACATCATCTAGTTTTATGATAGACTATAAAAAATAAATTTTTCTTCTTGAGTTTGTTAGCTTTAGGATCTTTTTTTATTTTACTGAAGGAGTGTAAGTCTACTTCTCCTTTACTAAGTGTATAAATCAGCTGAACAAATTATGTTCAAATGCACTCTTGCATTTTCATTGTATATGTATATACTTATACTTGAATAAAGATTATTATTATTTTAAAAGAGATGAAGTTGATTATGAAAACCATAAAAGAAAAAATTAAATTTAACCTTTAACTGCTCGCACTGGTGTAAAAAATACACCAAATTGGCGCCAACCGCTGCCGATTCCATACGATCACCTTTTTCGGCGTCACCGAGCTAGCTATGCTTCGCTCGATGTGTCTTCCAAATGCAGTGCCAATACGGTTTTGATCGCCTAAGTAGAAGGTCGAATATCCCGAGATTTTTGTCGTGGTGTACAGAATACACCAACGCGAGTAATTATGTAAGTACATTAAAATAATATATTTTTTAGTTTTTCAACAAAAAAATCGTTTATTTTGAAGTGTGTGCATATGTAAATATTATTAGTAATGGATTTGTTTTGAGTATGATTAAATAAAAATTTAAATAAGTCGAAAGTAAAAATCTAAGTGGGAGTACAAGATTACCTCTGTTGGTGCCACGAAGGTGCCTATACACGTTTGTATATTTAATTTATATATTTTTTATTTTCAGGCATCGAATAAAGATAAAAAATCCGAAAAGCTTAACCCAAAATGAATTGGAAGCTGTGGCCCAGGTTATACGTGATACGGATTCCGAAGAAGAAATTGGCGGGGAAGGTGACATATCTGATGAAAATGAAGATATAGAGGAAGTTAAACACAATTCAAACTCCGAACAAGAAATAAGCGAGCAAGAAGAACAAGATGAAGTGGAAGATGATCAAAGTTCAGGCTCCGAAGATGTTCCTCTCTCCGTGTTAGTGGCCAATAGAGAAGGTCAGTATGTTGGCAAGGATAAAACAACTATTTGGTATAAAAGTTACCCTATGTGTAAATCTACTAAACCCAAAAGCAAAAATATAATAAAAATACTACCAGCGCCAAAGCAATGCGCCCGTGACATAACTGATGAGATGAGTGCTTTCTCAAAAATTGTTGATGATGAAATGATTGAACATATCATTCAGTATACTAATTTGGAAATTTCAAAAGTTCGGGCAAATTTTAATCGAGAAAGAAACGCAAAGGACGTTACAAAAACAGAAATGCTTGCTTTTATCGGGTTATTGTTTTTATCTGGATGTAAAAAGCAAAATCACACCAATTTTTTGGAATTATGGACCAAAGACGGAACCGGATCAGAAATATTTCGAGCTTGCATGAATTATCAAAGATTTCTTTTTTTGCTTGCAAATATTGGATTTGATGACAAAGGAACAAGGAACGAAAGAAAAAAACCGATAAGCTGGCCCCGGTGCGATTTATTTTGGACAAATTTGTTTATAATTCAGGAAAAAACTACTCTCTTGGTGAATTTATGACCATAGATCAAATGTTGATTGCATTTAGAGGGAGGTGCAGCTTTGTCCAGTACATAGAGCTCTACTGTGGAAAACAACCAGACGGTCAATACAATCAATTAAACTGGCCAACTGCCATAGTTCACCGATTGTTGGAAGACCAGAAAGGAAGTAACCGGAATTTAACTTGCGACAATTGGTATTCAAGTTACCCTTTGGCACTGGAGCTGTTACAAGATAAAATAACGTTTATCGGGACTCTAAAAAAAAAAATAAACGGGAGCTGCCAATAGAGTTTTTGCCAAATAAAAATAGATTGGTTGGGTCATCCATTTTCGGATTTCAAAAGGATGTAATAGTTTCAAGTGTCCAAAAAAAAATGCGTTGGTTTGATTTCTACTATGCACGACGACTCTTCCATTGACCCAGATACCAACAAACCTGAAATTATATTGGATTATAATATCACAAAGGGGGGTGTGGACACAGTGGACAAAATGTGCAATACGTTTTCTGTTGGAAGAACAAGGAGATGGCCATTGGCTTTTTTCTTTCAGTTACTAAATATAGCAGGAATCAGTAGCCAAAATTTATATAACGCCACTCATCATTATTCTCCTCACAAATACAGAAGACTTTTCCTATCTAGGTATAGAAAAGCTCAAGTAAACGACGCAGAGGAAGAGCGACCCAGAAAAATCAGAGAAAGATGCTTCATCTGCGGCAGAAAAAAGAATAGAGTTACTACAATTACACGCAATACAATACAGTAATACTTTTTGTGTAATATTATTTCTGTTCATAATCATTGATTGTTTGCCAAAAATATGCACTTAAATTAGGCAATTATCTATTACACGTATATTTATAATTCATAGAGTAAATAAAATAAAACAAAAACAAATTTAGACCATAAAATGCAATGGTGTACAAAGTACACCGCGCGAGTAGTAGCGTGAAAAAAAAGTGCGCGAGTAGTTAAAGGTTAAAGATGTAGAGCGAAAGAGATTATAACCCTCTCAAGGTAATTATAATTATAGTAGTGTAATGTTTGAAACATTCAACGAAATTAATGTTGGTATTTTTCAGCAATAATCTAATACTTAATAATTGAACTTGAGGTAAAAAAGGTTGTTTACCTCCACCCTCAACAGCGATCGGTATAATATACTCCCTGGCCGACTTCTTAATGGGATCTCCGATAGCGGATGTGGTTTCTGAGTCGGAATCTTGGGTAGATTGCCTTGAAAGACTGTTGGACCTAACAAGAGAATTAGGACATAAAATATTTGTGTCAAATCTAATTAAATTGATGCAAAAACTCGGTATAAATATAAAGAGTGCTGTTATTATAGTGCAATAATTATTATCTATAATATTTACCT
Source organism: Anthonomus grandis grandis (assembly GCF_022605725.1). Taxonomy (NCBI): domain Eukaryota; kingdom Metazoa; phylum Arthropoda; class Insecta; order Coleoptera; family Curculionidae; genus Anthonomus; species Anthonomus grandis. The sequence goes on from NC_065548.1 coordinate 3,166,438, forward strand.
AAGGGATATGTTTGATTTTTGAGTCTGGAACGGTCTGGGCACCGGAGGTTTAGCAGGCGGTGATTGTACTGTAGTTTCCTTACCATTATCGAACGCTATCGGAATGATCCTTTCCTTGGAAGATCTATCGTCGTTACTTCTAAAATAAATAAAAAAAAAAATCAGTGGTGCATTTGACTTATATGTAAATGTGTATACATACAGGGTGTCATTGAAATGGTGTAAAAAAATTCGGGGGGTGATAGTACTCCTAAAAATTTAAAAAAAAGTTCCTATAACTATAGGGTGGAAAATGCATATTAAGGGAGTTAGGGGCACTGAAAGGGTAAATTTAAAAAACGGTTTTTTGAAATTGTAGGCTTAAAAAACGAGATAAAATTTCGAAAAAAATCCTCTGCCATAAATTTTGACCCAAAATCAAATGGTGATACTGAAAAATAATTTGGAAAATCGGAAAGGGTAGTTTTTGCAAGGGTAGGGGGTTAATTCGTGAATAACTTTTTTTAGGTTATTTTCTTCGCAACGTGGGTTCATTTTTTAAAAACTACATACTTTTTCCTACAAAAAAGGTACTCTTGTTGCACATCGCCCAGAACGATGGTTTTCGAGAAAATTGAAGGCAAAAAGTTTGCTCTGATGGGCTGCTAACTGTAAACCAAGTTTTTGAGAGGCGTTGGATAGGACGTGGTGGTCCACAAGCTTGGCCAGCAAGATCACCAGATCTTAATCCATTAGATTTTTACTTCTGGGGCCACTTGAAAACTTTGGTTTACTCAGTGCCGATTAATACTGAAGAGCAACTACGTCAACGCATTATCGACTGTTCCAATCAAATTCGTACAACCCCAGGGATATTCCACAGGGTACGCAGATCATGGAGAAGAAGAGCAGATGTCTGCATTGAAATGAATGTTGGTCACTTTGAACATTTACTATGAATGAATTAAGAAATGCATTATTTTAATAAGGAATTTTGGTAATTGGTTTATTTCATTTTTTAAAGCAATAAGATGTTTTAAAAATCATAAAATTTAGATTTTTCAATTAATTATTTAATAACTACGTGTTTACTTTTGAAACCCCATAACTTTCATAGGTTTATGTTGTTTAACCAGTTAGCAACCCATCAGAGCAAACTTTTTGCCTTCAATTTTCTCGAAAACCATCGTTCTGGGCGATGTGCAACAAGAGTACCTTTTTTGTAGGAAAAAGTATGTAGTTTTTAAAAAATGAACCCACGTTGCGAAAAAAATAACCTAAAAAAAGTTATTCACGAATTAACCCCCTACCCTTGCAAAAACTACCCTTTCCGATTTTCCAAATTATTTTTCAGTATCACCATTTGATTTTGGGTCAAAATTTATGGCAGAGGATTTTTTTTCGAAATTTTATCTCGTTTTTTAAGCCTACAATTTCAAAAAACCGTTTTTTAAATTTACCCTTTCAGTGCCCCTAACTCCCTTAATATGCATTTTCCGCCCTATAGTTATAGGAACTTTTTTTAAAATTTTTAGGAGTACTATCACCCCCCGAATTTTTTTACACCATTTCAATGACACCCTGTATATGGTGCACTCAAAGATATACATATAGACAACATCAAACATATAGACTATTATGTAGATGTGCGATTTGAAAGATAAGACAGGGATCATTAAAAATATGTACCTGGTATCCGGTGTGGCCGCACTAACAGGAACAACCACCTCACTACGTACTTGCGGTCTTGCGGCCTCCACGTTATGCGCCGATTCAGTGTGGAATTCCATTTGAGCTGGTTTCGGTGTTGGGTAATTAATTTGGATTTGGGCTTTGGTTGTTTTCCTGAAAAATCACCAGTTAATAATTATAATAGTCTGTTTATCGGATAAAACAATGTTGAATAAACGTTACCCTTGTTAGTTGGACAGTAAATTATATAGGGTATCCCGTAAGTAATGGTAAATAATTTAATAGCAGAGTCCTTTAAAAAAATAGCATATCAGCTTAGTAATATCAATGCAGGATTGTTTGAGCAATCGATTAAGAAAAATTCATGTATTAGTTTAAAAAATTATTTGGTATTTATTTTTAAACACTTTTTTATTTGTTTGTTGTTTGTAAGTAGTTGAATTTATTTATAAAATCGCTAAATGTAAAGTAATGAAATTTGGCATGGTGGCGTATCTTACTCGCACCTTTAAAAAAGTCTAATACAGTTTTTCTGTAAAATATACAAATATTTGAAAGTATCATAATTTATATGGGATTTTTTATTGCCAGCTTGGCGATGCACCACCCGGTAGTGGACGCCACAGCACAGCAGTTTAAACTTCGTAACTTTTTTAGGGTTGACATAATTTAATTTTTTATTTAAAATATGGATGTGCAAACAGTTTTGGTTAATAACAGTACACTTCAAAATATAAAAATATACAAATATATCATTGTCACAGTCAGGATTTAGGTTCTTGTCAGTTAATTTGATGAATGGTTATAGAATTCAACCTCACACATTTAGAAACGCTATCTATTATCTTTTATTGCGTTCTTATTTCTAGTTTTGTTGTTTACTGTTATTGCGTATGACATGGAAGTCGAAGACTTTGGCCCGCACGAAGTCCAGACTTTAACCTATTAGATTTTTTGCAAATAGCGGTAGATGAAATTAATGGTAAAAATATTAACTCATTTCGAAATGAGCAATTATTTTTAAGATTCGGTGATTTTTCAATAAAAGAATTTTAAAATGTATTGAGACAAATGGAGTTCGTGTGTCAATTTATCATTCGAAGTGTAATAAAGCAATTTAAATAGTTTATAAATGTAGTATTTTTAAGTGCATTGAAAACTTTGTGTAAATATTTCGAGGGGGTTAATTGTGGCTAGATTTTTGAAGTGTACCTTTTTCAAGCAAAACTGTATGCACAATGCAAATTTTAAACAAAAAACTAAATTATTGCCAAGCCAAAAAAAGCTACGCTGGTGGCGCTCTCTATGACATAATTTTAAAGATTTGTCGTTTAAAAAAACCATTGTCCAAATTTTCTTAAAAACGTAAAATTAATGCTAAATTTATGGCCTTAATTGAAAAAAAATTACATTAAGTTTATCATTTCTTCAAAGTCACTGAAAAAACACCCATACTTCTCATGAAATAAGTATTCCTATTAATTGTGATTCAGATCTTAAGTGTGACGATTATTCTTATATAATTACTATTAATCACCTTGCTACCATGAATTAAAATATGGCTTTTGATCAGCATGATATTAATAAAGGCAATGATATTTTCTACAATAATCTCTATTTTGCTATCAAAATGTTTGTTCCGATTAAACATCTTAAATCATTCAAATTTCCTACTTGCATCTTGTTCTTTAAAAAAATACTGATTAACTGATTCTATGGATTATGTTCATGTTTCCACTTTGAGGAATCAATGTAAAACTTTTCGTGATGAATATTTTAGGTCGTTTATAGAAAGATTAAATATTGAAGTTCTCATGAACCTTCTTCATTTTGGATATAGACTAATGAAATACTATCAATAAAATTACCTCAGAAAATTAAAATAAAAATAGCTTCAAATGCCTGGAAAAATGTATATCTTCCAGGCATCTGGACATGTTAATCGTCAGATTTCCTCAGTAACTTTTAAGGAAAAATATCTTCGAGTGACTGAACGAGTTTAGTTGTTATTTCAGGCAACTGGTAAACAGCATTTTCAAATTTTCTCGGAAACTTCATATATAAAAAATATCTTCAACTGCCTGAAAAAATGTATATCTTTATTCCAGGCATCTGGACAGGTTAATCATCAGATTTCCTCAAAAACTTGAAAGGAAAAATAAATTTAACTTGCCAGACGAGTTTTTATGTTTAGTAGGTTTGATTCATACTCTTACGGCAAGTATATGGAATCCGAGGATGCTGGTAATGCTTAAGGTATCGTGAACTTATTTGCCGGGTATTTTAAAACAACATACAGGCAACTTGTGAGCAAGGCTCCTGAATCTATAAGTTTGATTACAGTCTAAATTTAAACTGCTTTCCTTATTTGTTGTTAGACATATATGTATATTTAAATAGAAACTCTTTTTGCCTTGATGGTTCCCATGTGTTTTTCTTAAATATTGTCTGTTTACTCTGAGTAAGTCTTTGCATCACGTTTTCAATCTTTTTTAAATTCCTGATTATTGTATTGTAAGCTTTTTAACACCGATTCATAAAAATGTCGATAGAACTAATATTGCTAACTATCGACATATACAGACATATTCAGTCTGTAATTCTTAAGCTGTTCAATTTTCATGGGACTGTAAGCGTTTTTTTAGTTATCATTAACATGGTTTTTCTCAGAGTAGGTCTACAAAGGCTAACTTTTTGACATATCACTATGATTTATGCTCAAAATAATCCATCTAAAACCTGGAAATCTCTATCCAACATTGGCGTTACGACTTCCAAGATCTACAACTTGCCTTCTCATCTATCCAACCCTGATTCTATAAATAATTATTTTGGATCATTTCTACAGAATGTTTCTACCAAAGGTACTGAAAAAATCAACTTTTACAAAAATAATACATGGAACGAAAACTTATCTTTTAATTTTACTCTTTCCACTACAGAAGCTATCCATAAAGCTATACACTCAATAAAACCAAATGCGCAAGGTACGGATTATATATCTGTTTCCATGTTAAAGTTATGTAGCCCCTGTAACACATATATTTTACATATAGTCAATTGCTGTATTGAACAACAATATTTTCCCAATTCTTGGAAAACAGCAATTGGCAAACCATTAGCGAAAATTAGGAATCCAGCAGCTTTATCGGATCTTCGAATTGTAATCATTTTGCCAGCACTTTCAAAGGTATTTGAAAAAATCTTATACGATCAGATGTATGCGTTTGTGACCGATCATCATATTATTCCGGATAACCAATGTGGCTTCCTTAAAAACTCTAATACATCTACTGCCCTAGCATTGGTTACAAATAGCATTATCGAGTCAAACGATAAGGGACTGGCCAGCCTTTTGGTCTTATTAGACTATTCAAAGGCTTTCGACATTCACTTCTTTGCGCCAAACTTCACTATTACGGGTTTAGGGATGAGTCTGTAAACATTATTTCTTCTTTTCTGAGTGATCGATCCCAAAAAGTTTCGTACAATACACGTTGCTCTGAAACAATGAAATTTCGATCTGGTGTGCCCCAAGGATCAATTCTGTCTCCGCTACTTTTTATATTATATACTGCTGATATTCTTCAATCTACTAGTTACTGCACAGTCACTGCTTTCGCTGACGACACACAGCTTGTATACAATTTTGACACATCTAACTACGTCGATGCGGCGCAGAAGGTCAATCTGGACTTGGAAACTATTAGAACATTATCTTATCAGCATAATCTGCAACTTAATTCAAGCAAGTCAAAACTTTTATGTATTGCCAATAATAAAAACAGCAACATTATTAAGAAAAACGTTGATATTGTCTTAGATGGCTCAAAACTCCCTTATGTTACTTCAGCTAAAAATTTTGGATTAATCCTCGATCAAAATTTACGTTACAGCGAGCACGTTAAGCATTTAAATAAAAAAATCTTTCCTTTCTCTTAAATTAATATACATTCAAAGACATTCGCTTAATTTTAGATTAAAAAAAATACTGTGTGATCTGAGTCTCGTCCTGAGCCATTATTCGTACTGTGATTTTATATACATGCCATGTCTTCGATTAGTAGAAAAAGAAAGAATCCAAAAAATGCAAAATTCTTGTTGCAGATTAATATATGGTATTAAAAGGAATGAACATATGTCACATAAAATAAAAGAAACTAAATGGCTTAACATGTCAAATAGGTGCAAGCTTCATTTAGCAAATTTTGTACACAAGATTGTTACAGTACCAGTATCAACTTCTTCAATAATAAAACTAAAAAATAAGTTTATCCCTAGGGGTAAAGTACATAATTTGAAGATAGGAAATAAAGGATTCTTCACCATGCCTACATTTAATTCTACTTTTTACAAAAAATCTTTTCTGTTTAATGCTATTGAATTATATAATAATATACCTAAAGAGTTTAAACTTTTAAATGTAAATAAATTTAAATATAAATTTAGGGAATATCTATTTCAAAAACAACCGTAGGAGGGCATGTCATCATGTACATTGTACATACAGTCCTTTAGCCTTAGATTTTATATGAACAAACAAGATTCTTATTATTTCATAAAATTTATTGTTTAATCATATTTGATTTTAAATGGGCTCCTGCATCTATAACCTTACATATTGTTTATATATTCTTAATATTAAATTAAAATACGTACTACTTTGTTGATCTCTCCCGGCAAGACTCATTATTGTTATGTTTAACCTATAAGTATTATATTATAGTTTTATGGAATTTTAATTTTATTATTGTTAGTTTAGGTAATTAAAAAAAAACCATATGCTATTTTTTCTTTTTGTGGTTAAGTTAGAGTAGCCTTTAGGGCTAGACTTCGCCATTACTTTAAAATCTTGTATTTATAATGTATATTTATTGAAATAAAAGTCTTTATTATTATTATTATTATTTGTTTAATGCTTTTAAGAGGTCTGTATAGGATGATACAGACTTCTCAACAACCTTTGAACATGGTCATGGCCATCTGCTTAGGAAGATTGAGGTTATGAGCCTTGGTGAGACTTTGGTCGAATTTTGTAGCCGTTTTTTGACTGGTCGCACACAGTTAGTTCGGATAAATAATTATATTTCTAATGGCATTGAAGTATCTTCAAGCGTGCCTCAGGCTTCGCATATTGGCACTATATTTTTAATTGATGCTAATTACATTTGAATAATTTTGGCCAGTGATGTAATAGCAACAGTCCGGAATTGAAAGTGTGCATTTATTTCGTTTGGTTGTTCTAATAAAATTATTAATATACAATTAACAACGATGAACTTAGGTCAGTTAATACAGTTAAAGATTTAGGTGTTCTTTTCGATGCCGAATCAATTTTTTACCGCACATTTTGAAAATGATTAGCAGGAGAGTATGCATAGTCTTGGATTTATTACTAGAAATAGTAGAACTAAAGTTATTATTCTTCATAATTATTACATCAACTATAATGCTATCAGTGTCCAGTCTGATGTGCCTAATCTTGAAATCAGACCGCATTAATCATCGGATATCATTGTAGAAGCAATTCTTTTCAATATCTGTCAAAGAAAGATTAACTCCCAACTAAGAGTTTTTTTCCAGTCACTAGGATTTTGTGTTTCTTTAATAAACATAGCTTGGATCCATTTTCCAGCGGCCTGCGCTCCTTGTATAGTGTTAAAATATTTTTGGGTGAATTTTTAGCTTTATTAATGATTATTTGTTTTAGTTTAGGTTTCGAAGTGTTTATCTTGATAGTTTTTTCGTAATTCTTGTATTAAAATATTATTTTGCATTATCCAATATCATTTCTGTAAACTGGCTGCATATTTAAATTTGTTAATACGCCAAAGGTTCCTTTTAAAGACTTGGTAATATTTAAGGGGGCGATTTTATGATTAATTTAAAGAAAAAAACATTTCTATAAATGATTGTCATAAATGTAACTTTTGAGATACAAATGAAACGATGATATAATAAAATAAATGGAAAAGATTATTTCAGTCTAAAAAATACAAGAGGGTAGAAATAAACTGATGTTTTTCTTGTATAATTTGACAAACTACCCTAAAAAAACACTATTGCCAAGACTAGTCTTGCGTTTTTCAAAGTCCTACCTAAAAATCGAACAAATGACGCTCTGTATCTTTATCGCGCGACTGATAAAATTATCTTTTCATAAATTCTTAAATAAATCAATCGTCCTTTCGATTTCATGGTTAATTACTGTATTCTCAGTTAATGTTAGATTTTTTTTAATATCAACTGATTCTGGTCCTAAACACGTCAAAAAATTAAAATAAAAAGCACAGAAGATCGACTTAAAAAAACTTTTCATCAATACCTGAGAATACAGTAATTAACCAAGATTGATTTTGTAATAATACATTTTCCAAAAATAAAATATGCAACAAACCTTCTGGGTAAAGTTGCGCTCTTCAACGTAATTTCCGCGCTACTGGTTTGTTGTTGTTCCTCCGGCCCTTGCTGTTGTGGCTCTTCTTCAACCTTTTTTTAAAAAGGGTCATTTTAGGACATAATTTTATGATAATTTTAACGGTCCTTACTTGTTTCACCTCAGGCGCAACGGATTTGTTAGTTTCAAAGCAACAGGTGCGCACAAACGGTTTGGGGCCCATGGTTTGGATCGGCGGACTCAGTGGGGCAATCGTGCCGATGTTTCCGGAGGCCGATCTACCGCTCACCTGTAATTAAAGAAGCGGCAACCGTGAAATAAAAGATCGTCGATATCAATTTAGAAAATACATATTTAGGAGGAAGGGGTGTTTGTCTTTTTGTTATTGTTTAGTAAGGAAGTGAATTTGTAGGTAAGGTTATATATATGAGAGTAAATATAACCCTAATCGTTTTTTTTTTATTGCGGACGTTTTGGAAGTTCTTCGATCCATCATTAGGGTACTGTAAGTGTCTAGTTTGATGAACGAAAGCCATATATAGGGCAATAAAAATATCTTAGTTATATGTACAAAGGATTTGCCTGTAACTTAATTTGATCTTCGGATTAATTTGCACAAGAAGTATCAAACAGCTGGTATTTTAAGTGGCGCTCTAAATTGCTGTTTTTAAATATTTTGTTTCAGATCACGTCTAAACTGTTACTGGGCTAAGGGAGATATTTAAAAAAATTGAGTTTGAGAACAAAATCGGTAGACAAAAAGGCACTTTTCAAGGAAAATAATTTTTAAGAAATTTTTACCATAATCTTTGACAAACTGTGACCAATTTTCCAATTAGAGTATCAACTTGAAATATCTTTAAAAATATAAAACGGAGTTTTCTTTATGATTTAGTGAAACTTTGGGGAAATTTGGACGACTTTTAACAGACGTTTGAATTTTTTTGTACTGAAAATCCAAAAAAATGAGCACATTTCTTTGACATCATCTTTGCCGGCCTGTAAAAAATTGTCCAATTAGCATATCGACTTGAAATATCTTTAAAAACCTAAAATGAAGTTTATCTAACGATTTATTGGAACTTTGGGCAAATTTGGACCTTTTTTAAGGAAGTTATGGATTTTTTTGTACAGGAGCTCAAAAAATTGGGAAATTTTTTTGATCATCTTTGAGAGCCTATAAAAAATTATCTCTGAATACTGAACTCTTGAACTCTCTGAATTGAACTCTGTGGAAATTTGGACCATTTTAAAAAAAGGTATTCATTTTTTGTACTGAGAGTCTGAGAAAAAATGGGAAATTTTTATCAACATTTTTGAGCGCCTGTAAAAAAATTTCTAATTAAAATGTCGACTTGAAATATTTTTAGGAACATAAAATAAAGCTTTCCTAACAATTTAGAAGAACTTTGGGCCAATTTGGGCGATTTTTAAGGAAGCAATAGATTTTTTTATACTCAGGATCTAAAAAATTGGAAAATTTTTATCATAATCTTTAAGAGCCTGTAAAAAATTATCCAATTAAGATATCGACTTGAAATATCTTTAGGAACATAAAATAAAGTTTTTTTAACGATTTAGTGGAACTTTGGGCAAATTTGGACCATTTTTAAGAGAATTGTGGATTTTTTTTTGTACAGGAGCTCAAAAAATTGGGAAATTTCTACAATCATCTTTGAGAGCCTGTAAAAAATTATTTAATTAAAATATCGACTTGAAATATCTTTAGGAACATAAAATAAAGTTTTCTTAACGATTTAGTGGAACTTTGGGCAAATATGGACCATTTTTAAGAGAATTGTGGATTTTTTTGTACAGAGGCTCAAAAAATTGAAAAATTTTTACAATCATCTTTGAGAACCTGTAAAAAATTATCCAATTAAAATATCGACTTGAAATATCTTTAGGAACATAAAATAACGTTTTCTTAACGATTTAGTGGAACTTTGGGCAAATTTGGACCATTTTTAAGAGAATTGTGGATTTTTTTGTACAGAGACTCAAAAAATTGGAAAATTTTTACCATTATCTTTGAGAGCCTGTAAAAAATTGTCCCATTAAAATATCTACTTGAAATATGTTTAGAAACATAAAATAAAGCTTTCCTAAGAATTTAGAAGAACTTTGGGCGATTTTTAAGGAAGTAATAGATGTTTTTATACTGAGGATCTAAAAAATTGGAAAATTTTTATCATAATCTTTAAGAGCCTGTAAAAAATTATCCAATTAAAATATCGACTTAAAATATTTTTAGGAACATAAAATAACGTTTTCTTAACGATTTAGTGGAACTTTGGGCAAATTTGGACCATTTTTAAGAGAATTCTGGATTTTTTTGTACAGGAGTTCAAAAAATTGTGAAATTTTTACCATTATCTTTGAGAGCCTGTAAAAAATTATCCAAATAAAATATCGACTTGAAATATCTTAAGGAACCTAAAATAAAGTTTTTCTAACGATTTATTGAAACTTTGGGCAAATTTGGACCTTTTTTAAGGAAGTTATGAATTTTTTTGTACTGAGAGTTCAAAAAATTTCGAAATTTTTATGATCATCTTTGAGAGACTATTAAAAATTGTCCATTTAAAATATGGACTTAGGAACATAAAATACAGTTTTTCCTAACGACTTAATAGAACTCTGCGGAAATTTGCACCATTTTAAAAAAAGATATTGATTTTTTGTACTGAGACTCTGAGAAAAAATGGGAAATATTTATCAACATTTTTGAGAGCCTGTAAAAAAATTTCTAATTAAAACATCGACTTGAAATATTTTTAGGAACATAAATCAAGTTTTTTTAACGATTTAGTGGAACTTTGGGCAAATATGGGCAATTTTTAAGGAAGTAATAATTTTTTTTATACTGAGGATCAAAAAAATTGGGAAATTTTTATCATAATGTTTGAGAACCTGTAAAAAATTGTCCAGTTAAAATATCGACTTGAAATATCTTTAGGAACATAAAATAAAGTTTTCTTAACGATTTAGTGGAACTTTGGGCAAATTTGGACCATTTTTAAGAGAATTGTGGATTTTTTTGTACAGGAGCTCAGAAAATTGGAAAATTTTTACCATTATCTTTGAGAGCCTGTAAAAAATTGTCCCATTAAAATATCTACTTGAAATATGTTTAGAAACATAAAATAAAGCGTTCCTAACAATTTAGAAGAACTTTGAGCCAATTTGGGCGATTTTTAAGGAAGTAATAGATTTTTTTACACTGAGGATCTAAAAAATTGGAAAATTTTTATCATAATCTTTAAGAGCCTGTAAAAAAATTTCTAATTAAAACATCGACTTGAAATATTTTTAGGAACATAAATCAAGTTTTTTTAACGATTTAGTGGAACTTTGGGCAAATATGGGCGATTTTTAAGGAAGTAATAATTTTTTTTATACTGAGGATCTAAAAAATTGGTAAATTTTTATCATAATCTTTGAGAACCTGTAAAAAATTGTCCAGTTAAAATATCGACTTGAAATATCTTTAGGAACATAAAATGACTTTTTCTTAACGATTTTGTGGAACTTTAGGCAAATTTGGACTATTTTTAAGAGAATTGTGGTTTTTTTTGTACAGGAGCTCAGAAAATTGGAAAATTTTTACCATTATCTTTGAGAGCCTCTAAAAAATTGTCCCATTAAAATATTTACTTGAAATATGTTTAGAAACATAAAATAAAGCTTTCCTAACAATTTAGAAGAACTTTGGGCCAATTTGGGCGATTTTTAAGGAAGTAATAGATTTTTTTATACTGAGGATCTAAAAAATTGGGAAATTTTTATCATAATCGTTGAGAGCTTGTAAAAAAGTGTCCTAGTAAAACATCGACTTGAAACATCTTTAAGAACATAAAATAAAGTTTTCCTAACGATTTCGTAGAACATTGGGCAAATTTGAACCATTTTTAAGGTAGTTATGGATTTTTTTGTACTGAGGATTAAAGAGTTTCCAAAATATACAGGGTGTTCAATGATGAGATTAAGAGCTCGGAAATATGTCTTTTTTTAATATAACTTAAAGAGGATGGTAGCATTTTCGGTTATATCGGTATAAGTGGATGCTAACTAGCTTATTTTAAATAGGACATCCTATATATTTTTATTTTTTTATATTATATAATCTGAGGTATACTTTGGTGAAACAGTTTTTGAGATATTGACAGTTAAAGATGTTTTTTATTTATTTGAGGGGCCCTAGACACAAGCCAAATCTTATTTCAGAAAACTATTTAATAAAAGTTAAAAAAATTATTATTACTATTTAAAATAGTATGTGAAATCCCTTTAAATTTTACGTAGAAACTGAATATTTAATAATATATATTGTGCCCCCATAAAATAATGCTTAACACCTATGTAAGATTTAGCAGAAATGGATATATAAAAAGTCTTAAAAAAAGAATCGCCTTCTGCCGCATAAAATCAAATTCCTACTTTAGATACTCCTACTTTTTCTTTAAACACTAAGGAGATAATTTCATTATACAGCTGAGATTTATAATACGGTGTACTATTACGGTAATAAATTGGGAAGCATTTGTATAGTAAGTAAGTCCTTTTCCTTAAGAATTTTTCCATAAAAGATAAGTCCTCAGATATTATTTCAAGTAATTTCTCTTGGCTTCGTTTTACGCTTTTTGGATCGTGGAAAGATTTGTAATTATTATTCCCGGATATAGGAAAAAAGGGTATCCAAATAAGGGCAGCTTCAGTTGAAGCAAGAAATTCAAAATAGCTTTTAGTGCCTGGAAGAGCTAATTTATTACTTAAATTGTCTGTAAGGATTAGGGTGAAATATCACGAAGTAATTTAAAAAAATTAGCCCAAAAAGCCTAAAATATTTAAGAAGCTATTTTAAATGCCTAAAAGAAATAAATTCGATAATTCAAAAACCTTTGTGATGAATAAATATATTGACCACAAACCGACGCCAAAAAACGTTTAAAATATAGCCACCTTACCTATAAATCCACTTTTCTAACTTGTATTTTGCCCGACATAAATAACATGGACGAAAACATTGAACTAAAATACTTACTCCGAACGGTACCGGCGGTTTTCTCATAATGCAGGGCCGAGATTTCGATTTTCTCGCTCCCTCTTTATCTAAAGCGCTCGAAATTATACTCACTGCGTTTTTCACCCTCTCTTGTCGACTCTCTTCCTTGGGAATCTCTTCTTTTACCGATTCCGCCTTGACCGGTTCTATTATAAAACCCAATTAGTCACTAATATAAACCGTAATACCTAGTAGTACCTTCAACTTTATTAATTTTAGGCTTTAAGTCCACTTTTTTGCTGCTCTCAGCCACTTTAGGAGCTTCTTCCGGTTTCTTTTCCTCCTCGGACTTTTGTTTGTCGATCAGGGTCCTCTTGGGGGCCTCGTTTAATTTCGTTTTAATTGGAGCAGTCGACGTTAGGCTCGATTTCCGTTCAAACTCCTTTTTAAATCCGTCTACAGACACACCTAAAATGTCTTATTTTATTAAAAGGGTAATAACAACGAATACATTGAGTGATTTAGTTGTTATATTTGGTTTAAAATTGTTGAAGCAATCGTTAAAATAATGCAAAAAGTATTATTATAGCGGGGTTAAGATGATTATTTAAAAGGTTTTTTTTTTAATTGTACGGTATTTTCTTGAATAAACTTGATCTGTTTTTCACCGCTGTACAGGGTGTATTTCCCAGAGTGTATAGCCCAAATTCAGACTCAACTTTGAGGCAAGATTAACGTTATCTGGACCGCTTTCTGTATAAAGGAACCAACCCACCTAATCACATAACTGAGAAAAATTGGGAAAACTTCTGTATTCAAATAAAAATTCTAGGTTAAAGTTAATTTCTTAATGACTTATTTTATGCTTAGATATGTTTTATATTTACTAAGTTCTGTGGGTTGCTTAAGTTTTTTTTTATAATATGGCAGAAAATAATTATGTTTTTGTGGGTTGGTTCTTTTTTGCAAAATAATAAAACCATATGTTAATTAAATATTTATATTAATTATTCTTAAGAATACATCTTATAATTGCCACAAATAATTTTGGTTAATTACTATCTGTTTCCTCTAAATAAAAATCGACAGACCCACTAAAGCCATCTACGTCGTCATCTATATCTTTGCTCCTATTAAGGTTTTTATAAAAATTTTTGCAATCCTGTGGTATAAGATGTAATACAGATTTTATATCTTGTAGTTTTGGAGCAGAAATTTCCTTACCATTTGCCCACATAGGTATAAAACAAATCTTTAAAGGTATTGGTGTTAGGTCTTCCAACTTGCCTTTTTTTATGTCTACTTCAATGTATACCTCGTCCTCAAAACTTTCTTTAAAAAAGATAGAATGTCGTTGGCTTCTTTAAATTAAAATTTCTCGGGACTTAAGCCAGCTTATTTTTTGTTTGTTAATATCCGTTTCTCTGTTACAAATTGTTTTTTCAATTTCTGAAGTTGTAAAAAAGTCTAAGGATTTCATACGTGTGACCACAAAATTGTTTTCCGTGCGACATTGTTCCATAACTGGAATATAATCATCGGGAAGATACTGAACCGCATGGAAATTTTTCCAAGAGATGTATGAGTCTCTAGTAAAGTTTTCATTATTAAAACCATCTTTATGTTACGGTTTTGCCCTCCGCAAGAGTCGGACCAAAGAACTAATTCTTTAACATTAGGGCTGACTTTTTCCATAATATGCTTAAATAAACAGGAGCCTATTTCCTGGGCTCCGCGGCCTGCTTCATTTTCCAACCAAACGTAAAAGTATCCTTTATTGTCGGATCCACTGTGCACACCTAAATTGTATAACCATAGCTGCCTTTTACAGAATAAAATACCCGTTGGCAATCTTGGTAAAGGTAGGGTTTTTTCAAGGTCAAAGGTCAAACACTCAAACCAATCGGTATTTTTTGCTTTAAGCATATCCTCTTTCATCCATTTTCTTGCATTTTGCCAATTTTTTATATGTAATTCATGTTCTGCTTTTAATTCCTCCTTTTTTTTACTGTCTAAAGAATTATTTATGTTTGCCTTAAATGTATCACAAGAGTTACATGTATCTTTTTTTAAAGGCTTAAATTTTAAAGTAAATTCAGACAAAAATATACAACAAAACTAATTTCTCGGTATTTTTTATACATCAATGGAAGTGTCATTTCTGGAGGCAAAAATTCAATATTAGAATTTGTTTCTCTTCTATAATGACTTTTGTATTTTGGTATTGAATTTTGTTTTTTCCTCCTTGTTCTGATCCTCTCTTATCAGTAATACTACCATTAGTTCTTAATTTTTCCAATGCCGTGTTAACTCTCTTTGTTGAAATGCCTAACGTCTTCATAAAGGTCTCACGATCACGGATCTTTTCAAAAAAAGAATATTTAATCAGTAAAAAGGAACCAACCCACTTGGAACTGTTTAGCAGATTTCTATATTTGGAATTTTTATTTGTTGGTTGGTACGGCCGCGATTAGAGGTCACCACTGCACTGAGGGTTGGATCGATTTTGCAGATTATTTTTAGGTGGATCAGATTTTTAAATATCTCGATTTTTTTAATTTTGTGGGTTGGTTCCTTTTTGCAGAAAGCGGTCCATTTAATATCTAATAAAATGCTAGTATTAAGTTAAATACTTCAGAAAATATAACGATAAAGCTGGAAATTGTAGGTTTTGTTTTATTTTTTTTTTATATAATTATATCTTTGTAGAGAGAGAAATTTAAGAAGACTTTCCTCCTTTTAAAAGAGAGTCGTTTAAAAAACCTGTTTTTCATACAGACCTCTATTTTATTGACCTATATTAATTAATATTACATATTTAGTTTCATTTTTTAA
Source organism: Anthonomus grandis grandis (assembly GCF_022605725.1). Taxonomy (NCBI): domain Eukaryota; kingdom Metazoa; phylum Arthropoda; class Insecta; order Coleoptera; family Curculionidae; genus Anthonomus; species Anthonomus grandis. Next base: position 3,182,346 of record NC_065548.1, read on the forward strand.
ATTAATTTTTTTACACTGGAATGATCACTATAAAAATCAATATTCATATGCCTGGACTATAAAAATTATTAATCAATTCTTAGCTACAAGAAATATTAAAAAAAAACACTAATTCCAGACTTGAGAATGACCATTAAGTATCTAATTAATATTCGATTGCCTGAACTGTAAACATTATAAATCAACTCGACTGATTGGACTGAAAAAAATAATAAATCATGAGCTTAAAAATTATGATTGAAGCGTCTTAATGATGAATCAGTATTCAACTGCCTAGAATATGGACATCAATATTCATATGCCTGGACTATAAAAATTACGAATCAATAATTAGCTACAAGAAATATAAAAAAATCACTAACCACAGACATGAAATTGACCATTAAGTAGTATGTAATTAATAAATCGATATTTATTATTATATTGTATAATTTTGAAATTTCGACTTTTTGACTCAATTTATTCATCTTCGGGCAACATTTTTCACTACTACATTTCAAAACCCGATATATATATATATATATTGATTGTCATGAATATTAATACTATATTATACTATTTATACAATGAATTAAGCATTTCTACGTCGAAATTATTTGCAAAATCCGCGGAGAATCTTGGAAATATTTCTTATAAGAAGCAAGTTGATGATGGTCTCGGAGAACCAAAACGTTGAATTTAAAAAATCCGAAAAATGTAAAAAAGGTTGTGCCAGTATGCTGGTAGTAATACAGACCTGTGTTTCTTATTCATTAAAATTCTTTAGTTTTCAGGCAACTGTTTTTTGAAAGTCTTTTACTGCTTCAGATATGTGGTTCTCTGTTTATTATCCTTTTATTATATTTTTCTCAAATCTATTGAACTCACTTTCAGTCTCATTATTCTCTATCCTTTAAATACAATCTACCTCGTTCTTTAATTTTGTCAAGGTACGGTCTGACGTAACCCAGAAATGACAGTTATTCGAGATAAATGAAATTATTAGGAGTTACTTCCAGGACTTCGAAATTATTCCCTACATTTTCCAGGCGTATTTAAATAAATAAATATTTACCCCAATACATCCTACATATAATTCAGAAATTGATATGCCAATATTTGGGAATATGAATGTAATGTTCCTAAAATATTGGATTGATATATCCCTAAATAGATTCCAGGTAAAACTGCCTGGAATATGAAAAAAAATGGACATCAACTGCTTGAAAAAATTATATATTTAAATAGCGAAGAATTTTAATAGGAAGAGCAACCATTTTCTTAATAGGTCAATATTATCAGGATTTTTAATGATTTTTAAAAACTAAACTAAGTAAATTAAACATGTGCAATGCCTGGAATATAATTTACAAAATATTGTTGATAGAATAATGTCTTATTTCTTTCAGGAATATTAAAAACACTCGAAAACCCAGAATGGTATTATCCAGGGCCATTGAATATATGAAAACATAAATAATATCGTGTTTCCAGGATATTAAGGACGTTTGAAGTCCAGGCATTTGTGTGCCTAGAATAACTCTTTTACTACCTATAAGTCTCTCACAGGTATTTGAGTTACATGGAAAGCCTGGAATAATAATTTAAATACTATTGTGCCTTTTTTGGTCATTTGGAAGTAATCTGATAAGAGGTTTAGACTTTTGTTTTAATTCTATTAATTCTAAAGTAATTCCAGCATTTTATTCCAGGCGTTTGTGTGTCTGGAATAATTCTTTTACTACTTATAAGTCTCTCACAGGTATTTGAGTTACATGGAAAGCCTGGAATAATAATTTAAATACTATTGTGCTTTTTTTGGTCATTTGGAAGTAATCTGATAAAAGGTTTAGACTTTTGTCTTAATTCTATTACTTCTAAAGTAATTCCAGGATTTTATTCCAGGCATTTGTGTGCCTGAAATAATTTTTTTACCACTTATAAGTCTCTCACAGGTATTTGAGTTACATAGAAAGCCTGGAATAATGATTTAAATACTATTGTGCCTTTTTTGGTCATTTGGAAGTAATCTGATAAGAGGCTTAGACTTTTGTTTTAATTCTATTAATTCTAAATATTCTAAAGTAATTCCAGGATTTTATTCTAGGCATTTGTGTGCCTGGAATAATTCTTTTACTACCTATAAGTCTCTCACAGGTATTTAAGTTACATGGAAAGCCTGGAATAATAATTTAAATACTATTGTGTCTTTTTTGGTCATTTGGAAGTGTCTGATAAGAGGTTTAGACTTTTGTTTTAATTCTAAATATTCTAAAGTAACTCCAGGATTTTATTCCAGGCATTTGTGTGTCTGAAATAATTCTTTTACTACTTATAAGTCTCTCACAGGCGTTTGAGTTCCTTGAAAAACCTGGAATAACGATTTAAAAACTCTTTTGGTCATTTTGATGTAATCTGATAAGAGTTTGAGAATTTTGTTTTAATTCTAAATATTCTAAAGAACTCCAGGATTTTATTCTAGGCATTTGTGTGCCTGGAATAATTCTTTTACTACCTATAAGACTCTCACAGGTATTTGAGTTACATGGAAAGCCTGGAATAATAATTTAAATACTATTGTGTCTTTTTTGGTCATTTGGAAGTAATCTGATAAGAGGTTTAGACTTTTGTTTTAATTCTAAATATTCTAAAGTAACTCCAGGATTTTATTCCACGCATTTGTGTGTCTGGAATAATTCTTTTACTACTTATAAGTCTCTCACAGGCGTTTGAGTTCCTTGAAAAACCTGGAATAACGATTTAAAAACTCCTTTGGTCATTTTGATGTAATCTGATAAGAGTTTTAGAATTTTGTTTTAATTCTAAATATTCTAAAGTAAGTCCAGGATTTTATTCCAGGCATTTGTGTGTCTGGAATAATTCTTTTACTACTTATAAGTCTCTCACAGGCGTTTGAGTTCCTTGAAAAACCTGGAATAACGATTTAAAAACTCCTTTGGTCATTTTGATGTAATCTGATAAGAGTTTTAGAATTTTGGTTTAATTCTAAATATTCTAAAGTAAGTCCAGGATTTTATTCCAGGCATTTGTGTGTCTGGAATAATTCTTTTACTACTTATAAGTCTCTCACAGGCGTTTGAGTTCCTTGAAAAACCTGGAATAACGATTTTAAAACTCTTTTGGTCATTTTGATGTAATCTGATAAGAGTTTTAGAATTTTCTTTTAATTCTAAATATTCTAAAGTAAGTCCAGGATTTTCTTCCAGGCATTTGTGTGTCTGGAATAACTCTTTTACTACCTATAAGTCTCTCACAGGTATTTGAGTTACATGGAAAGCCTGGAATAATAATTTAAATACTATTGTGTCTTTTCTGGTCATTTGGAAGTAATCTGATAAGAGGTTTAGACTTTTGTTTTAATTCTAAATATTCTAAAGTAACTCCAGGATTTTATTCCACGCATTTGTGTGTCTGGAATAATTCTTTTACTACTTATAAGTCTCTCACAGGCGTTTGAGTTCCTTGAAAAACCTGGAATAACGATTTAAAAACTCTTTTGGTCATTTTGATGTAATCTGATAAGAGTTTTAGAATTTTGGTTTAATTCTAAATATTCTAAAGTAAGTCCAGGATTTTATTCCAGGCATTTGTGTGTCTGGAATAATTCTTTTACTACTTATAAGTCTCTCACAGGCGTTTGAGTTCCTTGAAAAACCTGGAATAACGATTTAAAAACTCTTTTGGTCATTTTGATGTAATCTGATAAGAGTTTTAGAATTTTGGTTTAATTCTAAATATTCTGAGGTAAGTCCAGGATTTTATTCCAGGCATTTGTGTGTCTGGAATAATTCTTTTACTACTTATAAGTCTCTCACAGGCGTTTGAGTTCCTTGAAAAACCTGGAATAACGATTTTAAAACTCTTTTGGTCATTTTGATGTAATCTGATAAGAGTTTTAGAATTTTCTTTTAATTCTAAATATTCTAAAGTAAGTCCAGGATTTTCTTCCAGGCATTTGTGTGTCTGGAATAACTCTTTTACTACCTATAAGTCTCTCACAGGTATTTGAGTTACATGGAAAGCCTGGAATAATAATTTAAATACTATTTTGCCTTTTTTGGTCATTTGGAAGTAATCTGATAAGAGGTTTAGACTTTTGTTTTAATTCTAAATATTCTAAAGTAATTCCGGGATTTTATTTCAGGCATTTGTCTTAAGTATAAACATAAGTCTCTCACAGGTTTTTCAGTTATTTGGGAAAATTCAGTTGCTTGTAAAAATGATTTTCAATTTCCATTTCTTACATATTCCTTCCAGGCCTTTTAAGCCACTTTCCAGCCTATTCCACGGATTTGAAGTATTTTTTTAAAGCCTTTTTAGAATCTATTATAATTTTTTATATTTTCCAGACATTTAAGGCACTTTTATATTTTTGCCCTTGCACTTCAAGCCACTCCCTTTGGGCAGTCGAGTTTTACTATTGTTTCCAGATTTTAAACCCATTTCCGATCTCATTTGAAGTATTGAATGCTACTTCCAGGAATTATTCCCTATATATTCCAGGCATATCTACTCCAAAACGGTATTAAATAAATACGAGAGTCTCACTATTACATTCATATGTTAAAAACATGTAAATTTATAATATATATCCTATTGTTAATTCATGAAGTATTTTGTCAATATTTAGGAATATGAATAGAACGTACTTGGGATATTGGTTTGAAATATCTCTGAATAGATTTAGGTGAAACTGCCTGGAAATAATATGTATTTTAGTAATTGTTCCAGGCAATTGAAAAGCATTTTTGTGCCTGTTTCAGGCAATTATAGAAATTTTATGTTTCGTTCAGGATTCTATTGAAAAATGTAAATATATCACTTGTTTTAAACAGACTTTCAAATTAATTAACAATAGGACAAAATTATTAACTTTTTTCTAATTTTTTCACCCCAAAAACTCTCTTTTTCTTGAGATTTTCTCCCATTAACAATCCTTATTCTGCCCACCAAAAGTATTAAATGGAAATTTGAGGTAAGAGGTGAGTTTTTTCTCTAAACTAGTTAATATATTTGATATTATGAGTTATTATAGTAAGATGATGAAACAATGAACGTTAACAAAAACTGATTAATAAAATCAAGACGAATAAGCGCAATATGTCACATACCTTGCTGCGTAACCATGCTGTCTATAAAAAAAAAAGAAATAAAAAAAAAGAGTTTTGAGAAAGGAAAATCATAAAAATTATTCAGTTATTTAGAAATGGTGCAAATAGGTTTAAAATAATTCTTTTTTTTTTTTAAGAGGACTTACCAGGAATTAAAATCTTTTTAGGTTTTTCCACTGGGACGGGTTTGGTCTCGGTGGGACTTATCAAGTTTTGGAACTTTTCAGCCGCCTCGAATATTCTCGATTTTCTCCTTTCCACCGGTTTCGTTGGGGTCTCTTGCTTCTCTTGTTTGGCACATGGTTTTTCATGCACCGGGGTTACAGTACCGTTTTCTTTAACCTGAAAATGAACCTTGAGCTTTAGGTTTAAAGGTTATTATTGTTATTAGTACCACCGGTTTTTCCTTTTCTTTCTCGTCCTTTTTAATAATCTCCTCCAGCTTGACGGGTTTGTCGTTGTCATTTTTGTCAGTCAAAATCTTCTTTTTAGGAACCTTTTTCTTTACCGCAGTTTTTTCTTCTAGAGACTTTACTTCTTCTGTTTTATTTTCTGGAGATTCAGCCTTGTTTTCTTTGTCGACTAGGTTTTCTTGACTAGGTATTTCATTTATGCCTTAAAATACGTCTTTTAATTAAAATTCATGTTATTAAAATCTAAATATCTAAACCATTGATGAGTTACTTATTTTGTTGGGTGTTATAGTAAAAATCAATTTAGAAAATACTATCTCGTACGCGGAATTATTGAAAATAAGAAGGAACTATATTTAATATATCTAAATAATCATTATACCAAAATACCTTTCGTTATATTTAATTTAATTTAAAGTTCAACAAATCTTGACTATAATAATTTACTTGAGGTATAATAGATTTTTTTTTTATATACCCAGCAGCTGAGGTTTTATCTATCGAAAGCTTTCAAGACCCTTAAATCTAATAACACTATTAAAATTCTTTCAGTAGATAAAGATAATGCTACTGTTCTTTTACTATTAACACTGATGAAAATAAATTAAATTTATTAATTAATGATGATATGATCAGATTTATAATTTACATAAGACATAAAAACCAATTTTCTGACACTGACAGATTTAAATTAACTCCACATAATAGTAAAACACCACATTTTTATCGTTCACCAGAAATACTTTTTTTTACAAATACATAATCCAATTTATAAAGACCATAAATTAGGCCTGTGTTCAAAATTTTCATTCATTTCTACATTGATACAAAAACAAAAAAAGAATCTTTTTCTTTTATAAATAAATAAATATATTATTCTACTTGAATATGTACATAAAATGAATGTTCCCTTAAAAAAAACATATAGTTAATAATATAAGTTCACCTACTCAGCCTGTTGCAAAATATCTTTTAAATATTCTATCTCCATACACTAATAATGCTGATTCATACATTCCAAATTCTCAACACTTTTTAGAAAAACTTTTTACAATTTCTTTACCCCCATGATTTTTTGGTAAGTTGTGACGTTGTCAGTCTTTTTTACTAATGTTCACAAAATTTTAAATATTGTTAAAAATTAATTAGAGAATGATAATAATTTGGTAGAACGAACAACACTAAGTTAGTACAATTATAGAACTTTCAACCTACTAGGTAAAAACTACTCAATTCCAATATAATAATGAATTTTATCATCAACTTTTTTCAAAAGGTTCTCCTCTTTCACCAATTTTAAATAATATATTTATGGAAAATTTTGAGTCTAAAATTATTAATACATTCGATAAAGAAACCTAAAATATAGTGGCGATATATTGATGATATTTTTTCAATATATCACCCTAACGAAATAGACCTTAATATTTTTTTAAATTACATTAACTCCAAAGAATCCAGTAGAAAATTTACTCTCGAAAAGGAAACTGATGGTCAGGTTCGTTTTTGCTTTAAATCGCAAAACATATTAAGATATCTATTAACGAAAACTAATCTTTTAATGAAAATGTAATATTTAAAAGTCCTGGCACTTGCGGTAAATGTTACACAGATAGAACGTATGTAGATGTAGATCATTACCAAAAACAATTACTGAACATAAATCTTACATATAAAACACCATGATTTTCAAAACTCCAAAATTACACAACCAAAATAACCCTTTCGGCCCCAATGGGACAAATTAATCCCAACATACATTTCTTAACATCTGCGGGGCGCTATCTGTCCCTTTTTTAAGGGAAATAGTCATTAGCGGGTATTTTAAGGTTTTAACAATTTTTCGACAGGCAGCGACACGCTTTTTGGAGGTCATTCTGATTGTAAACGCCGAAAAGCGAGCACGTTGTTGGTTTTTGACACTGTTTTTTTACAAATTTGATAGTTTTTGTGTGGTTTTTGAAGCAATCTGTTTAGGTAAGTTCAGCATATATAATAGCAAAGTATTTTGATGGTTTTTTTGTTTTGGTTTTTGCATTTTGGGTGTAATATTTGGCTATGGGATATATGTGTCCCAGTGGGTTTTCTTATAGGGTGATTTATATCCCAATGGTATTTTACAGTATGTCAAGAAAGAAGTTGACTAGGGCAGAGCTTCAAGATCTTGCTGACAATTTAGAAGAGTTGTCATCCAGAGAAGAGGTGCAATCCCCATATGAAGACTCTTCCTCAGAAGAAGACCCATTCCACGAGTCCGACGAGTTGTATCAGCCCTCGGATACTTCGGACGAAGATAGTGGAGACATTGAAAGTGATGCACACGAGAACCTAACCCAACCCAACGACGGCGTTATTTCTGCTGAAAATTCAGATCAAGAGGCTGAAACTCCTGTTACAACTGGTAATATAATTTGGTCATTATTTACAAATTCCTATGTCCCAAGATTTAGCATTCCAAATGAAAGTCAATTTCAATTGCTGCAAATGCTAGACATATTCACTAACATTTGTCCTCGAAGTTTATTTACTTTTATTGCTGAGTCTACAAACCAGCGAATCAAAATTTACAAAAAAAAAGCAGGTGACTTTCACTGATGCAGGGGAGATTATGATTACTATTGGCTGCACATTAGTTATGTGTTTCAATAAGGTGCCAAAACTTCGCCATTACTGGTCATCGAATACATCTGTGGGAAACAAGGCCATCAAATCGGCCATAACCAACCAAACAAACAGGTGTTTGTTTTTAATATCCAAGCTTTATTTCAATAATCCAGTCAAGCCAGAAGGGGCCAGTAAGATTTACTATGTACAAGAGCTTCTATCTTGCTTCAAATATACGTTTCAGAAATATCGATCCGACAGTACAAGTCAAAGTATTGACGAGAGCATGGTGAGCTTCAAAGGAAGATCTTCACTGAAACAATATATGCCACAAAAAAATAATTTTATGCCTGTGAAAAGAGACCATAATTTTATGGTCTAGATGATGATGCCAAAACAGGATATACATACGATGCAAATGTATATTGCGGCAAGGACGACGTTGAAAGGAGCGGAACTTTGGGCGAAACTGTTGTAAAAAAATTATGTGAAACTATACAAAATCCAAACGTAGTTCTGGCCTTTGATCGATTTTTTACATCAGTCCGTTTGATGGATTCCCTCCAATACCCAGCTGTGCGAACAGCCATTATTACAAAAAAAGACATGCCAAAAAAATTAATCGAAAAACGAAAAATGTCTAGGGATGAATGTGAGTTTTTATCAAATCAAACAAACTCTATCGCGATCAAATGGCAAGATACAAAGCAGGTTATTCTTTTGAGTAACTGCCATACCCCTGATATGACCTGTGTGAAGAGAAAAGACAATACTGGGCAGAGAGTTGACGTACCATGTCCCACTGCTATTGCATACTACAATGAAATCATGGGTGGTGTGGATCTGGCTGATTAGATGAGTGGTGTGTATGACTTTGGCAGAAAATCATGCAAATGGTGGAAAAAAGTATTTTATCGACTTTTGATGATTGCTGTTGTTAACAGCTGAGTAATATATAATGACTTACGTCGTACCCAAAAAAAGATACCCTTACTGGAATTTTTATTTACCTTAACAGAGGACCTAATCAAAGAAGGACAACAGCAAACTTCAGTCAAACTTCGAAGAAACAGTTGTGGAAGGCTGTCAAAGAGATCAAAAGTAATGAAAAATGTGGGTAATCACCTTCCAATAGAAACATCGAAACGGCGAAGATGTGCTCGTTGCGCTCTTCAGAAAAAAGAACGTAGAACCACTACTATTTGTGCAATGTGCGATGTAGGGTTGTGCAAGCATTGTTTTGCGCTTTATCATTCGTCCTAAAATAGTTACCTTTGCGGGTTGTCTTTTTGTGAATAAAAAAAATAAAAATTCTGAAATAGAAAAATGTGTTTTTTTTGGCCCCTAGGGATATTTATAATCCACCTAAAAATCCCGCTGGGATATATTTGTCCCACAATTTTTTGCTCTCCCTGTATAAATATTTTTTATTTTAACTAGTATATATTGTCAAATGATCTCTTAAAATACCATAACTCGCAAAAACATCCTTAAAATTATTAAAAATAAAATTGGGTCCCAAAGGGTTAAAACCATAGAACAAACGAGGCTGCCTCCTCAATTTTAGCAAAGAAACCAATTTCAAAATTACGTCAATTAAAGAAATGTGCATTTATAATATTAAATGAAGACAAATGTATAGCGGTTGATTTTAATAATAATTCATTCTTAAAATTAATTGATAATTTGAAATATGTTTTATTTGTATATTTTCTTATTAAATTATCCAATAAAATAAGTAACTCATTATGAATTCGTCATAACAATAAAGATTCATTATTTATCTCTTAATTTGAGGAATACTGAATGTCACCTTAAATTTGGGAAAAAATTAAAGACATTATTACAAAATGAAGCTTTTTACTCAATGGATGAATTTTACGCTAGACACTTTTAGTCATATTGTTTTGTTTTATACGTAATTTTTATTATTGTTATTCACTGACTAGTTTTGATACATGTATTTTATAAGTTTTAAAACCTTTACCTGTAATGTTTCCTTATTTTGTTTTATAAATATTGCCACTATTTTCTCCTTTTTACAGCTTTGTTAACAACTTTTAGGTTTATAACAATAAAGCAATTTTTGAATTTGATTTTACTTAAACCATTGGTGACACAAAAAGGATTTTTTTAATCTTGCAAGCTCTTGCGAAGTTGCCAAGACTAAGCAAACTCTTTTCAAACTAATAAAACTATTGCGAAACGCTCTAATTTCCCAGTTTTAGTGAACAAAAAAAAAATTTTGCTTACCTTCTAAAAGCTTACCCCCAAGACTCGACTGTGTCCTCTTCACTTTCGAAACTGATGGTGACTTCTTAGCGTTTTCCTTTTCCTTAACTTCTTCCATGATTTCTTGACACGCGGCCCCCTCTATCGAAGGATCGATGTCCATCTCCCTCGTTATCGTTTGCGTTGAAGATTTGTTTAGGGGCGTCACTTCGGACATACTTGCGTCCTCTTGAACCTTCTCTTTGATCGTTTCATGTACCTATAAGAAAAATATGTTAATTCGCCTTAATAATAACACGAATATATTTCAATTCATCAAGAATTTTAAAGGAATCAACCGAGATAGTCTGTTGTAGTATATTTCTTTATACAATAAATATATTATTTTAACTATTAAAGCAATAGAATGAAAGTAGTGGGTGTAAGTGAGTCAGAATAGAATCTAACGGATAAATTAACATTTTATTAAAATTGACAGAATAACTCGCAAAATCCGATGGAGAAATGAAAATCAAAAAGTTGTAAGCGGCAATCTTTCTAGGGCTTACAGTGGATGTCATTACATATAGTATTTTCATAGAAATAGAAAGATTGAATATATGATGTAATCGTTGTGTAATCTTTAATGATTATGGTGAAAATGCAGTGGAGTCGTAGGTTAAGGTAAAATGAAAATCCTGCAGTCTCCCTCCACTTATTCATTAAACATTTAGTCATTTAAAATTCCCTACATGGTTCGGACACAGTGGTGTCCGTCATCAGAGGATAAAAGGTTTAAAATTGGTATTAGCCATACGCCCCAGGGTTTGATTCCATGTCAAAAAAACCCTCTATTTATTATTATTGTTTTTTTTTTATTTTATTATTTTTAATTTTATTTATTTACATTCTGTTGTTGACAAGGACAACACTCGTAAGACTAATATGCTTACCTTTAGGTGTGACCTTACTGGCATTATTCTTGACAGAAATAAATTAAACAATACAGAAAGTTTAAAATTCTTTGGTATCAAAATGGACAGAAAACTAAATTTTGATTATCACATAGGCGCTCTATCTAAGAAACTGTCTTCAAATTGTTACGTTTTAAGAGTTATTTCTAGAGAGTTGGATCAAAGTTCAATTAGAATGGCCTATTTTCCCCAAATTAAGAGTAATTTAAGATATGGTCTTCCCTTTTGGGGAACCTGAAGTGTTTATCTCTTTAAGTCTTTGTTTGAATTACAAAAGAATGTTGTTCGAATTATGTACCATCGTGCCGAAAAAAAACTGGGACATTAAAATTAAGGTAGGGAATTGTCTCCTAATCTCTCCTGTAAATCGCGTTCCTTATGTATATTATGCATATTTACGCATTATGAATTTTTGAAGTCTTATTAAATACATATTTAAATAATAATATTGATACAAAACATTTTTATTTTTCGATATTTATTTTTATTTGGAACACATTTTATAAATAAACCAAAAGTAACTATACTCTATTTCAGAAGTGTATAGAGCAATAAACTGGGGAATTCCGTTCTGTTTGGCTACATTTCGTGGTAGTTCATAGGCGCAGGTACTTATAATATTTATGAATTTAATTTTCATGGATTAAATGCCTTTATTTTGAAAGAGATTAAATACTAAATAAATACTTTTAATCCTTTTGTATAGGTACCTATCTTTTAACTCTTTGTAACATGCAAAAATGGGGTCAGGTAATATATACAGACTATAAATACTTTTAAATCATATTTTAAACGTTAGTAGTCACTGCTACGCTGTAGTGTAATCACAATATTATTATCCCAATATTTAAAAAATGGAGGTATTCAGTCCAACGAAAAGATGTACTAAAAATTCTCCACTATCACTGAGTGAAAAAGTTATTATTTTAAATGTACATGATTGCATAAAACACGATTACCCTAGTTTTACTGTGCAAGAAATTGTTGAAAAATGTTCTCGAATGAGTGGAATTGGAAAGTCCACCATTTTCAAATTGTTGCGGGAAAGAAAAGTAGCAGGTCAAGTGGAATCTCCCAAGCAAAAGCCAGGACGACCTACAAAAGTCCTTGATGAAAATGCTAAATGTATAATTCGAAGAAAAGTTCACTCTTTTTATTTTAAAAAGGAAATACCCACCCTAGACAAAATTTTAATGGAGCTTGGCCGAGATGACAGTATTCCGTTGATAAGTAGAAAACTTTTATGGAAAACTTTAAAAAATATGGATTTTGCCTGGGAAAAGCATAACCGCAAAGCACTTTTACTGGAGAGCGACGAAATTGTTTGTTGGAGACGACAATACTTGAGAAGTATCAAGCAGTACCGCAGGGAGCAAAAGAAAGTTTTTTATCTTGATGAGACGTGGATTAACGAAGGTTATATAGTCCAAAAAATGTGGCAAGACAAAAATATAACCAGTGCTCGCCAAGCTTTCATAGAAGGCCTGTCTACGGGTATTAAAGTACCTTCGGGAAAAGGAAAAAGACTTATAATCACACATATTGGAAGCGAAGAGGGATTTTTAAAAGAAGGTCTGCTAACCTTTGAGTCGACTCGCACAGGAGATTACCATGAAGACATGAACTCAGACGTTTTCGAGGACTATTTTGGTGAAATGATAAAATTTCTTCCGGCTAATTCGGTGGTGGTTATGGATAACGCAAGCTATCATTCACGGCGAATAGAGAAGACGCCAACTTCAAGTTGGAGAAAGCAACAAATTATCGATTGGCTGACTGCAAAAGGTATTGCGTTTGAAGCAAATTTGATAAAAAAAGAACTGCTGGCAATAGCAAACTTACACAAAACTCGTTTCATGAAATACGCCGTGGAAGATATAGCCGAAAAATATAATATAACTGTACTGCGCTTACCGCCATATCATTGCGAACTAAATCCTATAGAACTGATATGGGCGCAGGTAAAAGGATTTGTAGCAAGACAAAACACGACTTTTAAAATGAAAGATGTTAAGCTACTGTTTGATCAAGCCTTTACGGAAGCGACACCAGAGAATTGGCGAAAAGCAGTCCAGCATGTAATTAAGCAAGAGGACAAAATGTGGGATCTTGACAACCTCATCGATCAGACAGTCGATCCTTTAATTATAATGTCAAGAGGTGATGACAGTTCGTCAGATGACGAAGAAGACTGCAATCTATTATAATTTAAAATTGTTATACACTGTTCAAAAAGTGCCAGATCCAAAAGTGACATTTTCAACTGTTTTACTCTACATATTATGTTCAATAAATTTGTGAAAAAAATATATTATTCCATTTAAACAAAAGTAACTTTCTAAAATAAAATAGCATTTAAGTACATTAATTATAAGGTAAAAGGCAAGTCCCAGTTGCACGCCTTTGGCGAACCGTTTTCAATGTTTATCAGTATAAAATATTGGTGGATCACCAGGTACCACTTTTGCATACCTAATGAGGTTTTATTGCTCTACACACTTCTGAAATAGAGTATAATATCTTTTTTGATAATATGGAATAAAAAATTATTAATACTTAGTAAGCGCATCGTCGTTATCAATTACAGCGTGCAAACGTCGTGGCATACTTAGAATTAAGTTTCTGGTATATTCTTTGGTTATTTGGTCCCATGCGTCATCTATCTTTAGGCGTAATTCATTCTGATTTCTAGGGCTAATAGTACTAGCGGTACGCCAAAAGATACTGCATTTTTGATACCAAGGTGCCACTTGGCACAGATGTTCCTTAAAACCATTTAGACGATTTGGCCCGAAGAACACTCGAGATTTTCCGTGTGGGTAGATTTTAGGGGAGTGGGGGTAAAAATTAAGAAAAAAACAAATTGAAAAAAATAAATTTATCCTAGCGGCGAGATCTGGGTGTCAATTTCATATAATTTGGACCCAAGCAATTTAATGGTCTTGCCAAAAATGTAATGCAGATACTGGAAGTCTGTCATAAGTAAGATTGAATTTTGTCTTTAACCAAAACCGGGTCGTGTAAGGTGTCTAAACTTATGTTTTCCGGGTCAAGGAGGTATATAGAAGCCGAGATATAAGCCTTCAAAGTTTGGGTTTTTTCGTTTTTCGGGTATACCCCACCGTATCGATTTTTTTCAAAAAAATATATTTTTTTCGAATTCGAACTAACTATACCAGCACATATCATAGAACAATCCGTTCTCATCAAGTAGATCACGAAAATACCGGGTTATAAGGGAATCCGAGCAGAACTAAGAAATCGAGTATTTTTTCGACCTCGTTTTTGAGGCCAAAAATGGGCATCAAAAATGCCATATCTCGGCTATTATACAAGCTATGACCTTGCGGAAGGTCTTGTTGAATTCAAAATGACAAAACTAAGACAAATCCGTTGGAATTTTCCCGATAGCTCTTATAGAAGCCGAGATATAAGCCTTCAAAACCTTCGGGTTCCTGATAAAATTTAATATTTTGCATTGGTTATAATGCATGAGTTATCTATACTCTATTTCAGAAGTGTGTAGAGCAATAAAACCTCATTAGGTATGCAAAAGTGGTACCTGGTGATCCACCAATATTTTATGCCACTACCTTAGTTGGGTATTAGTTTCAATGTAAAATTCTTTCTTTTCGTTGATTGCAGGTAGTGCCACCCGGTTTTGGGTCAATTTATGAGTTTTGCCCATTGTTACCCACTGATAAACATTGAAAACGGTTCGCCAAAGGCGTGCAACCGGGACTTGTTTTTTACCTTATAATTAATGTACTTAAATGCTATTTTATTTTAGAAAGTTACTTTTGTTTAAATGGAATAATATATTTTTTCACAAATTTATTGAACATAATATGTAGAGTAAAACAGTTGAAAATGTCACTTTTGGATCTGGCACTTTTTAAACAGTGTATAACAATTTTAAATTATAATAGATTGTAGTCTTCTTCGTCATCTGACGAACTGTCATCACCTCTTGACATTATAATTAAAGGATCGACTGTCTGATCGATGAGGTTGTCAAGATCCCACATTTTGTCCTCTTGCTTAATTACATGCTGGACTGCTTTTCGCCAATTCTCTGGTGTCGCTTCCGTAATGGCTTGATCAAACAGTAGCTTAACATCTTTCATTTTAAAAGTCGTGTTTTGTCTTGCTACAAATCCTTTTACCTGCGCCCATATCAGTTCTATAGGATTTAGTTCGCAATGATATGGCGGTAAGCGCAGTACAGTTATATTATATTTTTCGGCTATATCTTCCACGGCGTATTTCATGAAACGAGTTATGTGTAAGTTTGCTATTGCCAGCAGTTCTTTTTTTATCAAATTTGCTTCAAACGCAATACCTTTTGCAGTCAGCCAATCGATAATTTCTTGCTTTCTCCAACTTGAAGTTGGCGTCTTCTCTATTCGCCGTGAATGATAGCTTGCGTTATCCATAACCACCACCGAATTAGCCGGAAGAAATTTTATCATTTCACCAAAATAGTCCTCGAAAACGTCTGAGATCATGTCTTCATGGTAATCTCCTGTGCGAGTCGACTCAAAGAGTCGACAAAGTCGACTCTTTTAAAAATCCCTCTTCGCTTCCAATATGTGTGATTATAAGTCTTTTTCCTTTTCCCGAAGGTACTTTAATACCCGTAGACAGACCTTCTATGAAAGCTTGGCGAGCACTGGTTATATTTTTGTCTTGCCACATTTTTTGGACTATATAACCTTCGTTAATCCACGTCTCATCAAGATAAAAAACTTTCTTTTGCTCCCTGCGGTACTGCTTGATACTTCTCAAGTATTGTCGTCTCCAACAAACAATTTCGTCGCTCTCCAGTAAAAGTGCTTTGCGGTTATGCTTTTCCCAGGCAAAATCCATATTTTTTAAAGTTTTCCATAAAAGTTTTCTACTTATCAACGGAATACTGTCATCTCGGCCAAGCTCCATTAAAATTTTGTCTAGGGTGGGTATTTCCTTTTTAAAATAAAAAGAGTGAACTTTTCTTCGAATTATACACTTAGCATTTTCATCAAGGACTTTTGTAGGTTGTTCGTCCTGGCTTTTGCTTGGGAGATTCCACTTGACCTGCTACTTTTCTTTCCCGCAACAATTTGAAAATGGTGGACTTTCCAATTCCACTCATTCGAGAACATTTTTCAACAATTTCTTGCACAGTAAAACTAGGGTAATCGTGTTTTATGCAATCATGTACATTTAAAATAATAACTTTTTCACTCAGCGATAGTGGAGAATTTTTAGTACATCTTTTCGTTGGACTGAATACCTCCATTTTTTAAATATTGGGATATTAATATTGTGATTACACTACAGCGTAGCAGTGACTACTAACGTTTAAAATATGATTTAAAAGTATTTATAGTCTGTATATATTACCTGACCCCATTTTTGCATGTTACAAAGCGTTAAAAGATAGGTACCTATACAAAAGGATTAAAAGTATTTATTTAGTATTTAATCTCTTTCAAAATAAAGGCATTTAATCCGTGAAAATTAAATTCATAAATATTATAAGTACCTGCGCCTATGAACTACCACGAAATGTAGCCAAACAGAACGGAATTCCCCAGTTTATTGCTCTATACACTTCTGAAATAGAGTATAGCTGAAAATCGCTTATGGTACATAGCGTCCATTTTCGATAACCGTAGGTTATTTTTAATGCCATAAATGAATTTCCTTACCCCAAAAACATAAGTCTAGGCATCTTACACGACCCGGTTTACGTTAAAGATAAAATTCAATGAAAAGTCGGCCATTTTTTTAAAATGGCGGCTTTTGACAGACTGCCAGCATCTGTATGGCATTTTTGGTACTACCATTAAATTCCTTCGGTTCAAATTATATGAAATTGACACCCAGATCTCGCCTCTAGGGTAAATTTAATTTTTTGATATTTTTTTTTTAATTTTAACCCCCCACCCCCTCTAAAATCTACCCACACGGAAAATTTCCAGTGTTCTTCGGGCCAAATCTTTTAAATGGTTCTAAAGAACATCTGTATCACAAAATGCAGTATTTTGCAAGAATTGCCGTTATACCGCTAGCACTATAAAGTTATCTTTATACATATATTTTGCCACTTTACCGTTAAACGTTTTCAGTTGGGTTGATATCAGGGCTTTTCGAGGGCCACGGTAAAACTTGAATTCGTTTTTCGTCTAGATAGTTTTGAACTATACGGGCTGTATGTATAGGAGCAACATGTTGGAAGATAAAATCTTGCCCATAGACTACACCAACCGATGGCATCATAACATTGTTCAGGTTATTGCAATATCCTAGGGCATTAAGCCTTCCCCGCACTATTTGACAAACGCCTGGTCCTCTAAAACTAATCCAGAACCAAATGATTAGTTATATGTGTATTGTTAAGTTTTCATTTAATTTTCATTTAGTTTATTTAGTTCATATTAATTCATGTTCTTTTATCACTCGGTATTTTTTCTTTAGTTAAATTTAATGCCTTTGGTTGACTCACCTTGTTAAGGAAGTATTTTATTTGTTTAAATAATTTAGTTTTTTTTTTGTTTTGAGGCCTTAAACAGTGCGCGTTTCATATTTATTCGAGCTCTAATCGTCAAACAAGCGCAAGTCACCGATCTAAACACAAAATTGGAGGAAAGTCAAAATAAAGTTTCGGAGCTGCATTTAAAGGTAGACAATTTAGAACAAAATTCGAAAGCTAAGCAGCTTAGGCTCTATGGATTAAAGGAATCCAATGGTGAAAAACTAAAAGAAAAAGTCCAGCAAACCCTTGCTGTTAAATTGAAAATAGATGATTTAGATATAGATGCGTGTCATAGAATAGGACAGAAAAATCCGACTGACAGCAAACCGCGGCCGGTAAGAATGTTTTTTAACTCCGTGGCAGCCAGGCAAGAAGTTTTTTTCAAGAAAAAAATACTTAAAGGATCCAATATGGTCGTTGTTGAAGAACTAACAAAACACAAATACCATCTGTTGCAGCTAGCTAAAGAGAAATTCGGAAAAGAAAACGCCTGGTCAAAAAGTGGGAAAATTTATGTAACGAAGGATGGAAAGAGTGAAATAATAAAAACTGAGAAACAATTGGAACAATCATTGTAATTTTTTAGGGGTAAAAAGGTGAAATGCGTTAACTTAGTAAGAATTTTTTATTTCTTTTTTTCTTTGTCACTTTTGTTCATATCCTGTTTTTTTTTTATATATAAGCTTCTGTTTACCTTTATATACTAGATCCCTAAGTTTTTGATTTCGATTTTAAAATTCGTATCAAGTTAGTAGAGTACCTATCCTACGTAGCCAAAAATCTGTAACTTATATCAACCTATCGTTTTTTATTTAAGGGAAAAAAAGAAAAACACTTTTTTGTATTCTTCTCTCATTCTTTGCATAAATACGTTACTGAAGTACTCAATTTAATTAACAAATTTAACTATTAACATGATTACATTTGCCATTTTTTGAAGAATTTCCAAGAGTTAATCGGACTTAGTGGAAAAAAAATGAAAGGATTCTCATTCGCATTTTATAACATAAGATCATTGGTACCTCACTTGGCTGAATTTAAAACATTTTTGTTGGAAAAAAAATTTGACTTTGTTGGTCTGAGTGAGACATGGTTGCATTGTGGTATACCGGACGATGTTTTAAATGTTGATGGTTATAGATTTTTAAGATTAGATCGCAGTGCAGGCAGAGGCGGAGGTATTGGTATATTTATTTCAAATTCAATTGAATTCGAGCAGCTACATTTAAATTGTTCGCCAGTACTAGAGGAGGTATGGCTTAAAATTAAACTTCAAAACAAAAACGTTATAATAGGCACTGTATACAGGCCTCCTTCAGGCTCTGTCTCAGATTTTCTGGATACCCTTGAGAATAGTTTATCACAACTTTATACAAATTGCCATGATATTATATGTGGTGGAGATATAAATATAGACCTGCTAAATATAGAGGACACAAAATCACAGAATTTCAGGAAAACAATAGAACTCTTTGATCTAAAACAAACAATTAATAGTCCGACTAGAATCTCAAATAATAGCTCAACACTAATCGATATTATTTTGGTTTCTACGCAGGAAGCCAGGCAAGATTTTTACGGTACTAATAAAGTAAATAATCTCTCTGATCATTATTTAGTATTTGGTCAGTCTTATTTTAAAAATGTAGTAAACACCTACAAATCTATAAGGTCAAGATGCTTAAGTAAAATAGATAAACAAAGCGTGCTCAACTGCCTGGCTGTATCTCCTTTAAATAATACTTATTATATAAATAATCATGTGTTGAAAGTTGATTTTTTTACTAATACAATACTTAACTTATTTGATCAATTAGCTCCCTATAAAACAATTAACTATAAACATAGAAACCAGCCATGGTGTACTTATGCTGTTCAATGTTTTATCAAGCGAAAGGATCAGGCTTATAACAAATTTAAAAAAAAATAAAACCCCTCTAAATTGGAATTACTAAAAATACATTAAAAACGAAACTACTAGTATTATAAATAGAGAAAAAAGAGCCTACCTAGAACACTTACTAGAGAATAACAATGGCAACGGAAAGATTTTATGGAAAACTCTCAAGAATCTTAATATTTTAAACAAAAAGTCCGGTGATACCATTCCCAACAATCTTAATAACCCGAATGAAATAAACAACTTTTTTCTTCAATTTTCTCAACTTGAACCGCCAGATCCGGACTTGATTTTATTATATACTACTAGTACGGCAAAAAACTTTATTGAGCCTTTTTCTTTTAGATTGACGGATGAACAGGAAGTTTACACTGCCTTATCATCAATAAAATCAAATGCCGTTGGTCCGAATGGTCTAAACAGTGAAATGCTAAAATTATGCTGCCCTCAGATTCTAAATATTTTAGTTAATATTTATAACTCGTGTATTCTCGTATCTAAATTTCCAGACTCCTGGAAAATTACTAGGGTTTTTCCGTTGCCAAAAACTAAAACCGAGCCCACAAACCTTTCAGAATTAAGACCCATATCTATTTTATCACCCTGCTCGAAAATATTTGGAAAAATCTTAACCGCTAGAATAATAGAACACCTGAATAAACACAATATCCTTCCCTTGAGACAATCGGGATTTAGAAAAGGTTACAGTTGCTGTACAGCATTGTTGGACGTGGTTGATTCAATAATGTCAAATATAGACTCTGGAAACTCATGTGTTTTGATATTGTTAGACTACACAAGAGCGTTTGATAAGGTAAACCACCAGGTTCTGTTCGCTTTGCTATTGCATATTGGATTTTCACAGAGTGCTGTCGATCTAATTAAAAGCTATTTATCTAATAGGGTTCAATATGTAGAAACTGATAAGGGATGTTCGGACAAAGGGTCGCTTCACTGTGGTGTTCCACAGGGCTCCGGGCTATCCCCGTTACTATTCTGCATATACACCTGTTATCTCACACATGCCCTTGAACACTGTATTGATTATAGTTTTGCTGATGATAAACAATTATTATACTCTGTCACACCTAATAGCATAGCACAAACTCAACTTAACATAAATAAAGATTTGAATCAACTAGTTCGAAACTCAGAAAAACACCAGTTAAAATTAAACCCTTTAAAAACTAAAATACTTGCTTTTGGAAAACAAAAAATTGACTTAGAAAACCAACTTAAAATTAATTTAAATAACTCAGAGCTTACCTTTGAAAAAAAATCTAGGAATTTGGGGGTAATTTTAGATACAGATTTAAGATTCAGCGAACATGTATCTGCGTGTGTACAGAGGGCGTATGCAAATTTAAAGCTGTTATATCCACATAGGCGTGCACTAAGTCAAAAACTAAAATTAACATTGTCAGATGCTCTTGTGTTAAGCCACTTTAATTATTGTGATGCATTGTATGGTCCATGCCTAACCAAACAGGATAGGGACAGGATACAGCGAGTTCAGAGGTCGTGTTTGCGGTTTGCATTTGGCATAAGGAAGTTTGAGCCAGTAATTCACAAACTCAAAACTTGCAATTGGTTGGATATGGAAAATCGCCGTACATTTCACTCCGCTGTCTTATTCCACAGAATAATATTTAATAAAAGTCCACCATATTTGTACAACAAAATAAAGTTTAGAACAGATGTTCACAACTTAAACCTAAGGTATAGGGGCTTAATATCTCCTCCTTTCCATAAGACTGCCTTGTTTGCAAGATCTTTCTCTTATAATGTTTACCTAATATACAATCATATTCCTCTCGAAATGAAAATACTCACGCCAACAAAATTCAAATATCTATATAAAAATAACTTGCTAACACACCACTAAGTCTTGTTGTTTTTTATTTATCTTTTTTTTTCATACGGTATAGTGTACTTGTGTTTTGGATAGGTACAAACGTCTACTATAAGTATAAGAACTAGGAACTATTAGAATGTTTTAGGTAAAAACAGTGTTGTAATTTACTTGTGTTGAAATTATAAAACTACATACTACTTATGATTTGCTATTGTGCTAACATTGAATCTATATATTAATTTAATATTCTTTGTTGTTAGTTACAGTTACAAAATTTTCACGGAGTTTATTCAATATCAGTTTTACTGCCTTAAACTCCATTTTGCAGTAATACATTTATCATGTATGAAGAATGTATACCAATAATGCATTGTAAACTTGTACTATTACTGGCAAATAAATTTATTTATTATTATTATTATTATATTATTAAACAGTTTAGAGTCGCGACTCAACACCGAAA
Organism: Anthonomus grandis grandis; assembly: GCF_022605725.1. Taxonomy (NCBI): domain Eukaryota; kingdom Metazoa; phylum Arthropoda; class Insecta; order Coleoptera; family Curculionidae; genus Anthonomus; species Anthonomus grandis. The sequence continues at coordinate 3,204,397 of NC_065548.1, forward strand.
AATCGCTAGCGTGAAAGTGTAGATAATTCGTAAATCTCGGCCACCGATAATAGAAGGTAAGGTCTCACAACAGCTTTTTCCAAGTTTTTAGTTAATCTCATTAAGTGTTTACAGTCCACTAAATTACCTTTTTTTTCATCGTGAGTTAACTAACTTTTTACTTTTATTTTTTTTAATTGAACTCAGCGCAATTAATCAACATGTATATCTTTCATCACATCTGGTATTAGAAGGCCTGTAAATGCGGAACGTAAAGGTTTTTTTCATTTGAAAATATTACCGTTTCCCATGTTGTTTTGGTGTGCATATTGATGGGCAAATTCTAATCTTCTCTGTTTGTTTGCTTCAGTCAAAAATATTTTATGTGTTGCACAGCAACTTTTAATTTCCGAATTTCTTATCCTACTACGAGCTGTATTAGCAGAACCAGGAAAATGCGTGTCTTCTTTCGCCTTTATTGCTGTTTCAAACGGATTGTTTGTTAGAAAGCCAATTAACTCTCTATCTTGAATGTCGTTTGAAATTTTTGGTCGACCAGGACCTGGATTTCTTACAATAGCTCCATATTCTGTAATTTTGCCTTAGCTAAGGAAACGGTATTTTTACTAATGTCCAATTCTTCTTATAAGAACTACATCCATCAGACGAGTGTATATTATTGCTTTTTGTTGAGGAGAAAATTCAGGCATTTTGAAAGAACGATTTTGTTGACGCGGCTGTCACAAAATTAAATTAACTTTGAAAACATCAAAATATATTATTCTAATAGACCAAGAGATTTAGGAGATTTTGCTGTCCCAGTTTTTTTTCGGCACGATAGTACAATGTTGGATTAAGGGAATCATGTAGGACGGTATTTTTAAATAATAAACTTATGAACTTGCCGTGTCTGATTATTCTTGACAGTGTGTGTTTAGTTCATAGAAAATATAGGCATCTTATTACACAAGGACAATATAATACTCGTCAAGAACAACATGTACCTTTACCCATACCAACAAATGCCCTTGTAAAGGGATCATTTATCTATGATGCAAAAAAAATGTATCACCATTTGTCCTCACGTCAGTGAGGTGTTCCTAATGTCAGTGTAAAAAACTTTTGATTAGTAAGGCTTATTACACCTTACGATGAATTTCTTAATGATCGACTCGTATGAGTAATGTTAAGATTTATGTACCCACCCTATTTTATTTTTCGTTTGTATCAAGTGCTTTATTTATATGTTGTGTCAATTTTGTGTTTATTTTTATTTGTATTCCGAATTTTGACCTATGTACTTAGATAATTTTATAATTTATTTTAGCTTTGTCATTGAGATGTTAATCTTTTAACAATAAAACATGTTTTGACTTTGACTTAATATCACACCTGATTGGGCTTGGACCAGCACAACTTTTACCTCATTTAACCGAAACTATATCTCTTACAGTTTACGAAATCCCCATATATAGCGTTTTAACTGGGACACCCTGTATATCGAGCAAGATTGCGTGTTAATCGAACATACGGGGACAATTTTAAGGAATTTTTGTGAAAACGGTTACCATTTAACTAAATAAAGAAATAACTCTCGTATTATGCCTAGGGTTTCCAGACCGGGATCCCAGGGTCCCGGGACATTTTTAATCCCGAAAATCCCGGGATTGCTGTAGGTCTCGAAAATCCCGATTTTTTGTGACATATAGTTATGAATATTTACTGATAGTACCGCCAACAAGTGTCGAAGCTGAAAGAGCCTTTTCTTCGGCGGTCACATTTGCGACTAAACTTATAGTTGGATCAATGGATCTTTGCGTTCACGTCACTAAACTATCATTCAACTCAACACAATTGTTTCTCTTCCGCTCTCTTTCTAATTTAGACAAATCAAATGAGAAAGAACACAGAACGTAAGTCTTCAAAATACTCGACCTACGGTCGGCGCAACAGTTATGAGTTAGACAAGGACAAACATCCGATCGCATGTCTATGATAAACTTTCAACATCATTGGCTCCCCGTCGGGTTTTAAAATCGATTATTTCCTTCCAGGAGGGTGCCCGTTTTCGCAAAAATGTACTAAATATAATACATTTTTTATATAGAAGTATACTGATATAATATACCGGGTGGCGCATCGAAAACGAAACAGAGCCAATAACGGGCAGTCCATTAACTTTTTAAAAAAACGCTCGGACCCGTCGATTTTATTTTCGAGCGGGACACTTAATAATCACAAAATCACTTTCCCACCTACAAGTGATGGGAAATCTTAAATGGGAAGGGGGGTCGAGTGATACCTCATTGGAAAAGTCTTTTAATTCTCTTTACAAGGGTACTTGGTTTGACGCAATTTAAGTAAGTACTTTTTAAAATTTTCGCATTTAAACCTTAAAAGATAATTTTCAATATTTTTTACTTTATCATAGACTACTAAAGGTACTTTTAAGAAAAACAATGCCAGGCAGTAGGACAAAACCATCAAGTATTATGAAATTATGAGACAAAAAATTAGATCGTATATTACAGAATATTTTGACTTTAAGTCTAGTCATTCAAAAAATTATCGCAAAAACAGATTTAAAAAGAATTTGCTTAAGTGTTAGCTTATAATAAATGTTCAAAATGGCCACCTCCATTCTCCATACAATAAAAAAGATTTTGCTCAAAGCGTTGTCGCACGTTCTGCAATACTTCAGGCGTGATTTGAAGACACTCATTTACAATTCTGCCTTGTAAATCTTCTAACGAAGTGGGTTCAGTCGCATAAACCTTGCTTTTTAAGTGACCCCAAAGAAAAAAGTCTAGAGGTGATAAATCTGGCGATCGTGGAGGGCATTCAATAGCACATAATTATGTAAAAAGAAAAATTTGAATGGAGGTACAAATGTTTTTTGTTTTTTGTCGATAACTTGTTTTTAGAAATAGGACTGCAATAAAGTAAATAATAATTGTTTTGTTTAAAACGCTCATGAAAACATTATAATTATGTCTTAAACCTTTATACAAAGTGTTAAAGCTTTTCATGAGCTTTAAAGGAATAAAGTTCATGGAAATTTATTGTTATATAATATGTATACTGTCTATTTTCGATGAAAATCTTTCTTTATTAAAAATTGTTATTAATATTTTATTGTGAAGTAAAAAAAAACTTATGATAACTTTTATGAGGTCCTAAAAGACACTGTGTATGAAGTACCTTATGTCAAAAACTTGGAATTAAAAATAAATATGTATCTCAAAAAATTCTATGAAGTACCTATTGCATTTATAAGTAGAAAAGACGTGAGTAATTTAAAGAAATATTCTACCAGTAATAAAGAACAGCAGGTTGAAATAGACAGCAAATAGCTATAAATAAATTAGCTGCCCTAAAAGTGACAATATACTAAAAACAAATTTCAAAGAATCGCAGATTTCATCTCTGGCGAAAATCGCCGCCACGGAAATTGGGCATAAAAACCTATTATTTTTTTTAAGTTTAAAAATTAAATGCCGCCGCCACTGATGCTGGTTTGACAACTGATTGATTCATATAAACATCCACCTTGAAACGTGATGACGTAAACGCAAAGATCCACTGATCCAACTATAGATCTCGTTTAGGTGATTTATCTTTAGATACCTTAGTGTTTTTAAGAGCATATTTTATTTTTTATAAACAAAACTAACTGTTTAATTTAAAAATTATTTTGTATTTTTTTTTTGAAGGATGTGTTTCTGTCTCATGTTTGTTTTTAGACTTTTTAGTTAGGTTGTTAGGTAGTAGGTACCTAGGTATGTAATATGTAATACGTAATGTACAAATGTACTGAAAATGTTTTTAGTTCTGAATTTTTAAATAATTTGTTTTCAGTTAACTGCATTTTTATTTGCTCGGGATACTGTTATTACTGTTAAATATTTTATTCAAAATATAATTAGGATCGGTCCCGGGATCCCGGGATTTGGATTTTTATCGCGGGATTTCAAAACGGGCTCCCGATCCCGAAAACTGGAATTTCTAATTATGCCACTTCGTTTGACAAGTTCTACAAGACCTTAAAAAAAATGACTTGACTTTGAAAACCCCTCGGATAAGAAAGAAAGAAGAAAACCCCTTTGGTCTAGAAAACTATAAAACAAACTAAAAAACTTCTATAAATTATTCACCCGCATATTAGTGAATTAAAAAAAAGGAACTGCAAACCCAACTTACGCTAATATCGGCGACGGTGTTCTCCTTAACAATCTTCTCGCGTCTCTTATCGATATTCGCCCGATCGGTACTGACGGTGTTCTCGAGTTTCCTCTTGGGCGTGACCTTGTCCTCGTTAATAAAATCGATAATCCGCCTCTCGGGTGCACTCAGTTCCATTAAGCTGCCCGCGCTCTGCGATCGTACCGGTGCAACCGCCGATTCCGGTTTGGTTTCGTCGGAAACGTCGCCGGTCACGACCAGTTTTTCGCTTTCTAATTGCGGGGCGGGCGGTGCTAGCGATAGTAAAACGTCCAATCTAACCTGGAATTGGTTCGAATTAATTAGGCGTTGGGTTGTTATAATGTCGTTGAATAGTTACGGGTGTTTGGTTGGCCAGTTCTTCGCTGATGTCCAGGCAGCTTAACTCGTAGGTCTCGTTGACCCACCAGTGTGAGCAGATTTTTTCTATGTCCGATCTCTTTTTTGGGTTTACGGTTAGCATGTCGCGTATTAGGGGTGAAGCAGCTGAAACATGCAAAGTCATATTATTAGGCTTTATGGTTTAAACACCGAGATGCTATTAACACAGCTGTAATGATTAAAAATAGATCTCTTTTTTTCAATTTCTTTAAGACCCGCAACCGAGAAAATAATCGAAAGGTACTTTCAATAACTTATAAAATATAAAAAAAGATAGAAAGATATTTTTATTGTGAGGTTATGTCACTAGTTTATTCAGTCTCATACTTTATTTGTTTAATTAATAGCAAAAATGGGGTATTTCGTTAATATACAGCCGTTTCACTTACAAACTAATAATCATAATCAACATTTAGTGCAAAATTACCTTCGAAATAGGCCTATTTTATCCAGTTTACAGACAGTCAAGTGAGACTGATCATGCTTTTTATTTTAGATCAATAATTATCTAAATGACTTTTAAGGATATTTAGACCTAAGCATGTGTAAAGTCGCTTTTGGCAAGAACTAATTGTCTTTCATACATGGGAACTTTAAGCAAGTACTATCACTTTCTCCAATAAAATTTGTAAAGTGTTCCCATCAAGGGAGGTTTCTCTACTAACATCACAACAAGGATCAAACCTGACTTTATATAGGTGAAGTTGCTGGTATTGTAGAACCTCAAACACGTGTCAGGAACGGGAAGAAACTTGGCAGAGAATCAAAAAGTTAAAGGCATACATTTTAAAAGTTTATTTTAATTTCATATATGAGTTAGATTAAAGCGAGATTAAGCGAAAAAAAAAGGCCTGAAAAGAGGCTCCAGTGAGTAGGGACTTCTCCGAAATAGCCAAAGGTGACTAACTTTTATCATTAAATAAACATATTTTTTACCATAAAACCACCGAACAATAACAAGACTAGAAGTCCCACTCTCGGTCGGGTGTTTGAAGTAGCGCTCTCAAATACGAGCCGCCGATCGCAAAAAAACTACGCAAGTGTTCAGCTGTGTCGGCTCGTACGAGGGTAATGCAGACAGTTAACGGCGCATTGGCCATCAAAATAAAATAAAGGTTCACTTACCGGGGTGTTTCAAAAAAAAATCAAACTATGTAATTAATATTATTGTGACCCATTCTGTTTTAGCTGTAGGTATTTAAATAAAAAAGAAAATATTTTAAACTGTTTAATTGATTGAAGATCATAATTATAACATATCCTAAATTATTATATTATACATTACATGCATACATGTAACTAAAAAATAAGAAAAACGACATTATCAGTAATCTTAATCTGTTTCATTGCTGAATAATACTTGTTCTACACTTGTTTGTGTTGCTTTTGTTTCTTTTAATCTTCTAGCCTCACCTGAAATATTAATTTTTTTAGTTTATCTTAACAATAATGTTTTATAACAAATTGTTACAATTCATGAAATAAATCAAGGTAAATTTATCTGTATAAAAAATGAACACACTTACTAGTTTCTCCGCTATTTTGCCATACATTTTTTGACGGGACAGCGTTCTACAGCAGATTTGTTCTTACGGTATTACGCATTAAGGTTTCCTGAGGAAAATGTAATTCGCAGACTCTTAATTTATTACTACATTTTTCTGGAGTCATATTGGTATACCTATGATTATTAACGAATCCCAAATCCTGCTTCCAAAGTTGACATTTAGAAATATCATTTACAATTTCTTTTATACTAATGAATATGGAAAAAAATTAATATTATTATTATTATTGTCTCTCATTTTAATAAAATTATTACCCTCTATTATGCATAAAATATAAATATTAAAAAAATTATCATTCAAAACTATACGATTATATACGATTATACTAAAACGATTCTATAAATTCTTACCTATGTTCATCCCTGGGCCACCGAAACAATGATATTTCTGTCCCTTCTCTAGTCAAACATCCATTAACACAACACATTCGTGGCATTTTATCAGAATCCTTAATAAAATCCCTAATAAAACCAAATCGCAAAACAATCGCTATAACGTTCTAGCACAGTATAGTTCTACCTATAAATAGCTACTCTGTGAGACAACTGTTATACTACTTTAAATATGCTATATCAGACAGCCGGTATATGCATTTTGCCTGAGAGCGACTTCGAGAGACTTAAAAAGAGTAGCGTCCGATATTCGAGTGAGATAGGCATAAGAAGAGGCGGAGCGTTAAGTGAACCTTCTAGTCTTGTTATTGTTCGGTGATAAAACGTATGCAAATTTGGTGAAATTAATTAAACAAAGCACAATAAAGAAATAGTAAGAAAATCTTGGGACCAATGTAAATTGGCCTTTTTCCAGATATTGACACAAAACTTAAATGCTGGATAAACAACACCTTTTTAAATCTGCACTAAGGCAAGATCGTACTTAATAAAAACAGTTTACTTTTTGTTCCTTTTATATTCAAAAAAAATTAGTTTGTTTTTTTGTCCCCATGAATATTTTGATAAATTTAATAGTATTTAAATCAATTTATTTCAAGTCGAAGTTGACCAATTTTTCTAAAAAATTGTGCCATAAATGTGCTTTCCATGAAATTTAGTTTAAATTAAAGGATTTTTTAATGGAGAAACAAAAATTTTTCTTATGATAAAATTAATAGTTTTTGAATCAAGATATTAATAAAATTAATAGTTTTTGAATAAATTTCTTCCAAGTCAAGGTTGGCAAACTTTCCAGAAAAAATAGCCATAAACATGCAAATTTTCGCCTAATTTTGATGAAATTTAGTCTAAATTAAAGGGTTTTTAATGGAGAACAAAAAAGGTTTCTATAAAAAATGTTAATAAAACTAATGGTTTTTGAATGAAACTATTAATGACATCGATAGTACCCACCTAGAATATGGATGTCAATGTACATTCAAGACTTCAAAAGCCAATTGGAACAAGCTAAATAGGGTACAATACATGGCAATCCGAGTAGCTTTAGGACTTATGAAATCCACACCAATAAAAACAGTTCTGTCTGAAGCAGGGAAAATGCCATTGGAATTGAGCCGCAGATGGATATCTACCAAATTTATATCAAAACATATCAACATACTAGATGAAATCATTTACAACATGATCAGCATATATACAAACATTAACAATGGATCCAACTACTGGAAAAATGTCCCACCCACAGCACTAATACGACTAGACCTTATGCTGCAGCACATACAAAGAATACACAAATCGCATCTACTCCCATGCTATGAATTTTCAAGGAATGAGCAAATTGAAACAATACAGTTTATTAAAACGAATCTACGTAAAGAAGAAAACAATAAAAGGAAATTTTTACAAATAATAGAAAATTACACTGACTATACCATATGCTACACTGATGCGTCTGTTGACCCAGAAACAAAAACATGCGGGATAGGAATAGTATGTGAAGATCCGCCTCTGAAAATACACAGAAGATTAAGTGACTACACTCCTATATCTACTGCAGAAACATAGCAATCCGGGAAGCAGTCAGAACCTTAGCCCATCAAAGTAGAAAACTAATAATAGTCACAGATTCTCTTAGCGGAATTCAAGCCATAACAAGAACAGGCATAAATAAGGACACTGACTACATAACCTTAACAACAAGACAAGAAATTCTCAAGAGCAAAGACACAGACATGAGGCTACTATAGGTACCAAGTCATACGGAAATTAGGGGCAACGAAAAGGCAGATGAACTGGCCCAATCCGGAAGAAATCTGGCACGAGTAAACCAACCAAACCTGATTGACTCAAGACGATTTACCCAAGATAGAAGGGTAAATCTTCTAATATATGTGGGAAGAGGAATTCAAGAAGTGGAGACAAGAAAAAGTAAACAGTACATATACACAAATGGAGCAGAAGCCTCGAAAACAACCATGGTTTAGTGATATTGAATATCAAAGTAGGGACATGATAACAACAATGACTAGAATGCGGACCAACCACTGTATGACACCAATTCATTTAAATAAAATAGGAGTAAAAGACAGCCCAAACTGTATATGCGGACAAATTGGAACCCTTAACCACTTAATATTTGATTGTGATATGGATGTGATAAATTGTAAGCTAAGATACGATATGGCAATAAAAAACTTGAATGGCCCTGTAAATATTGAATGTATACTGGCTAGACCCAATTCTAAGACCACTCAAAGAATTATTGAGCACTTATCAAAGACGACATAAAACTGTGAACTAAACCCACATAAAGCACTTTAGTTGATGGCTTAAAGCTGATAGCATGTAACATGCTTGACGCGTGAGAATTTATTTAATCTTTCTAACTAATCTAAACATTTCCATTCCTATTTCCTTTAAAGTTCCCACGAGAGGCATGGACAATTCCAGACGTGTCGGAGAAGTGACACACCTTTCATAAAGGCATGGGCTTGGGCGGCTGTCGAATAACGACATGGTAGCGAGGAAGAAGAAGAAGACATTGATAGTTTTAAAATGAATTTGTTCCAAATCAAGGTTGGCTAATATACCAAAAAAATTGCCATAAATATGCCAGATTTGACCCGATTTTCATGAAATTTATTTTAACTTGAATAGTTTTTTATTGGAAAAAAAGTTCTCTATGAAAATGCTGCTGTGTTTGAATACGAATTTATTCCAAGGCAACGTTTTCTTGACTTGGAATAAATTCATTCGACAATTTTTAAGGGGGAACAAAAAAGGTCCTTATAAAAATGTTGATAAAATCAATACTTCTTAAATCATCAATGTCTGTTTATACCAAGACAATTTCCATGAAATATTAAAAATGAATTTTTATTGCTATGAAAGCTTAAGTAAATTAAAAGTCTTGTACAGTGAAATAACATTATTGTGAAAATCTTTTTTTCAGTTTACTGCCAACGAGGTAACAAAATCGATGGGTGGTAATTTGAATTTGTGCCTACTTTTTTTACTTTTTGTTCCTTTTATATTCAGTAAAAAATTATTTTGTTATAATTGATAGTTATACTGGGTTATTATGTATTTTATTGTATGACCCATCTACAGAAATATTTTTTTTAGTTGTTATTTATGTTTAAAACCTATAATAAAAAAAACCTATATATCTATGTTTCATTTATTTAAAAAAAATTCTGTCGACCTCTGACTTGGACTTTCGACTCGTTTCAAATTTCGTTTCTATGGAACTGAGTCAAAATCGTATAAAATTAACGATCCGTACTTCAGAAAGTTTATTTGGATGGCAAATGTTTAAGCAATTTTTGACTTGGTTTCCATACGACGATATTTGAATGAAGTCGAAAAGCCAAACCCAAATACCATTTAAATACATTTCAAATGAATATTCAGTAAATAAAACACTTGTATTTAAACAATTATAGTGCTTTAAGACAATAAATACTACATCAAATTAAATCAACTGTGGGTTAAGGTTGTTTAAATAAGACTCTTTAATAATAATTTTTGTCACAAAAGAAAATTTTTGAAAAAGTTCATATTAATGTAATTTACACCTAATATTCAGTCAAGATTATACCCATTTTTAATGACTAGGACCTTTCATTGCATTTAACATAGCGATTAATTAAAACCAATGTAATTCAATCATTTCATATTTTAGTTTAATAAAATGTTGATAGTGTTTAGATAAGATCACAATTTACTTCAATGGTTCTTATGTTTGAAGTAATTTTATGTAATTTTTGAAGTTAAGTTGTTCATTTTGATCTCGAGCAGGACGACCAGATTTCGGCAGATCTCTAACATGACCGAATTCTCTAAATTTAGCCTCTATTCTACTCACCACCTTTTGACATATCGGAGGACGATCAGGATGGATTTTATTGAATAATTGAGCAGCTTCTCTTTGAGTACGTGTTCTACCACCAAACCCAACCATGTACAGAATTTCTATTTTTTCTCGTTCCGTTAACTTTACCATCGTGAAAACCGCAACTTTGCTCGTACACTTCACACTTGACAATATCTGTTTGGCGTACAACTGTCATACAGTTTCTATGAAAATACACGGTCACCGGCCAACAATAAAAAAACACGAATGAATGGAATTTTGCTCTGTATAAAAATTCTCAGAGATAAAGTGACTCGTAAGGTGAACTTCAATAATAATGTTTGGTCGTCTTTTTTTCGATAACTGTTGACTTTAGGTATAGGACATGATGCATGAAACATACGTAAAATTCCACGCGAAATTCAACGATGAAATAAAAAAAAGGTGCGTTCATTTGAAAAAATGAAGTTGATGGTCGTAATTTATTTTTGAGCAACGCTGTATATACAAACTTCACGTACAAAAATGCGCAACTTGAAATAAAAATCGACGGGTCCTAGCGTTTTTTTTTTTCGAACACACCCCTTTAAATGGAAGCGTTTTCTGTGTGCAAGAAGTAAATTGAAAATACATCAGAGATCCCTTTAAATATATCGTAACTTACACTACTAAGTAAATAACATAAATAATACATACGGCTCGGTTTCGACGGCTCGTAATAGTCTCCCTGCGATATCTGCTTGACCAGTCTTTTAAAGTTGCTACCGTCGAAAGGCATAGCGCCGTAAACTAACGTGTACAATAAAACTCCCAGCGACCAACAATCCACTTCCGGGCCATGGTACGGGGTACCTAAAAACCTTAAATTAGCTAAAAAAACAAAACTTATATGCTAACGTACCTTTCACGATTTCCGGGGAGGCGTACAGGGGCGACCCGCAAAACGTATTGAGCAATCGGCGGTCGTCGAACACGTTTGATAAACCGAAGTCTGCGATCTATAAGAGAAATAACATTAGAAAAAAATTAATCAAAATGAGAGGCTTGGAGTGGGTGGTTACCCGAAAAAGTACCTTTATTTGTAGAAGTTGGAACAACGGGTCTGAAACGCTTTTATTTTCAGTGATTTTTTTGTTGATTATTTTTATAAAATGATTATCGATTAGGAGGATTCATTCGTTCATTATCAATTAGGATTAATAATTATCGATCAGGAGTGGTTTACTTTATAGGGAGATCCGAAAAGAACTTTAAATTAAAAAACCTTAATTTTTAAAAGTGGACGCAAAACTGAGATTGGAAATTATAGGGGTGTTTCCTTGCTTTCAGTTTTCTCCAAAATATTTGAATCAATTTTGATTGATGAAATATTCAACACCTTCAAGTCCTATTTTTCTCCGAAACAACATGGCTTTTACAAAAGTAGTAGTAGCGGATTTTCAGGATTTTTTAAGTGAAAATATCGAAAAAGGCTATCAGATTGATGTTGTTTACACCGATTTACAAAAAGCATTCGACAGTGTATGCCATAGTCTGTTGACAAAAAAACTTGAAGTATTGGGAGTACATGGATCATATCTGAAGTGGATCAATTCATATTTGGAATAGTCGTACTCAACAAGTCAAGCTAAGGGGAGCAACTTCAAGGGAAATTCGAGTGACTTCTGGAGTGCCTCAGGGATCACATCTTGGGCCAATTTTGTTCCTTTTACATATAGTTTTCCATATACATTAGACGGATGTTTGCTGGAAAGTGTAGACACTTTAAAGGGTTATAGAATGCTAGGTTTTATTAGGAGACATTGTGATCAAATCAGTGATATTAGAACCATAAAATGTTTATACAATAGTTTAGTTCGTAGTAGTGTTTTAGAATCCAACTGTATTGTCTGGTCACCATTTTATAACATACATATTAATCGTATAGAAAGAGTTCAAAATAGGTTTTGCAAATTTTTACTTTATAAAGATAGGTTCCCTTACGAAACTATTTGTTATAACGTTAGATGTCAGCTAGTTGGGCTGCAAACTTTGGAAATTAGAAGAGAAATAATGCCAGAATCTATTTTTTGTTTAAATTACTTAACGGTAAAATGGATAGTTCTTATCTTTTAAATAGGATATTATTAGAAGTCCCAAATAGGGTTACACGTCAAAGGATCCTTTTCTATGAACGACCTCACCGTACCAATTATGGATTTAGAGGGGTAACAGACCAACTAATAAAATTGTATAATACGCACTATAGTTCGTATGATCTATTTACGGGAGAGTCTTGTAATAGTTTTAAAAATAAGGTTATAAGAGAAACAGGGGGATAAGTTAAATAATATATGTAGCTACTTTATTTTCTTGCTTTTTTTGTTTGATTTATAAGCTTATTGCAAATTATTTGTGTTTTTTTTAAATGTTTACATCTTTGGTGGTTTTAAAGTAATTTCCTACCTGTTTTAGTTATTTGGATTTATAATTAGTTTTAGTTGAGGCATTTGAAGTAATTTTTATGCCACCTTTATGTTTGTTCTTTCAGGCAGGTTTTATGTGTCCGAACTTGATTTTTACTTGATGTATTAATCATTAAATGTTTTACACTCAGGAATCTTCGTTCTTCACCAAATTGGTCAAAATTAGATTTTTCTCTTTTTATTCATTTCATTTATTCAAAATGGGTACAGAATAAATTTACAATATATAACACAGAGCACCTAGATATTTTCTGTGTTGACAGTTAACTATAAATAAATAAATACTTATAGGAGAAATATAAGTCTAATATACAAATAATGAGGCAGTCTTTTAGATATTAAATTCCCTAAAAATTGAAGAAAAAGCCTTCGAAGTTTCAAGGCATTTTTCAAAATTTTATTTTATTCAAATTAGAATAGACATTTTATTTTAATTCCTCTATCCTTCTTCTAGTCTTAATTGTAATGAAGTTCGAACATATTTTTAACTGTTAAATTAAAAGAAAGTTTCAGTCATTAATCATTTTATTCGCTTATGTAAAATTTGTTGGAATTCTAATACAAAATTCTCCAAAGGCATAAAACCTTCCAAGGCACCTTCTAAATTGTTATCTATACAATTAGCTGTATAATGTATAAAATAGATGTAGAACTAATGTTTTCAGTTTATAAAATAGTAGAATTATGATGTATTTCCTATTCTGAATTAATTTATTATAGATGCCTTGAAATCAAAGTTTTCCCCTTCAAGTATGTATTTCATGCAAATATGCTCCTTTCAAAGCCACCTCTGGTAAGAGAAACGGTCCTTCCAAGGAATATTCTAATCCAGATGTCCAGGGCTGCATTTTTTAGTAGGCACAACATAACTTTTCACTAAAACTATGCAAAAACGTTCATCTGTAGATATTTCCAGATGATCTTGTACTCCGAGTTTTCTGGAAAAGCCCTTTAGAGTTCTCTAATTTGATTTATTCAATGTAGAACTGAAAGTTTGTTTAAACTTCTGTGTTCTTTTAGTGTTATTGATAATAAAGTTTTAAGTTATTTTCAACTGTAAAATAAAAGAAAATATTTTCTACTAGTCACTAGAGTATTTCCTTTATATAATTTTTTTCTGTAGTTTAAATATAAAATACTCATTGTTCTTTATAGACAAAAAAAATCTTACAAGACCTCTTATTTTGGAGATATATCTCTTTTTAGGAAACATCTGGTAAGCCAAGCGGTCTTTGCAAAGAATATCTTGATCCAGATGTCCAAGATATTATTTTTCAGAAAGGACAACATAACTTTTCTATAGAACCATCCAAAACAGTTCATCTATAGACATTTCCAGATAAATTTGTATTCCCAATTTTCTGGAAAAGCCCTTTAGAACTGTCGATTTGATTTATTAAAATTAGAATGGAAATTTTATTTTAATTCCTATATTCTTTTAGTCTTAATTGTAATGAAGTTCGAAACTATTTTTAACTGTTAAATGAAAAGAAAGTTTCAGTCATTAATCATTTTATTTATTTATGTAAAATTTTTTGGAATTTTAATTTTTTAGGCATAAAATCAGTCATTTTCGTTTCAGACTTTTAAAGGCATTTTTAAAAATTCTGTCACAGGCGTTCAATGGCTTCCAGAATTTTTCCCTATTTCCAGGTTTTCAGGTGTAATTTTTTTAATGTTTAACGTAGTTTTTACGGTCGTAAAAGTCATTTTGGTTTCAGTCATTTTTTATTTTGTTCAGGTATTTAATCTTTCGCGAATTGAAAATAATGTTTCATGTCTTTTAAAATTTAATTCCGTGAATTGGCAATCATTTTTCCTCATTTCCATGGCTACTAAAGTTCTTCATTTGTATTGCCGTCCAAGGGTCACCTAATTCATGTTATAACCAGATAATAAACTAATTATTAAGTTGACAATATTCAGTAATTTTTTAAGTTTCTATATATGCAACATGAGAAATGTTTACACATAAAAAAATATAAATTCAACTGATCTCGGTCTGGAAAACCAACTACACTTGCAGCAATCTAACGACTAGTTAGTTAAAATAACTGTGAAAAAGTAATTAATTAATTACAATATACATGGATTAAAAATAACATTAAAAAAAAATCCAAATTCCTACTAATATGTATATCGCTTACTAATTATAAATAAAGGCTTTTTATTATATATATATATATTTTTTTTGGCACCAGGTAATAGTAATATATTATAGATCTTAGGACCAAGATAATCAACTGATTTGAGATTCAAATTTGTCAGACTATTTGGTATTCTTAAGTTTCCATGTACATTAGTCCTAGTTGAATATAAATGACCAACATAGTTTTTTAACAAGGGTTTTTGATACATGACAGAACAAACATACAATGATCTTACATGTAGGATTTTTTCGCTATAAAGTTGAAATTAAGGTGTTCGTTTATCTTTTCCATATTTATAGCAAAATAATCAAGCCAATCTTTTAGCTTTGCAAGACCTATAGCAGTTTTTTTCTTTAACTTCACTCCAAGTATCGCCTACAAAGACCACAACCATGTCATCAACATAGGAATATTGTTAAACTGAATAGTGATTTGTCCATAAGATGTAATCATCTTTTGGTAATAAAAGCTTATTTTGAACTTGAATTTGAAAATCACCGTATTTCCCTCCATCATTATATTTGTTAAAGCATTTCTATGAAGTGTAAAAAGTAGTGGTCCTAGAACGGTGCCTTGAGGTATGCCCATAAGTAGTTCTGATGGTTTACTACAAGTATATTTTGAACGAATTTTTCATACATTTTAAGCGTTTTAGATTTAATTCCTAGCGTTTTATGTAATTTTTTTTCTTGGAATTAGTAAAGCCGTTAAATCAATTTTCGCATTTTTTAGGCTATACTTCTACGTCTATGGATTGTAAATATTTTTTCGCTTTTTTCAGGCTGTTTTTTCATACCTTTTAGGCGTTTAATGTTATTTTTATGCCTTCCAGGAAATTTTCATACCTTGTCGACATCTTAAATTTAATACCAGGTAATTTTATTTGATCTAAAATCAATTTTTCTAGGCTTAGGCAATAATTTTACATGATTTCCTGAGATTGTAAATATTTTTTCACGTTTTCCGTCATTTAAGAGTAGTTTTTTATACCTTGCGGACATTTGACGTGATTTTTACATCTTCCAGGTATTTTTCAAATATCTTTTAAGCATTTTAACTTTAATTTTTGGCACTTGATGTTTTGGAGGAATTGTCGAAACTGCTGAAAGTTCATTAGGTTCAATTTTACAACCATTCATATAAAAGGAGTATTTATCCCGCCTGTTGAATATACTAGAAATCTGGGCCTTGTAATGGATGTTGCGATGAATTTTCGGCAGTATGTTTTAAAGAAGCTGTGCTCTGTTTACTTTATAATTGAAGAGCCTTAATTCTTTTAAATATGTTCTTCCTGACCATATTAAATACCTCTTGGTGGAATCCTTAATCCTGCCACAGCTAGAACCCTGTAACTCAGTTTACTACAGCTAAGCGTTTTGCTTATGGAGGTCGTAAGTTTGACCACATCACTCTATTATATGTCAATAATTTAAAATACAAACATTTAAAATACAATTTTCGTGTTGACCTCCACTTTGCTATGTTTGTATATCGAATTGTAAAACACAACTCTCCATTTTATCTTACAGAATACTTGACTGCAAGGGGGCACTTTACATAACCTCAACCTTAGAAATGTGGCAAATTTTGATATTCCCTTTTATCGCACAACAAAATTTTAAAACTGTTTTGCTTACCGTGCGGTGGAATTTCTCAATGCAAATTATTTGCTGGTCAGTATTCTTTTAAAAATTAATACACCAAGTTTTTACAACAGATCATAACTTAATTTGTCTGTATATTTATTTTTATTTAACTGTTTACTTCTTATTATTGTTTTTTTTTAACAGTACCGTAATTGTATATGTAATGTATGGTGTTATGGAAGATCGTTTTACACGAATAACACCTTTTGTGTATATATGCTATATTAATGCATAATAAACTTAATTTTGACTTTTTTGAAATCAATTTTCGCAATTTTTAGGAATTTAGAATATATTTTTATGTCTGTTATTTTTTATGTTATTTTTTTTTAATATTTAAAGTAATTTTTCATTTTATTCCAGGCGTTTAAACCTTCCTATAAAAGCCGAATTTTTATGCTTTTCAGACATTTGAAGCTTGTCCTATCTGTCTGTATCTTTTGTATTTCTATAGTAAATACAGTTTTTAAGCAATGATTCATTTAATCCAATGATTCATATTACTACGGAGAAAAAGCGAGAATTCAACTTATAAACCAGCGTCAACGATTTACAAACTTCTACTGAATCAGCATATATACCAATGACGATTATTACTCCATTTGAAGCAATTTATAAATCCACTATAAAAACACTTTATAATTCTATTTTCTGCTAAATGGTGTTGAGCATAAAGAACCAGAACTTATTTATTACTGACCCTAAATTATTATTTGATTTCATATGTGAACTATTATTAAGAAGCCTTAGGTTTATTCCCTTGTCAATTTACTCTAATGCTGTTTGATTCCTACTGACAAAGGCTTAAAACTAATCTCTGATCCTATATGTTTTTATTAAAATTTATGAAATGTTCTTGAAATAAATAATTAATTTATAAGTACATACTTTGGCATTATTATTCTCGTCCAACAGAATGTTTTCCAGTTTCAGATCCCTATGGCAAATTTTGTGTTTATGACAGTAATAGCAGGCGGTAGCGATTTGTCTGAATATCCGACGTGCCTCATCCTCTTGTAAAACCTTCCGTTCGGATAAGTAGTCGTAAAGTTCGCCGCCTGCGGCATACTCCATTACCAGCACCATTTTTTCTCGATTTTCAAACACTAATAGAAATAAACGTTAAAATTCAAGTGTTTGTTAAATCCTCGCTTTACCTTCGTAAATGTGAATGATGTTCGGATGTTGCACCGAAGACATTATCTGAATCTCTCTCCTGATCCTAATAAGGTCCGCGTCCGATTCGATTTTTGATTTCTTTATTGTCTTAATTGCTACCTGCAATAAAAACTAGATTTACACCACACATTATTGGAAGCGGCTTGTTCTTACCTCTTGTCCAGTCTCTTTGTTAATACCTAGCTGCACTTTCCCGAAGGTTCCTTGTCCTAATTTCTTAATAATATCAAATCTGAAAGTAGAAATATTGCAATTAGTGAAGTCACTAGTGAATGATTCTTTAAAACCCTTATAATTTTTGGTTTTATGAGTAGTAGTACCAAGAGTTGATTTTGGGTTTAGATTTATTTTATTCCAAGGCCCGTGAATCGTACAAAATTATCCCGAAAATCTGGAAAAACTTCAAAAACAAATTGAAGCCCTAGGATCTTTAACTACCTACCACTTAAATCGTAAAATAACCTCAAAGGCCTTAATAAACATAAGATAAGAATTATACATCTCTGGCATTCAAGACATTCAAACATTACTTCTGGAAGCTGTAGAAAAATATTTCATTTTCCTTTCCAAGGGAGAGATACTAATTAAATTCAGATACCTGAAGAGGATTAAATTATCTGGAGTAAAATTTAAAATTTTTAGTCTAGAGGGTCTAGCAAAAAGTCCAATTATTCATAACCAGGCAAATATTAAATTAGTCCATACTTGCAGTGCAGTCGTAGACGAACGTAAAATAAAAATCCTACGGTCTACCTCTACTTGTTTATTAAACACCATTCAGTTTTCTAAAGCCCAACATTTTTGAATAATAAATAAAGGGTTTTTCTTGACATGGAATGAAACCCTGGGGCGTATATCTGATACCAATTTTAAACCTTTTATCTCCTGATGATGGACACTGGAATTATAAAACTCTGTTTAATAAACAAGTGGAAAGAGACTGTAGAGAATGCGACTTTTCCACCTTTTTCTATATCATCGCTTTATGTTTTTAATAGTGTATGTATCACAGGGAAATAGTGTTTTAATCTCAAAATTTGTCAAATTATACCCGAAAAACATCACTTTATTCCCATACTCCTCTAATTTTCAGACTGAGATAGGGATATATGAATGAGAGGTCGACTTTTCCACCTTTTCCTATATCACTGCTTCAATTTCTTACTAGTGTTCGGATCGCCTGGAAATAGTGTTTTTATTTCGTAATTGGTCAAATTATACCCGAAAAACATCACTCTATTCCCATACTCCTCTAATTTTTAGAATGAGATAGGGATATATGAATGAGAGGTCGACTTTTTTCACCTTTTCCTATATCATTGCTTCAATTTCTTACTAGTGTTCGGATCGCCTGGAAATAGTGTTTTTATTTCGTAATTGGTCAAATTATACCCGAAAAAACATCACTCTATTCACATACTCTTCTAATTCTCAAACTGAGATAGGAATAAATGAATGAAAGTTTAACTTTTCCACCTTTTCCTATATCATCGCTTCAATTTCTTACTAGTGTTCGGATTGCCTGGAAATAGTGTTTTTATTTCGTAATTGGTCAAATTATACCCAAAAAACATCACTCTATTCCCATACTCCTCTAATTTTTAGAATGAGATAGGGATATATGAATGAGAGGTCGACTTTTTCACCTTTTCCTATATCATTGCTTCAATTTCTTACTAGTGTTCGGATCGCCTGGAAATAGTGTTTTTATTTCGTAATTGGTCTAATTATACTCGAAAAACATCACTTTGTTCCCATATTCTTCTAATTCTTAGACTGAGATAGAGATATATGAATGAGAGTACGACTTTTCCACCGTTTCCTATATCATTGCTTCAATTTCTTACTAGTGTTCGGATTGCCTGGAAATAGTGTTTTTATCTCGTAATTGGTCAAATTATACCCAAAAAAACATCACTCTATTCCCATACTCCTCTAATTTTTAGAATGAGATAGGGATATATGAATGAGAGGTCGACTTTTTTACCTTTTCCCTATATCATTGCTTCAATTTCTTACTAGTGTTTGGATCGCCTGGAAATAGTGTTTTTATTTCGTAAATGGTCAAATTATACTCAAAAAACATCACTTTATTCCCATATTCTTCTAATTCTCAGACTGAGATAGAGATATATGAATGAGACTTCAACTTTTCCACCTTTTCCTATATCATCGCTTCAATTTCTTACTCGTGTTCGGATCGCCTGGAAATAGTGTTTTTATTTACACATCTCGTGAGAGTATACTCGAAAAACATCACTTTATTCCCATATTCTTCTAATTCTCAGACTGAGATAGAGATATATGAATGAGAGGTCGACTCTACCACCTTTTCCTATATCATTGCTTCAATTTCTTACTAGTGTTCGGATCGCCTGGAAATAGTGTTTTTATTTCGTAATTGGTCTAATTATACTCGAAAAACATCACTTTGTTCCCATATTCTTCTAATTCTCAGACTGAGATAGAGATATATGAATGAGAGTACGACTTTTCCACCGTTTCCTATATCATTGCTTCAATTTCTTACTAGTGTTCGGATTGCCTGGAAATAGTGTTTTTATTCGTAATTGGTCTAATTATACTCGAAAAACATCACTTTGTTCCCATATTCTTCTAATTCTCAGACTGAGATAGAGATATATGAATGAGAGGTCGACTTTTCCACCTTTTCCTATATCATTGCTTCAATTTCTTACTAGTGTTCGGATCGCCTGGAAATAGTGTTTTTATTTCGTAATTGGTCAAATTATACCCGAAAAACATCACTCTATTCACATACTCTTCTAATTCTCAAACTGAGATAGGGATAAATGAATGAGAGTTTAACTTTTCCACCTTTTCCTATATCATCGCTTCAATTTCTTACTAGTGTTCGGATTGCCTGGAAATAGTGTTTTTATTTCGTAATTGGTCAAATTATACCCAAAAAACATCACTCTATTCCCATACTCCTCTAATTTTTAGAATGAGATAGGGATATATGAATGAGAGGTCGACTTTTTCACCTTTTCCTATATCATTGCTACACATCTCGTGAGAGTTTCGGATCGCCTGGAAATAGTGTTTTTATTTCGTAATTGGTCTAATTATACTCGAAAAACATCACTTTGTTTCCCATATTCTTCTAATTCTTAGACTGAGATAGAGATATATGAATGAGAGTACGACTTTTCCACCGTTTCCTATATCATTGCTTCAATTTCTTACTAGTGTTCGGATTGCCTGGAAATAGTGTTTTTATTTCGTAATTGGTCTAATTATACTCGAAAAACATCACTTTGTTCCCATATTCTTCTAATTCTCAGACTGAGGTAGAGATATATGAATGAGAGGTCGACTTTTCCACCTTTTCCTATATCATTGCTTCGATTTAATACTAGTGTTCGGATCGCCTGGAAATTGTTTTTTATTTCGTAATTGGTCAAATTATACCCGAAAAACATCACTCTATTCACATACTCTTCTAATTCTCAAACTGAGATAGGGATAAATAAATGAGAGTTTAACTTTTCCACCTTTTCCTATATCATCGCTTCAATTTCTTACTAGTGTTCGGATTGCCTGGAAATAGTGTTTTTATTTCGTAATTGGTCAAATTATACCCGAAAAACATCACTCTATTTACATACTCTTCTAATTCTCAAACTGAGATAGGGATAAATGAATGAGAGTTTAACTTTTCCACCTTTTCCTATATCATTGCTTCAATTTCTTACTAGTGTTCGGATCGCCTGGAAATAGTGTTTTTATTTCGTAATTGGTCTAATTATACTCGAAAAACATCACTTTGTTCCCATATTCTTCTAATTCTCAGACTGAGATAGAGATATATGAATGAGAGGTCGACTTTTCCACCTTTTCCTATATCATTGCTTCAATTTCTTATTAGTGTTCGGATCGCCTGGAAATAGTGTTTTTATTTCGTAATTGGTCAAATTATACCCGAAAAACATCACTCTATTCACATACTCTTCTAATTCTCAAACTGAGATAGGGATAAATGAATGAGAGTTTAACTTTTCCACCTTTTCCTATATCATCGCTTCAATTTCTTACTAGTGTTCGGATCGCCTGGAAATAGTGTTTTTATCTCGTAATTGGTCAAATTATACCTAAAAAACATCACTCTATTCCCATACTCCTCTAATTTTTAGAATGAGATAGGGATATATGAATGAGAGGTCGACTTTTTCACCTTTTCCTATATCATTGCTTCAATTTCTTACTAGTGTTCGGATTGCCTGGAAATAGTGTTTTTATTTCGTAATTGGTCTAATTATACTCGAAAAACATCACTTTGTTCCCATATTCTTCTAATTCTCAGACTGAGATAGAGATATATGAATGAGAGGTCGACTTTTCCACCTTTTCCTATATCATTGCTTCAATTTCTTACTAGTGTTCGGATCGCCTGGAAATAGTGTTTTTATTTCGTAATTGGTCAAATTATACCCGAAAAACATCACTCTATTCACATACTCTTCTAATTCTCAAACTGAGATAGGGATAAATGAATGAGAGTTTAACTTTTCCACCTTTTCCTATATCATCGCTTCAATTTCTTACTAGTGTTCGGATTGCCTGGAAATAGTGTTTTTATTTCGTAATTGGTCTAATTATACTCGAAAAACATCACTTTGTTCCCATATTCTTCTAATTCTCAGACTGAGGTAGAGATATATGAATGAGAGGTCGACTTTTCCACCTTTTCCTATATCATTGCTTCGATTTAATACTAGTGTTCGGATCGCCTGGAAATAGTGTTTTTATTTCGTAATTGGTCAAATTATACCCGAAAAACATCACTCTATTCACATACTCTTCTAATTCTCAAACTGAGATAGGGATAAATAAATGAGAGTTTAACTTTTCCACCTTTTCCTATATCATCGCTTCAATTTCTTACTAGTGTTCGGATTGCCTGGAAATAGTGTTTTTATTTCGTAATTGGTCAAATTATACCCGAAAAACATCACTCTATTTACATACTCTTCTAATTCTCAAACTGAGATAGGGATAAATGAATGAGAGTTTAACTTTTCCACCTTTTCCTATATCATTGCTTCAATTTCTTACTAGTGTTCGGATCGCCTGGAAATAGTGTTTTTATTTCGTAATTGGTCTAATTATACTCGAAAAACATCACTTTGTTCCCATATTCTTCTAATTCTCAGACTGAGATAGAGATATATGAATGAGAGGTCGACTTTTCCACCTTTTCCTATATCATTGCTTCAATTTCTTATTAGTGTTCGGATCGCCTGGAAATAGTGTTTTTATTTCGTAATTGGTCAAATTATACCCGAAAAACATCACTCTATTCACATACTCTTCTAATTCTCAAACTGAGATAGGGATAAATGAATGAGAGTTTAACTTTTCCACCTTTTCCTATATCATCGCTTCAATTTCTTACTAGTGTTCGGATCGCCTGGAAATAGTGTTTTTATCTCGTAATTGGTCAAATTATACCTAAAAAACATCACTCTATTCCCATACTCCTCTAATTTTTAGAATGAGATAGGGATATATGAATGAGAGGTCGACTTTTTCACCTTTTCCTATATCATTGCTTCAATTTCTTACTAGTGTTCGGATCGCCTGGAAATAGTGTTTTTATTTCGTAATTGGTCTAATTATACTCGAAAAACATCACTTTGTTCCCATATTCTTCTAATTCTCAGACTGAGATAGAGATATATGAATGAGAGTACGACTTTTCCACCGTTTCCTATATCATCGCTTCAATTTCTTACTAGTGTTCGGATTGCCTGGAAATAGTGTTTTTATTTCGTAATTGGTCTAATTATACTCGAAAAACATCACTTTGTTCCCATATTCTTCTAATTCTCAGACTGAGATAGAGATATATGAATGAGAGGTCGACTTTTCCACCTTTTCCTATATCATCGCTTCAATTTCTTACTAGTGTTCGGATCGCCTGGAAATAGTGTTTTTATTTCGTAATTGGTCAAATTATACCCGAAAAACATCACTCTATTTACATACTCTTCTAATTCTCAAACTGAGATAGGGATAAATGAATGAGAGTTTAACTTTTCCACCTTTTCCTATATCATCGCTTCAATTTCTTACTAGTGTTCGGATTGCCTGGAAATAGTGTTTTTATTTCGTAATTGGTCTAATTATACTCGAAAAACATCACTTTGTTCCCCCATATTCTTCTAATTCTCAGACTGAGATAGAGATATATGAATGAGAGTACGACTTTTCCACCTTTTCCTATATCATCGCTTCAATTTCTTACTAGTGTTCGGATCGCCTGGAAATAGTGTTTTTATCTCGTAATTAGTCAAATTATACCCAAAAAACATCACTCTATTCCCATACTCCTCTAATTTTTAGAATGAGATAGGGATATATGAATGAGAGGTCGACTTTTTCACCTTTTCCTATATCATTGCTTCAATTTCTTACTAGTCTTCGGATCGCCTGGAAATAGTGTTTTTATTTCGTAATTGGTCTAATTATACTCGAAAAACATCACTTTGTTCCCATATTCTTCTAATTCTCAGACTGAGATAGAGATAAATGAATGAGAGTTTAACTTTTCCACCTTTTCCTATATCATCGCTTCAATTTCTTACTAGTGTTCGGATTGCCTGGAAATAGTGTTTTTATTTCGTAATTGGTCTAATTATACTCGAAAAACATCACTTTGTTCCCATATTCTTCTAATTCTCAGACTGAGATAGAGATATATGAATGAGAGGTCGACTTTTCCACCTTTTCCTATATCATTGCTTCAATTTAATACTAGTGTTCGGATCGCCTGGAAATAGTGTTTTTATTTCGTAATTGGTCAAATTATACCCAAAAAACATCACTCTATTCCCATACTCCTCTAATTTTTAGAATGAGATAGAGATAAATGAATGAGAGTTTAACTTTTCCACCTTTTCCTATATCATCGCTTCAATTTCTTACTAGTGTTCGGATTGCCTGGAAATAGTGTTTTTATTTCGTAATTGGTCTAATTATACTTGAAAAACATCACTTTGTTCCCATATTCTTCTAATTCTCAGACTGAGATAGAGATATATGAATGAGAGGTCGACTTTTCCACCTTTTCCTATATCATTGCTTCAATTTCTTACTAGTGTTCGGATCGCCTGGAAATAGTGTTTTTATTTCGTAATTGGTCAAATTATACCCGAAAAACATCACTCCATTCACATACTCTTCTAATTCTCAAACTGAGATAGGGATAAATGAATGAGAGTTTAACTTTTCCACCTTTTCCTATATCATTGCTTCAATTTCTTACTAGTGTTCGGATCGCCTGGAAATAGTGTTTTTATTTCGTAATTGGTCAAATTATACCCGAAAAACATCACTCTATTCACATACTCTTCTAATTCTCAAACTGAGATAGGGATAAATGAATGAGAGTTTAACTTTTCCACCTTTTCCTATATCATCGCTTCAATTTCTTACTAGTGTTCGGATTGCCTGGAAATAGTGTTTTTATTTCGTAATTGGTCTAATTATACTCGAAAAACATCACTTTGTTCCCATATTCTTCTAATTCTCAGACTGAGATAGAGATATATGAATGAGAGGTCGACTTTTCCACCTTTTCCTATATCATTGCTTCAATTTCTTACTAGTGTTCGGATCGCCTGGAAATAGTGTTTTTATTTCGTAATTGGTCTAATTATACTCGAAAAACATCACTTTATTCCCATACTACTCTAATTTTCAGAATGAGATAGGGATATATGAATGAGAGTACGACTTTTCCACCGTTTCCTATATCATTGCTTCAATTTCTTAATAGTGTCTGGATCAGGTGGAAATAGTGTAGAGATCTACTGATCGAACACAAGCTGTTAGAATTTTTGACTATAAGTCACATGAGATTTCAGTATGCTCTAGTGTTCTACACAAGTCTCACCTGGAGCCTCTGTTGTTTAACCTCTATATAAATGATCTCTCAAACTGCTATTCTTTTTTGATAATAGAGATTCATTCACAGATGACTGCTTCAAGCTTCAGTCAGATTTAGTACAACTTAACGATTGGTGCTTGTATATAATTTAAATGCTGGGAAAAGTTATTTCATATTCTTTTATAGGTGTAGAGAACCTTTGACTCACTCTTATTTTATAGGTGATACCATAATGCTACGGCATTGTAAGTTTCAATTCACATATTCAATGTATTAATTAATTAAATCGTTTCAAATGGGTGGTGTTGTTGAGAGGTATTCTCATACAATAATGAACATGTCCATAAAATTGAAAGGGTGCAACAGAAATTTCTAAGATATGTGGCTTTTCAACAAAATGGATGGACTACCCTATTAATTATCTAGATGAGTTTTATTACCAACCATTAGAGTAATCTGTGATTGACACTGAGTGAATACAATCAAAGGTTCATTAAAACCATAATAAGGTTTCCAAAAAAAAAAAAAAATCAAATAATGCTAATAAATATCCCCAATTGGAAATCGGCCAGTAACTGTTTATGTAAACCGCGAGTGCCAAATATATTTAAAAACGACGTCGTTTTGCTGTTATCCGCGTTATAATCTCGTTACGAGACCTTTTTCTCCTTGTTACACACCTTCCTAATGAATTTTGAATTTTTTCCACGTCCACGACATGAATCACGAAATATAGACCACTCTTTATATATATTCGTACGATTTACCTAGTTTTTAATGATTATTTTTAGAAATTTTGCTAATTTTAGTATTCTAGTTCATTGGTGACGTAGAACACTATTGTTTACAGACGCAGACACTATTAATGAGCTTCTTAACAATATCATAGCAAGAGCTTTTACCTTTGTCTTAATTTCTTCTTATGGTTGTGCTGTTTAACTCCTCCAGTATTCTCGATACCGCTCATGATGTTGTTCAAAGCTGCCTCCTCGACCCCCATTTTGGATTTTCTGAAAATAAAACCATCAAACTTCACTAAAACGCTTCTTAAGTAATTTACCGAAAGTGATAAATGCCAGTATTGCACAGCTTAAGTTTACAGCAAATTTTATGGAAAATATTCTTTGTTTTGCCCTTATGGTACTCGGCCCATTCGTTTAAAAAATATGGGGGGCTTAACATTTCAACAATGGAGCTAAAGTAGTAAATATTTAAATTTGCATAGTAATGATTCGGACAAGTAATTTGAGGAAATGGTCTACACCATCGGGTTCTCAGAATATGGTAAATGTAAATAAGTGTGTTATTTAGATAGAAACTTTTTGCAAGTGTTGTATAATTGACAATGTAGTCCAGGCGCAAATGGAAGCAGCATAATTTTCTCAAGTTCTACCACATTGATGGTCTTGATGTATACTGATTATAATGACTACAAACAGAAACCTTATGTGAGTGTTGATTGTCCATGAGACTAGGTTATGTGCTTAAAAAATTGTCATAAACATGATTGTTTTGATGTGGCATCTGGACTATTATAATGTGCACATCTTTCGCAGCAGAGGTTACTTTAAAGTGTTAATTAGTAATATCGCAATAACGTGCTAAAAACTACAATTCTAAGACAGCTGATTACAATACCTATATAATATGAGTTACACAAGTTTAATATGGTATTGGTACTTGCTTTTTTACATAGTGATTATCTTTTATTTGTAAATTATCAGGTTGTTCAAAAAGCTTCTAAATGATTATCTTGCTGTTTTTCTTACCATAGAATTATTTTTGCCCATTGTTATTGTTTAGATTGTCTTACCAGTGTCTTGAACAGTGTTTTATACACCTTGTGATACTATTGTTATAAAATGTTAGGTATTACTTTAGGTTAATTTACTTTTATTTTATTTAATGGACTTCCAAGAATATGGACTTAAATATTAAAGAATGTCACTCCATGATTTTCAGTCATAGGTATTCTATTAATTTAGAGTTGTGTCTAGTGCGACGGAGCTGGAAATTACGTTGGATTCCAAGATTAGTGTTTCTTCTCATATAATGGTACTGTGTGAAAGTCCATAAAAATGCTAGGTTTCATAAAAAGATACACAAAAGACTTTGAAAGTTGCTTTACTACTACAACCTTAGTGTGTCCTCCAGTGTAATAACTATATTCAACTAATTGAACAGGTCCAACCCAAGTTCCTAAGGTAACACTGCTTTTAAGAGAAACATTCACTTTCTATAATTTAAGATGTATTGAATAATTCCTACAATATGAATTGAAATAAATCCTTTTTTCACTAGGGTAAACTTGCAAACAAGTACTTGGCTCAGTTGGAATGCTTTATTAATCAAAATGAAATAGTGCTCTATAGACTTCTGGATTAGTTGGGAGTTCTTGAATGATCTCATATTAAATTATATTCCTATAGTAGTAATTGATTGTGATAATAGGTACTTCGTATTGTTTTGTTCCTTCTATAGTATAGGAAGAGAGATATTTTACTTCAATTAATGCTCCTTGGTAAATAAATAATTACCTTTTAAAACAAAAAGATAAAACTCCTGACTATCACGGTGTAGGTTCATTTAAGCGGCTGAAAAAAAAATCTAAAGGCTAATGTCAGGTCTTACTATTGGTAAAGTGTTATTTTTAGCCAGGCGTTCACTCGCACCCGTGAATACTTTTCTTTATTTGTATTTGACGCTCGATCGAAATTAAAGATTGTCTGTCTGGATGTATTGTTTCAATCATAAAAGTTACCTACAGGGTTGAAATAAAACTCACTCTCCCCCGTATAAACCCCTATGGCAGCAGATGGTTCGCTGTACCATATTTATGTCCTCAGAATGACTCAATAAACGAACCAACATAAAATAAAAACAGGTTTTCATGGTTGGGACCCTGTTATGACCATTAAGCTGTAAAAATTGTTGCAAGAATCACATGGAACACAATGTGTTTAGTCATTTTTGTAAGTGCTTATACATGCACATTGTTATGAGGATATCAAAATTGATTTTAATACAAGAAAGGCTTTGTTGATGACCTAATAAAATCTGTTGGGTTATCTTGGGGTTAAATATGCATTGAAATTATTTTGTGACACACACTGATGGGTAACGAATATTTCGTCAATGTTTTAACAGCATTAAATTGAATTTTTGATTCATTTTGCAAGAGGCTGATTATCCAACCGAGACTGCCAAGGGTGCTTGCATGGAGAATAAAAATGGAAAACTATTATTGCCTTAATTATTTTCTTTTAAAAACATGTCTTGTGTAAATGCATAGTTATACAATTTTTAAGTAGGTCTATGCATAGATAATGCTGTTTTATAAATCATGCATAATAAAATAAAATATAGTCATAACTGAATGGGGAACTAAGGTTGTGCCAACTGGGGGTAGTGTTTGGGTCTTTAAATAACTATATCTGTATTGAAAGGGTATTTTATTTGCCGACAGTATAGTTTTCAATAGGCCGGATGAGACATTTATTACTAAAGTACCCAGCTAGCACAAACACTAGTAGGAGAAACTATTGAGGAATCTATTATACTATCTAAATCTATCTAAAAAGAAGTCATTTACTTCATAGTAGCCTCTTGCAACCAACAATTTTTTAACCCTTTTCCTAAAGACTCCTTTCCTATTACTTTGCACTTCCTTAATATCCACTGGAAGATGATTAAAAACTTTTTTACCATCAAATATAAATGACCTTTTTATTAATGAGTTTGAAGGCACAGGCAAAATCACATCATTAGACTTTCTGCTGCTATAATGGTGCTTATCTCCCACATTGAGATCTCTGTACTTTTTGTGAATTAAGCACACCGTTTCCAGTATAAATAAAGAAGGCAACGTGGAGGATTTTGTGAGTAATAAAAAGTTCTCTACATGAATCTCTTATACCTACTTTGCAAATATATCTGATAGCCCTCTTTTGCAAGATAAAAATACTCATAAATAATTGATTGGTACATGCACCCCAAAAACACAAACCATACCTCAGATGTGACTCAATCAGTGCAAAATAGGCATTCCTGGCCATACCAAACTCTACTTCTGATGATTTTAAGGGCATAACAATTATACGCCAACTTGTTGCACAATAATCTGATATGACTTTCAAACTTCAATTTGTTGTCAAGACTTATTCCCAAGAACTTATTCTCATTTAAATTATTTAAATCAATGTTTCCAAGGCAAACTCTGCTCAAACTGTATTTAAAGTTCATGACATTTGTTTTAAGAACATTTAAAGTTAGCTTGTTGCAGTCACACCATTTAATTTTGGCTAAATCCCTATTTACTGTATTATTTAGGTTTTCAACACTAACATCATGCCAAAGTACCATTGAATCATCTGCAAATTGAATAAATATACCTTGTATATCAAGGTTTGCCATATCATTTATATATATCAGAAACAAAATGGGACCCAACTCTGATCCCTGTGGGACACCATGTGAAACAGGCTGCTGTTTTTAGGAGGAACCACCTGAGGAAACACTTTGATACAACAAGAAACACTATAAAAACAAAATTTTATGATTAATTTCTTCACCCAGTTATTTTCAGCAGTTATATGTTAGATTTCTTATTTACCCTTATTATATACAGGGAGTTATAATTTTATTTCAGTAATGGGTGGAAAGAATCATTTTGAAACATATTTGAGATTTTATCATTTCATGAACTTATACTTCAAGAAAAGCTGTAAGAATTGTAGGGGTATAAAATGATTGCAGGTCAGCATTCATAAAACTTAATATCCAACCTTGCCATCAGTTTGCATCAAGGAATCTGTTCTTTATCTTAAGAGATTACAAGTTGCATTTTTATTTCACAGTGATATTCATGTGATTCATACGCATTCATTATGAGAACTCTCAAACTAGACACTGTAACAGCATTGTACCATCTTATTGCTGTCCATCAAGGTTCCAAAGTCGACCAGAATTTATAGCTGTTAAATTATTAAATAAACTGGCAAAAAACATAGAATCCTTGCAATACAGCTTTTTTAAAAATGCAGTTAAGAAAAAATTATGCTCCAAAGCATTTTACAGTTTACAAGAATCCCTACAACTATAGAAATCTGCTATTAGATATATATTGTACCCTTTTTATCATTTGTGTCATTGTTTGTATGTTGCGATTGTTAGAAGTTTGTAATTTTATTTTATTATTTGCCAAATTACATCAACATGAAACAGCAATAAAACGGGTACACACATAAGCTGCACTAATTTCCCACTTGTTTGTGAAATTGTTGTCACATTTCAGTAGTAAAAGTCACATTCAATAAAACAGTAACATTTGGGAATAGGACATTTTTCAATACTATAGTCACATGTGAATGACGAAAGTTTTTTTGTCAAGTTTTTGACATCCTTTTTACTCTTTACTAGTAACACTAATACAATAAATAGGCCTAAGATTTTATTTAAAACTTCTCGTTTGGTTATTACTATGGAATATATTTAAAATATCTTTGACCAATAGCTTTTTTGCTTTTTGGCATGTTTATTTTAATTTTTTCTGGTGGTGTAGGGATGTGCTATAGATACTACTACTTATTTGAACTTTATTCTTTTTTACATTCATTCATACTTGTGTGAATACTTTGTATCTTGACATTAATAAATTACTTTACTTTACTTTAAGTGTCAAATGGATTCATGTAATATTTTGAAAGATACACTCCTCGCCAGTTGAAATTCCAAAACAACTTTTAATAAAATTTAACATTTTCAAAAATTTCAGTCTTTTATTACAAATTATGCAGTCAGCTCCGTCATTAAAAATATTTGTATTTAAATTAAAAATAAAATGATCAGAAAACAAAATTAGCTGTAAAATGAAGCAAATTTGCTTTTGAACCCCTCTTATTTCCTTATGTATCTCTCTAAGAAACTGCACAGAGCCTGTGATTTGCACAGGATAAATCCGATTACTAAGTACATATACCTATGAATATAACACATTTTGATGCATCTTTGTTCACTTTCAAAACAAAGATTAGATGGCAGCTTCTCAATGTGGTTTTTGATGAGTATTTGTAACAGAGAAAAATAGTTATTATAATCATACTTAATTTTTTATAATCTCAACCAGAGCTTACCCCATAAGGGACAATTTTTTTTAACTATTCTTATACTATCTTATGTATAGTAGAAACAACAGTCACCCTAAATTAGTGTAGGTTTAAAAGCAATATATTTAAAACCCTTCAAACTTACTCTATGCAAACAATCCCAGGAATATGTTTGTTAAAGTTAATATGCAGGTCCATATACTTTATCCAATTTTCCAGTCCCTTTTTGAAATCTGTATAAATGACATCTATTTGACCACTTTGATTTCTCAAATATTTTGGGTTATTTGCGTTAAGTTGCTTACATTCATAAAACCGAGCTGATGGATTGAAATGGTTTATATACTGCAATGAGATGATAGTTATTAATTACTCTTTATAGTCACCTGTTCTCTAACAGGACATACTCAAGCCTTTTTCCACCTCTAAGGAAATGTCATCTAAACCCTCAAATATAAATGTAATGTTCCATATAAAATAGGCGGTTCTACTCAAGGCATTACATAAAGGGAATTGTACAAGGTGATTAAACAAGGCCAGAAAAAAAAATGTAGGGCATGATTCTTCAATTTGCATGGTGCCATACACACATACCTAGCATATATATATAACCACTTTCCTTACATAAACTTGACTAGTTTCCTTAAATGGCAGTTTTACATGTGCAATGGGTGATTAATTCAATATAGCTGGAAGTCAATACCCACAAACACATACACATGTACACCCACATGTGATAATTTTTCAGTGGGTGGAGACCTATTTTTGCCACTTTAGAAAAAAAAGGTAGATAAACACATAAACTTGGGGTTAAAATTAGAGAATACACCTAATTATTTTAGGTTATATGCTAATAAAAGGTCCTAAAATGGGTAATTTAAGGGTAGAAACGTTAAGCGCTTAAAGGGAACCTCCAAGTTAAAAATCTATTGCTAGAAGTTAGCAGAATCTCCTAACCTAATTTTAAACCTTGATTTTTAAAATTAGAACTGTTAATATGGTGGGTGAAGCCTTTAGTTTGGGAGTTTTTTTTGTTACTTCCTCGGTACAGTCTGGCAATACGTAAAATGTAAATAATTACTCACCAAATATAGATTGTAAAAAAAAAGGTAGGTAGGCGCTACAGGATTCCACCCAAAAGGAACAAAACTGCTGAAAAGGGCACTAAATATTAACTAGGGTAAAGGTCCGGGGTTGTAACTATAGTCCGGGGGAACAGCCGAATGTTTTTGTACGGTTTTTCACCTCACATCACCCTTTTAACAGGCGAAAAATCGAAATTTTCTCAAAGAAACTCTGTGCGGACTGCACGGCAACCGCCATGTTTCTTTACTCGCGTTTAAAAATAAATCGACGATCCGCGACTCGCGACATAAAATTGGAATGTAGTGATTTTTTTATTTCTGTTCAGTATTTATGCGCGTAAGGCGTAATCGGGGCTACTTTTTATTTAATTTTAATTGTTCCACTTAATTAAAATGCACAATGATGTAAATATCCTGGATGGTCAACAATAGTTCTATTTAATAATTAGTGGTGGCAATGAATGAGTTTTTTATCCGCTGAAAATTGTTCGTTACCTTATGTAATTAAGTCTAAATTATTCCATGTGGACTAATTTATCTTGTTTCATTTAATTTTTTTTATTAAAGGGCACCTTTATAGGTGAACAACATAATTATTCAATATCAATAAAGAATTTTAAATTTTCCGCTTTATATTTGTTTTTGTTTTGACAACATTGACATGTGTCAACTGTCAAAAATAATTTAAACAGCTGTTTTTTAAGGTTATACATAGGTATAAGGTGAATAATTTTTATGATATTTTACAAAATTTGGATCATGGTAGAATAATTTGAGTTTTAAATCATTAAAGAGTCCTTTAAATCTGTTTTTGTTGGACAACTTTAACATATGTCAACTGTCAAAAATAACTTAATCAGCTGTTTTTTTAGGGAAATAGAAAGGAGGTGTAAGGTAACTAATTTTTATAACATACGGAAAAATCTCGAGCTAAGGAATAATATTAAAACTTTTAAATAATTAAAAAGCCCTTTATACGTCAAGAACATAATTACTTCAATAAAGAATTTGAAATTTTTCCCTTTATATTTGTTTTGATAACTTTGACATATGTCAACTGTCAAAAATAATTTATTCAGCTGTATGTTATACGGAAAAATCTGAAACTTTGGAAGAATAATAAAACATTTAAATCATTAAAAAGTCCTTTATTGCTTAACGACATATTTACTAAGTCAATTAAGAATTTTAAAATTTCCGCTTTATTTCTGTATTTGCATAGAGAGTTTTGACATGTGTCAAATGTCAAAAATAATTTAATCAGCTGTCTTTTAAGGTTACACAATATGTATAAGGTAAATACTTTTTATAATACTCAGCAAAATCTGGATCTTTGGAGAAATAACTGAACTTTTATACACATTAATATAAATAAAAATCACTTGAATTGATCCCTTTGTGAAGTATTTTCCTAGTTACATCATTACCCTCGCTGATACGTGAGACGACAAATTCTGTGGTAACGTCATGTATGTCATATGTCACAATGACATACTGTCAGTCGGTCACCTGATTATTTACGTTTTTTAGATCCTTGTTTATTCTTTAATAAAATATTAAAATTTGCAGGAAAAACGTAAATTATTGTGTCGAAGCCCAAGAACGTCGCAGAATCGTAATATTGATCTAATTTAAATCGGGTTAATCAACTATTATAAGACACGTCAGGTATTTGAAGCCAACCTAAAGGTAAGTGCCAATCTACATTAAAAAAAATTTATTGGGAAACATATTTTACATATTTTTAGAAGGTTTCTTCCAGATGTTCGGCTTGGTGTCCAAATTAAAAGAAAGTGATTGCTTTTTTAAAAATTTTCTATAAATTTCCTTGTTTTTTAAATATTATTCAAATGTCGATTAATCAGAGTTAGCAAAACGGAGGGAAAGGATTCCCAGAGCAGAGGCCCAAAAGAGTCACAGATTGATTGCGCAAATTAGATCAATTTATATGAGCCGTATTAGACCAATGAGTCACATATAGTCACTGGAACAAATCTTTTAATGCCCAAACTTTAAACACTCAAACTACACAAGGATATTCCAGTATATAAATATCCAGTATTTTATTACAAAAATGTATACCTAGATTGATCTAAAATGCAAATTTACAGTGTTTGATTGATTTAATTGAAATATTTAAGGACATTATGGCGGCGAGTACGTCATCGTCAGCAGATGCAATTGCAGAAAGCAGAGGCGATGAAGGAAACCAAAATACCAGTGAAGACGAGAAGAAAGAAGAGAGTCTTCTAGAATGTAACATATGCTTGGACACTGCCAAAGATGCTGTAGTTAGCTTGTGTGGGCATCTTTTTTGGTAAGGAAACAAGAAAACAACTTACTATATCATCCTTTTGTCTGAGTTAAACTTTTTGTCTGTCCTGATCTTTAGATCTTCAATGTTTGTTTCTCTTAATTAGTTTATCAGATCATCAGTACAAAAATCATTGTCTTAGTAAAATTATTTCAGGCAGAGAAGTAGATATATATATGTTAAAAAAATTGGTAGAAACATTAGCCATATACATTGTGTTTTAGCCACCAAACATTTGCATAAATATAAAGAATTAAAGGATTATAATTTTAAAAGGGAGGTAGGGATAACACAAGGTCACTCGCTTCTCCCAAGGATGCTGTTAAGGCATTTATATATAGTACACAGAAAAAAAAACATTTATTACTTAATTTATTTATGGTTTTTAAATTGATATTTGTAAATCTTTAAAAAAAATGTTAATTTTACTAAATATTGAAGAATCAGTGAGTGCCAAAAGATATTGTATTTTTAAAGGACTAGGATTGTTTTTGCTATAAAGGAATTCATATAGATTATCTGTGTGCAAAAAGTTGAGAGAACACTTAAAAAGAACTGGATTAATATTACCATATTCTGTGACCCCAGTGCTGGCCTGGTTCTTTTTGCAGACTATCACCAGGAAAAGTAAAACACTGAGCGATTTAGAAGGAATTATGAGGGAGATACAGTCAAAGGTTATAGAGTGGTCCACTGCTAATCAATTGAATCTTAATTGTTCTAACACAGAAGTCCTTTATTTTTCCTTACGCTCAGCTTTAGAGAGTGCAAAAACCGTAAAATTTTCATGTTCACACAAAACTTCAGTGGAATGTACATACTGATGAACTGTTTGAAAAAATGGCTTCTCATATGTATGCACTGAGAACTTTGGCTGACATAGTTTCTGAAAATGTACTTGTAGCTGCATAAAGAAAGGCTATAAGAATGATTGCAAAAATTCATTATATAGCAGACTGCTGACAATCTTTTATTAACCTAAATATCTTAATGGTCCCCTGTCTTTTACTACCTATGCTATGTAAAAAAATAACCTAACTTCATATGATACTCACAGAGCTATCCATGAGCATTTCACTAGAAAAAGAAATAACTTATGCACTGAATTTCACAGAATTGATAAAATTAAAACTGCCATAAGTTTATGTGCTCCAAAATTTTTTAATTTGCTGCCGCCTTCGCTAAAATTGCTAAATATAAATAAATTTAAATCTGTTATTAAAAATTATCTAATTAAAAAATGTTTTTATTCACCAGATGAGTTCTTCAGCAATAGTTTCTCAGGCATGGTGTAATTTTGTTTCTTTTGCTAACTAAAATTGTGTATCTTCTTATTCCTTTATATACAGTGTGTCCCACTTAAGAGTTAGCCACCCCTCTAAAATTTTTGTTTCTTGACCAATTTTCAAAAACTTTTTTTTGTTGAATAGATGGTCAAAAATGGAACTTATGAGCCAAGTTCGACATTTAGAGACAGCAGGTCATGGCCTACTGTATTCAAGTTTGAAGTGCGAAAAATCGAAAAGTAGTATTAGCGATATTTATTTTTGAAAAATGGTACTGGATTATTGTTCAGGACCACTTAAAACATAAGTGTACCAAATTTGGTTATGATAGTATACAGGGTGTTGAAATAAATTGGAGACAAATTTTTAAAAGGCGCAATAACATTCTTAATCAAATACGAATATTTTTTAAATTTTTGGCTAATTGGCATGCGTCTTGAGAACACAAAGGTTGGAAATATCCTTCAATAAACAACAATCAATCATATTATCATACTATTTTGGGCTTCACAATAATACAACTTTATCTATACATTTTTTAGTTTTATTTCATTGTTAGGTTGCAATTCACACTTCACTAGTTACTTGATAATGTAATGTAGGCTAAGCAGCAAAAACTTAAAATAATTACCTTAAGGAATTACCTAACACCAAGGATAATAATACTACTAGTATTTTATCATTGCTAAGACTCAAATTTAAAAATTAATGCCACAAAACTAAATATTAGTTCCTTCAATATGTCCTCCATTAATTCTTATACATTTTTCTATGCGTCTTCTGTTGTTTACTACCACCCTTCTTAACTGTACCCTGCTTATTTCATTACACTCTTGTCTAATGCGCTCACAAAGATCATGTAGAGTTTGCGGTCTTGATTTGTACACTTTGTTTTTAAGGGTTCCCCAAAGAAAAAAATCCAAGGTAGAAAGGTCGGGGGAACGTGCTGGCCACTGAATTAATGCACTGTTTCGTCCTATCCATCGATTCGGATAATTCTGATTTAGCCAATTCCGCACTACCACTGCATTGTGGATAGGCGCACTGTCAAATTGTATGTGTAAGTTTCTTGTTTCGGCTAACGGTAAATCATCGATTACGTCACTAAAATCACCTTCCAGGAATCGAAGAAAATTAAGTCCATTTAGATTTTCATTAAATAAAAACGGCCCGATTATACGTTCGTTCAAGATATCGCACCATACGTTAATTTTCTGCGAATACTGCCCTTTACATTGTATCACCCAATGGGGATTTATGTTACTCCACATTCTAATATTTTGAGATGACACAATGCCGTTTGTAGTAAATGTTGCCTCATCGGTGTATAAAATATTTTTCAAAAATGTAGGGTTAACCAAATACTCGCCTTGTAACCACAAACAATATTCCATCCTGCGTTCTTCATCCCCGTGTTCCAAAGTATGAAGGAATATAGGCTTGAAAGGCTGCTTGTTATTTTTCTTCAAACACCACCATATGCAATTTTTGTAAATATTTAAGTTGGCACTAGCAACTGTAATGCTAGATTGCGGATTAGCATTAAAGTATTCAAGAATTATTTGCTTAATATTATTTGCTCGATTACGATGTAAATGAGGACGTACTCCGCCTACTGAACCAGACTGATCAAACCTGTAGTTTATTCTGGCTGTTGTTAAATGGTGGATGTTTTTACTAGGATGTCTCCTGTTAAATTCCGCCGCAGCTTCACAAAATGTTCTAACTCCATCGCCAACTAGCCGCACTACTTCAACTCTTTCGACAAGCAGTCAAAATGAACTAAATGCATGAAAACTTTGACAAACTGTCAGGAACATTTTCTTTCATAGCATACTTGGGTAAAATTCCCACAAATTTTTTTACAATTTTTAACCAGACACAATCATATCTTTGGAATTTAACAAACAAACTCATAAAAAAACAAACAAATTGAGCCCAAAATAGTATGATAATATGATCGATTGTTGTTTATTGAAGGATATTTCCAACCTTTGTGTTCTCAAGACGCATGCCAATTAGCCAAAAATTTTAAAAATATTCGTATTTGATTAAGAATGTTATTGCGTCTTTTAAAAATTTAACACCCTGTATACTATCAAAACTAAATTTGGTACACTTATGTTTTAACTGGTCCTGAACAATAATCCAGTACTATTTTTCAAAAATAAATATCGCTAATACTACTTCTCGATTTTTCGCACTTCAAACTTGAATACAGTAGGTCATGACCTGCTTTCTCTAAATGTCGAACTTGGCTCATAAGTGCCATTTTTGACCATCTATCCACCAAAAAAAAGTTTTTGAAAATTGGTCAAGAAATAGAAATTTTAGAGGGGTGGCTAACCCTTAAGTGGGACACACTGTATCTATCTGTGGATTTATTGATTTTTTATGTGTGTACCATTTGATAAACATTATTCTATTCTATTCTATTCTATTCTATTCTATTCTATTCTATGCTTCTTTACTGTAATAAACACTTGATTTTGTTACTTTTAGCTGGCCATGTTTGCATCAATGGTTGGAAACCCGACCGAACCGACAAGTATGTCCCGTATGTAAAGCGTCAATCAGCAAAGACAAAGTGATCCCACTTTATGGCAGAGGAAACACCAAACAAGAAGATCCAAGAGAAAAAGTACCGCCAAGACCAGCCGGTCAAAGGACGGAACCGGAACCGGGCAACAACTTTTCCGGTTTCGGGTTTGGGGATGGCGGGTTCCACATGTCGTTCGGTATCGGGGCTTTTCCATTCGGATTTTTCACGTCGACTTTTAATTTTGGCGAACCCAGACCGAACATGGCCCCCCACGGTACACCGCAGTATCTGGAAGAGCAGTTTTTATCGAAAGTCTTTTTGTGGATAGCCCTCCTCTTTATCGCTTGGCTCTTGCTTGCCTAGTATCAGGCTCTGGATCTCTAATGTATCCCTATTTTATGTATGTATAGTGATTGTGGCTAAATAATTGAAAATGAACTAGTCAGTAATATATTATTGTGGTGGTACTCCTGGGCATATTTACGCGTTGCGGTTTGGTTCTGAAATAGCAAACGGTTTTTTTTCTGCATTCTAGTTATAGCCTAAATTGTAGTATATGGATGTTATATCTTAAATATATTCATTAAATTTGTTGTGTTTTTATTAAATTGAGGACAGGTTCCGTAAAAATCTAGACTTAAGTAAATCGAATTTGTCATTCCCCTGTTAAATAAGTTACTTTTAAATTAATTATGTTAATCATTGAATGTACTTTAAGGTAATGTGAAAATTGCAAAAATAAAAGCTCATATTTCTTTTATAAAATTATATTGATTCCTAAGTTACAAATGCACCCTATCAAATATTCACAAAAAAGATTGTATCTTTCCTAGCAAGAAAAAAAGAACATTCTTGCTAAGTTGTTGACCTATAGGTAAGTAATATGCATTTTATTTAAGGTTTTTTTACTTTAGATCAACTTAGTATGTAACCCACCAAGCAATTCATCCCATTAACATATACCAATGAGCCAGTTTTAATTTTTGTGTCAAAACATGCCTTAACTTAGGAAGGAATTTGCCCTGTCTAAACAATAGTTAATCTTGGTTAAGTCTACATCCAAAAATAAAACCGGAGCAAACCTTAAAAGAAAATGGTTCAAAGACTATACTAATATTAATCACTAATCACTACTAGTACTCTAATTCTTGCAAAATCATAAGTTTTATTAATTCAGATATACTCTTACAAACACAATCATAAGAACAAAATGACTTAAATCAAAGATATGAATAAAACAATGCCAAAATGGACCACACAAAAAAATGGTGCATACAATACCAACAACACTTAAAGCTACAAGCACCTAATGCCTTTAAATGAAAATCTAGGTGAGAAAGTATATGTCTTTGATCTTATATTTGTCAAATAAATCAATATTGAAAGCTTCCAGTAGCATACACACATCGGTATCTCCACTTTTATGTGTGTTCCGTTGTTTTTGACTTTTTTATGGACATTTTGTGATAATATCATGTAAGTTTTACTATGTTTTCAATTAATTTAATAACACCTTTTTATATTTTACTTACATAGTTTTCCCCACAGATGTAAATAGCTCCGCACGCTAGCCAGTGGCGAAGCGTACGAGTAGACAAGGTAGACACTGTCTACCCAAAATTATCCAGTTATTTCTCATTAATTTATTAGTTAAATTCAAATTTAAAAAAAAAAAAAACACAGAATGTGGTCGCTCTCCTTACTATTATTATAATAGTATCTAAACACCTCATAGGCCAAATGGCGTAACCCACAAAAGTTATATTTTACAGGAGGGTCAAAAAACTTAATAAAGTAATAGTAAAATTTTAGATTTTTGTTGCTAATTTTGTTAAGAAAAAGTTTTATAACGCAAATCCTAATAAAACTAATATTAATAAATAAAAAATTAACAATATTAAAAAAAATGCGGGTTACATTATTTGGCTTATCAAAAAGTTAAGAATATCATCTGATACTTTTTTAGAAAAATTAAAAATATCAGCAAAACAACAAACACAGATCACTCCTTGAGTTCTTACGCTAATATACATGTGAGCATGTGTGGGTTACGTTATATGGCTCCTGACGATTTTGCGCATTTTTTTTTACCTTATTTTTGAATAATATGGCTTACTGCATTTGGCCTTGTTCATGTTAGGTCAATCCTTTAAGAAATAGGGTTACACTTGGGGGATACATCAACTGGCCACTCTTTAAAACGGTTACTTCAAACTTGGAGATTTTATGTTTTTAAATTTTTTTGATAATTTAGTTTTTCTTGTGGGTTACATCATTTGGCCAGCTAATGTATTTTTCGGAGAAGATATGTACTTAACTTAAATTCGGCTATTTTGTAGGTTACGCCATTTGGCCTATGAGGTGTCGATATCTATCTATCTATAATATCTAAAGCGCGCCCGACGCACCAATTAAAATAAAAATGCAGGGCTGACACCCAATTAATGTATACGAGCTCCAGGAAGACACATTGATATTTGTCTTCCGAAATTTGGAGCATCTAATCGAACCATATACGCATCAAGCAGGTGACAGAGGTTCAGCCGCATCAGTATTCAGCCTATTACGTATGCAAAATTTACTCGCAGGAAAGACATTTGAGCTTTTGTCTATCGAAGTCGACCAGCTATTTTATTATGCTCTTGAGGGTTATTGTTTGTGGACACGCTTGATCTGGTCGGCCGCAATACATCTTCAATTTTGTTTTTTGGTGAATCTGCATTTGGCATTTGGTGCGGGCGCGTGCTATTGTAATTTAATAATTAGTATTTTTATTTTTGGGTGTATAGAAAAGATTTTTTTAGTGGATATTTTAGGGGTTATTTATGAACGACTGTTTGATATTGGCAATTGTATTTTAGTTGTGTTTTTTTTGTAAGTAGTATTTATTTTTATCTATCTATCTTTTTATGCTAGTAGTAATAATTTTTTTCTTTTTTATATCACTACATATTTTTCTCTTTGAGTTAATATTTCATTCTCTATTTCATTAAAGAGAATAATATTGAATACACATTCTTTTCTAATTAACAATTTTTATTGTTTGTCTACCCGAAAGAAAAGTTCACGCTTCGCCACTGACGCTAGCTGTGCGGAGCTATTTACATCTGTGGTTTTCCCTTGGCAATGGTTTTTTAACAACCGAAACGCGTCGGGATTTTTGAAATAAAGATTGTGAAGTAGGGGAGACTGGGGTCAATTGTAACACGGGTTAATTGAAACAGTAATCAAAACTTTCTCCGCTACAAGATAGAAACAAATCGCGCGCGTAATATGACCATAATATCGACAACCATTTTCTGGCAGTACGCCGCGGGCCATTAAACAAAGTATACGTACCTAGTGCGAGATTTTGTGTTTTCACGTATCCAAAGTAAGTATTTGCTATATTTCTTATGCATGTGTAAATGAGTCTGTATGTGTATTTGGTTAGTTTGTCGGTTTTCATTAGTTAGGCCATTAACTTAGCTTTATTTTACTTTGGTTTAAATTTGAAATTCATTTTGTTTGTAGTAAATATGGTGTCATTTATTTAAAAAAGTCGTTTGGGGTCAGTAGTAACGGGGACGTTTGTAACGTTTTAACTGACCCCGCCGTTCATTTCTAAAATGAAATAAATTGTAATTGAGTCTGTAGTGTTTTTAGTTTGTTTGTCAGCTTTCATTAGTTAGGACATTAATCTAGTAAATTAATTAGTTTATTTCATTTTAGATGCCCCGTAAAAGAGTCCCGAAAACTGATCGTTCAAGTCGAGATATATCTTTATATGAATCTGCATATGCAGAGCTCAAAAATGGAAGTTCTCTACGCTTAGCTGCCGACCAATTTGGGATCTCTCATGTGTTTTTGTTGAGATACAAGCGAAAGAAAGAAGCTGCGGGGAATACTGAAGGTCAACCACCTGTTACAATAGGCTATAAACCTGCAAATAAAGTTTTTAGTGAACTTCAAGAAACCGAAATGGTAAAGTACATAAAAAGAGCTGCAGACATTTACCAAGGTCTGTCAACCAAAGAAATTCGGAGATTTGCGTTAGAATTAACCATTAAATATGATATATATAAACCGGACATTTGGATTAAAAACGGCCTGGCAGGAGAAGACTGGTTTTCCGGTTTTATGTCAAGACACGTGACTTATCAATAAGAGCACCACAAGCAACTAGCTTAGCCAGAGCAACCAGCTTCAATTGTGCAAATGTTTCTGTATTTTTTAATAATAATAATAATAATAATAATAATAATAATTCGTTTATTAGGACCAACAATATTAACCAAAAATACAGAAATTTCAATGTAATATGTCCTAAAAGGCTCCTCAGACACCTTACAATAGAAGTGTTGTAAGGCACTGCTTAAGCCCAAACACAAATAAATTAAAACTTTTACATTTTTAAATATTTAGAATCTAAGGTAATCATTACAAAATAAGGTAGAGTAACAAAATTGAAATAAACATAATTAAAAATAAATGCAAAATACAAAAATACATAATGGCCAAAGCAAACACATAATTTAAAATCATAGAACCATAAAATACTTAGAATAAATTTAAAATGTAAAACAGAAATACAGAGATATAAATAGAAACACAAAGCAAAAACAGCAAACAAAAACACAAGAAATCAAAAAAAAAAAAAATACAATAACTCAACACCTACCTGGTAAACAGCTATTTAAGAGATCCAATTAGACAAGCTTACCCCTATAATTCAGTTAGAGCCCATTTGTTCAACAATCAGAATTTGTTTAAGTCGTTTTTCAAATTTCAACAGCGAAATGTTTGAAAATGACGGTGAAAAT
Organism: Anthonomus grandis grandis; assembly: GCF_022605725.1. Taxonomy (NCBI): domain Eukaryota; kingdom Metazoa; phylum Arthropoda; class Insecta; order Coleoptera; family Curculionidae; genus Anthonomus; species Anthonomus grandis. The sequence continues at coordinate 3,248,282 of NC_065548.1, forward strand.
AGGTTTATAGTTTTAGCCGCACAATATGAAAATGATCTTTTAAATATTTCTTTTCGATGTCTAGGTATGGACACTTTATCATTAAAACGCAAAGGTCGATTACAAGCATCAACTCTAAATTCAAGTTTCTCAAAAAGATATCCTGGTTTTTTTGTTTTAAGAATTTTAAAGCAAAATGTATTCATGTGTAGTTTTCTACGATTGTACATGTTAAGCCATTTTGATTTACGTAAAAACGGTGAAATGTGTATAAATTAAACGTAAACATGAATTTTGTACTTTTTGAATCCTTCTAGATTCAAAACTATCAAGACAAGGCCCATAAATAACATCACAGTGATTGAAATGGCTTAGCACTAACGAATCACATAGCAATAATTTAATATTTTTTTTGTAAAAAATGACGACTAGAATAAATAAGACGGAGAGTTGAATAAGCTTTTTTCAATTTTGAAGTTATATGTTCCCGAAACCGCAAATCACCATCTATTTCCAATCCCAAACTCTTGGCATGTTTTATACAAGGTATATTCATATTGTCAATTTTAAGACTTAGGCGCTCCTGGGCAACTTTTTTTGACACTTCATTACCAAAAATAATAAAATTTGATTTGGCAGGATTAATTTTTAAATTATGATCAGCGGAGGTTTGACAAAAATCTCTGAAGGTCAAGGTTTATATTCTCGTTAGCAATGTCGACTTCACTTATATTAAAAGAATAGTAGAGCTGAGTATCATCAGCGTAAAGATGGTAATTGCAAAACTGAAGACTGTCAATAAAATTACAAGTATAAATTGTATAAAGGAGAGGACCCAATATGCTTCCTTGTGGTACCCCAGCAATAACTTGAAGACAGTCAGAAAGCTTGTCCCGATAAATAACCTGCTGTGATCTATTTGCAAGGTATGATCTAATAAGCCGTGCAGATGACATACTAAAACCCATGTAATGCAAAATTGATATGAGAATATGATGATTTACCATATCAAAAGCCTTACTATAGTCCAATAGGATTAAAGCACTTGTTTTCCCGTCATCAACCGACTTAATCGGATCATCTGTAACAGCTGCCATTGCGGAGGAGCAGCCAAATCCTGGGCGAAAACCAGATTGCTTTGAAGGAATGATATCAAACTCACCAATAAATGCTCTCACTTGACCCTCAAGTACCTTTTCGAGGATCTTCGACAGGGCCGGAAGAATGCTTATAGAACGCAAATGATTAAATTCAGTTGGTTTATTAACTTTAGGTAAGGGAATTACATATGCATGCTTCCAACGCTGTGGAAAATAGCCAATTTCAATGCAGACATTAATAATATGCGTGATGTAAGGAATAATACGAGGGCAACAAAGTTGAATTAGGTGGGCATTTATTTGATCAGACCCAAAAGCTTTGCTTTTAATGTCATATATAATTTTAGTGACTTGTGCCTCTACTACCGGTTCAAAAGTTAATATATTTGTTATACCTTCCTTAATGTGAGTACTATAAAAGTGAATTAGATCATTATTTAACGGATGAGTAACCTGTGTTGGATTAGCAAAAAACGAATTTATATTGTTTAGGTTTTCAGTTAAATGTTTAGGAATTCCATTATTATTCTTTGATCTTGTTAAATTAAGTTTCTGCAGCTCTGCCCATTTTTCCTTCACAGTTGAAATTAAAAATTTATCCCTCAAATAAGCCCTCTTCTCAGCTCAGAGGGGCTATAAGCCCATGTTGTATAATTTCTCAATTCTTTGTAATAAGAAAAATGTGCTGGTAATTTTGATTTTTTATACATCTTAAGGCAGTGTTACGTAGGTTCTGTAGGAGTTTAATATTTTCAGTTATCCATGGCGCATAATTTTGTTTATTGCTAGTTTTAAAGGTTTTTATGGGAGCATGAATATCAAAAAGGTTTAAAATAAGAGAATTCAGATATTCTAACTTATCATCCACGTTTGGCATATATAAAATTTCATCCCAAGGACATATAGACAAATCACGACTAAAATCATTTAAATTAATATTCTTTAAAGGTCTATACTTAATAGTTCTCGACTCACATGCTTCTTTTGGAGTATTTATTTCTAAATAGGTGGCAAAATGATCAGCAATCTGAACTGTACTAACGCCAGAAGATTTAACAATTTTTGAATTACAAAATATAAGATCAATTAGAGATGCAGATCTTGCTAAAGTTTTGGATCGAGACAAATTTGAAGCAAAGGATATTTACAACGTAGACGAAACTGGTGTGACAACAGTCCAGAAACCAAATCGAATTGTAGCAAAACGAGGCATGAAACAAGTGGGTGCAATTACCTCACAAGAACGTGGTACACTCGTAACAGTTACGGTGGCAATAAACGCACTAGGAAATTCGATTCCGCCCCTGTTTATTTTTCCTCGACTGTGGTTTCAAAATCATATTATTCGTGATGGTCCACCAGGGTGTATTGGGGCTGGAAACGGGTCAGGATGGATGCAAGAAAAAGCGTTCGTCTTGTTCTTAAAACACTTTCAAAAGCGCACAAATTCTTCACAAGCTCATAAGGTTCTACTCACACTGGATAACCACTCATCCCATATTAGTATAGAAGCTCTAGACTATTGTAAAACTCATGGAATAGTAATGCTTTCTTTCCCACCCCACGGCTCGCATAAATGTCAGCCCCTCGATAGAACAGTTTTCGGTCCTCTTAAGAAAGCAATAAACTCTGCTTGTAGTCACCCTGGTAAACCGATGTCTATATATGATTTACCCGGAATTGTCGCAACATCATTGCCCTTAGCTCTTACACAAAGCAATATCCAAGCCGGATTTAAGTGTACAGGGATATATCCTTTTAACAGAGATATTTTTACGGAGACAGATTTCTCGCCATCTTTTGTCACAGATAGGTTGCCTTCAATCGAACCTTCAGTTTCACCTGCTTTAGATCCAGGCAACAATCTGAATCTGACAGATCCTACTTTGGAAGATACATTTGATAATCCTACCTCATCTACGTCTGTTACCAATAGGTTGCCTTCAACCGAACCTCCAAATGATCATCCTAGTTCAAATCCAGGAAACAATCTGACTGTAACAACCTTAGAAGATGAGTTTTAAAACCCAACGCCATCAACTTCTCGGGGCCTAAAAAATTGTGAAATTTCCGAAAACACCCAAAATAACACGTTATCACCAGAAGTTGTTGGGCCTTTCGGAAAAGCTTCACCAAGAAAAATAAACGCAAGACGAAAGAAAAAGAGGAAGTCAACCGTGTACACCGATACACCGGAAAAGGAGGAAATAGAGAGAGAAGCTAATAAGAAAACACAAAAGGTCAAACGGAATCTGGAAACCGAAAAGAAGGGTCCAAAGAAAATCCCAAAAAAAAGCACCCGTGAGAACAAGAAAGAAGTCATCTGAAAATTCTACCGACGACGAAAGTGAATGTTTTTGTTTGGTGTGTGTTGAACCATTTAATAAAAGTAAGCCAGGTGAACAGTGGATCCGATGTACTAACTGCAAAATGTGGTCGCATGAGGCATGCACACAAGAGCTCACATATTATGTTTGCCATAATTGCCAAAGTTGAACTGACCAAAAATTGAAAGTTAAGCGTTACACATCTATATTATAAGAACCACCAGTTGTTGTTTTTTGTTTTTAAACTTTTTCCTAAGTTTTATTTTATGTTCCTACGTTTCTGTTTAATGTTCCTCCTCATAAGCAGAATATTAGCTTCTGTTATTTTTTTGTTGTTGTTATGAGGCATTTTTTACAGTTTCTATATGATTTTGAGTCTTTTTTGAATAATAAAAGAAAATAAAAAGAAATGTGTTTTTTATTTAATCTATATCGCTTTTGTTACAACTATCCCCATAATGTGTTTCAATTGACCCTTGATCGGGGTCGTTTGAAACATTATGCTCCATCACTTATTTTTATTTGCATATTTTTTTTCGCTTATCTATAGTCAAATTTAACTACTAGGTCAAGTATGTCAAGTTCCCAGCTATATGTTACCTATTTTTTTGATCATATTATAATATTTATCTAGCCAGAAAAAAAATATTTGTACAAAATGGTTCAATTGACACCAGTCTCCTCTAAACCAGGACCCTTCGCCTATTATTTTGCTTTGCATAATGGTACTTCACCCTGGAGCAATCTATGGTAATCACAGACATATAGGTTTCTTAAAAAAGTTATTTATTTCACTTAAAAAGACTAAATTAATAACAAAAAATGCTACACTCTAATCCTAAGCAGATTTTTCATATCCAAAAGGGTCCTTGCCACGCTCTATGAGAGCCATGCTAGCCTCAGTGATCTTCAACAGGAAATCTTGAATTTGCTCTTGAGAAAATTCCTATAATGATTTTTTTATCATGTAAATCGACTTAAAACAAATAAAAATTAAATATCTACCTCGTATAACCGATACCTTTCGGCAGCAATAATATCGGCCAGTTCAATACACTTTTCATACATTTCCGTTTCGTATAAAACCGAGCAAAGCAAAAAAGTGACTTTAGGCAGAATGGTTTGTCTTAAATGGTCGGGTTCCTTAGCTCCAATGAGCCAACCTTCGGGGAACAACAGTACGTTGTACAAAAGACTTTGGGCTGTTTTCGCTAAATGGGTTGTCGTTAGTTTCCACCTAAAAAAGGCACAGGGCTTAAAATAAGACTAAGACAACAGACTCTTTAACGTCCGACTTTCTTGTGAAGCTTTTAAAAAAGAATTCCTTTTTCATTAAACAATTAGCAGTCAATAACTTTTTCCCTCTTATGTGAACAAGTATAAATTATCATTTAATTTACTTCTACAACACACAAACTATATCAATACTTTTAGGTCGTTTACTTATTTTGGACCAATCCCGCTTTTTTTCTCCCTTTGGCATAACCCCACCTTTTAAAACCAATAATTCATTAAAAAGCCACCTAACTAAAACGTGTGCTCTGCAGTTTACGTCGGCCAGTCTGGTAAAAAGATTTCTACTAAGATTAGTGAACACAAGGCCCAATACAATAAATTTAAAAATACCGATATCACAGTGACCGGGTTGGCTTTTGCTAATCACCTCCTTCTGAAATGGAAATCACTGATGAAATATAAAAATACTTCATCAGTGCAATAAAAGTAAAAAACTAGACTTGCTGGAGACAATAGAAATTAGTAATGACTCTCAAATGATTGTTAGATTTCTGGAATGTATAAAGTGATTTGATTGTTTAGTTAAGTTCTTCGTACATACTACATAACTAAACAATTTAATACGAATATTTTTTTATTCTGATTTTGTAAAAGCCACGGAGTTAGAAAAAAATGAGTTTAGGTCTACTGCATTATTTAGTGTTTCTGGTAAAGGATTGTTTTTAGTTTTTGTAAAATTAAGTTTTTTAGCGGTATTCCAAAAATCTTTACCTTTTTTTACGGAAAATTGTTTGAAATATGCCGTTTTCTCTCTACTTATGGCATGTTTAGTGAAATTTCGATATTATAATTACTATTTTTATTACCTCTCAATTTCCGCCTTATACTGAGAAACTTTATGCTGGTACGCGACCTTCTCAGGAAACTGCGCACTTTCCGGCAGCTCATCCGGTTCCGCCGGTTTACACTTAATCTGTTGAAACCACTCGTTAAACGCCTCAGTCGCCTCCAAATACGCTTTATAACTGAGATGCTCCTTTACCACAGCCTTAATTTCCTCGTTACTATCCTCGGATTCGGCTAAAACTTGCGCGACAGCCTCGCTCGGGATTTTACCGAAAGCGAGTTCGGCCGCGTCCACTTTTTCCATAACAAGGAAATTGAAAACGATCTGGTTCGTTTGCTTTAGGAGGTCCAGACGTTGGGATTCGTAGTAGACCAGCCAGTCTATTGCTGAGATTTTGCGTTTATCTGTTTCCGTTAGTTTATGCTAAAATTTTTATGGAGTTTTATACCAGTTTCAAATGCTGATGTATCTCAGAAACTAATAATCGTAGAACCTTCAAACCAAAAAATTTTGTTATAAAAGCGGGCAAAAAAAAATGCTGGAAAATATTTTTAAGATCATTGGTTGGCCCCTAGACGACGTTACAGCTACTTTCAAATTTAAAATTCAATTTTTTCCAAAAACGTACATATTAGTGTACCTTATACCGAACACTTAAGTGCTCACTAGTGTCCATTTTTTAAATCTCTAACCACAAAAAATGCCCTGAAAATAGAGACCTCTTTAATCTCTACACTTCATTACATTAATTAATAATCCCCTTGGACAAATCTGTCCATATCTTGAAAAATAGTCAAAAATCTTTAAATATAATTTAGTGCAACTTGTACAGAACACTTAAGTGCTCACTAGTGTCAATTTTTTAAATCTCTAACCGTAAAAAATGCCCTGAAAATGGAGGCCTCTTTAATCTATACACTTTATTACATTAATTAATATACCTCCTGGACAAATCTGTCCATATCTCAAAAAATAAGCAAAAATCTTTGTATTTAATTTAGTGTAACTTGTACAGAACACTTGAGTGCTCACTAGTGTCCATTTTTTAAATCTCTAACCACAAAAAATGCCCTGAAAATTGAGGCCTCTTTAATCTATACACTTTATTACATTAATTCATATACCCCCTGACCAAATCCGTTTGTATATCGAAAAATAGTCAAAAATCTTTAAATATAATTTAGTGTATCTTGTAAGAACACTTGAGTGCTCACTAGTGTCCATTTTTTAAATCTCTAACCACAAAAAATGCCCTGAAAATAGAGGCGTCTTTAATCTCTACACTTCATTACATTAATTAATATTCCCCTTGGACAAATCTGTCCATATCTTGAAAAATAGTCAAAAATCTTTGTATATAATTTAGGATAACTTGTAAAGAACACTTGTGTCCATTTTTTAAATTTCTAACCACAAAAAATACCCTGAAAATAGACAGCATTTTCAATCTGTGCACTTCATTACATTAATTAATATTCCCCCTGGACAAATCCGTTTATATCTCGAAAAATAGTCAAAAGTCTTTGTATATACATTTGTGTTACTTGTACAGAAGACTTGAGTGGTGCTCACTAGTGTCCATTTTTTAAATCTCTAACTAAAAAAATGCCCTGATTATAGAGGCCTCTTTAATCTGTGCACTTTATTACATTAATTAATATTCTCCCTGGACAATTCTGTCCATATTTCGAAAAATAGGCAAACATCTTTGTATATAATTTAGTGTAACTTGTAAGAATACTTAAGTGCTCACTAGTGTCCATTTTTTAAATCTCTAACCGTAAAAAATGCCCTGAAAATGGAGGCGTCTTTAACCTATACACTTTATTACATTAATTAATACACCCCCTGACCAAATCCGTTCGTATATCGAAAAATAGTCAAAAATCTTTAAATATAATTTAGTGTATCTTGTAAGAACACTTGAGTGCTCGCTAGTGTCCATTTTTTAAATCTCTAACCACAAAAAATGCCCTGAAAATAGAGGCCTCTTTAATCTATACACATTATTACATTAATTCATATACCCCCTGACCAAATCCGTTTGTATATCAAAAAATAGTCAAAAATCTTTAAATATAATTTAGTGTAACTTGTAAGAACACTTGAGTGCTCACTAGTGTCAATTTTTTAAATCTCTAACCACAAAAAATACCCTGAAAATAGAGGGCTCTTTAATCTATACACTTTATTACATTAATTAATATTCCCCCTGGACAAATCCATTCATACCTCTAAAAATAGTCAAAAATTTTTGAATATAATTTAATGTTTCATGTACAGAACACTTGAGTGCTCACTAACCATTAAATTACCATCCCAAGATATTATTTTAATAATCATCAAACATTTCCACATATATACAAGTGTCAATAAGAATTTCTGTCACTTGTCAAATAAACTGGTGAAGGGAGTTTTTAGCTTCAGTGAGAGAAACAGCTGAAAGTCGGCTCTGGGTGTGCCGATTCTTTTGCAATAAGTTTTTGTTAAAAGTCTCGTTACTGCTTTATTTTTATATCAAAAAATATATAAAATATATTTATGCTGTTAAAAGCAGGGAACAAAACTGAACAGATTGGTGGAAACCGCATTCCGATATCACTACTCAAACTAAAGTTATGAAAAAAAATGTAACCATTAAAAAATTTAAAAAATCGTCGTAAATTCCCATTGCCTTAGTTGAGTTGAGAAAACTTGCTTTCAAATGAATATTTATTTAAAGAAAAAAACTAAAAAGAATAGTTTTTCGAAAATCCCTGAAGCGGCGTTGTTTTATACATTTATTTGTCCAGGATCAGGGATCGATCGATCTAATATGAGAAAAAGTATGCACAAGAAAGTATTTGGCAGAGTATTTTGATAATTAAGACACTTTCGGTAATACCAAAATTAAATATCAATTTGTTTCTTTTAAATAGAACACCCTATATATTATTTTATTTTTAGATTCTGTATGAAATTCCAATATAATTATTTAGAATAAAACATGTCATACTTTATTCGTATGGTTAACGAAATTTTGTTTCCTTCGAGAGGTTTAAACATGTTTAGATGCAACTAAAAATGTAAGCACTAAATAGATTCTGAAGAGCCCAGATAGGAATGTAATCATTCTATATCTGATAAATAGTGTTGGCTTTACCATAATAAATCTTAATAGTTTTTTTGACCAGAGATATTAATCGGACACCATTGCTTATACCATGCACCTTAACGTTTTTTAAATTTAACGAATTCTTTTAAAAGAAATTGTGGCTTTGAAAAAGACCGTTTTTTTAAACGTTGCTCTAGTGTCTTCCTAGATGTTCAAAATGGGCGCCATTATGTTCCACGCTGAAATCTTTCCCTTCTAGAGATAAAGGCACATTCGAAATTCCTCTCTAGGCAAGCCATGAATCGCATTTTGAATTCTGAGAATTATATTTTCCCTGGTTGTAGGCCAAGACTGAAAAACTAGATCTTTTACTCTTCCCCAGAGGTGAAAATCTAAAACGGTCAAGTTTTCTCAACTCGACAGAGACATTTTTGTGTTCGGAGATTATTACAATAATATTTTAAAATGCCCGTTGTTGCGAGGTTTTTAGAAATTATTGAATTTTAAATTTGGAAGTAGCTGTAACGCCCTTCAGCGGCCGACCAATAGACTTAAAAATATTTTCCAGCATTTTTTTTTGTCCGCTTTCATAACAAAATTTTTTGTTTGAAGGTTCTACGATTATTAGTTTTTCAGATACAGCCGCTTAACCCTACAGTAAACGCGTCGGGTCTAATAGACCCAGACAAAAATATTTGTTTCTGTAATTCTGAAAAAAAAAGCGCGCCAATTAGTGCGCGCTCTAGTACCTTTTAGTGCTGCACCGCTACGCATTTATCAGTAGTTTTGGCCCAGTCAAGTGAGAAACAACAATTTTATAGTTAATTTCGGTCTCGCAGACCCAACGCGTTCCTTTTGGTAAGTTTTATTTTTATTAATTATTTTGGTTTATTTTAAGATTTGTTTGCTTTTTAGAAAAAAATATGAATGATATTTACGGCTTGTTTGTTTTTACAGAAAAATGGATCTTTATGAAAAAGAGGTACAAAAATTTACCCAACTTTATGAAGAAGTTCCATCTGATCCTGAAAATTATTCAGATTCTGAGGCTTCAGAAGCGGATCCACAGTATGAAATCTTCAGTGATCACCAGTCTGATAAAGATAGGGAAGTCAGATAGAGTAGCCAGTCTGCAGGAGATAGAGGAAGATGAACTTATTGAAGAACCACTTGATGAACCGAGAGTAGGTGGACGTAGTCATTTACAATTAAGTTCAAAAGACGGAATGAAGTGGAATAAAACATGCTTACCTAAAAATGTGAGAACGCGGCAAGAAAACATAATTGTAAGATTACCCGGAGTAATTGGCCCTTCTCAAAGTGCGCAAACTCCATTCGAAACGTGGCAGCTTTTTTTCGACGATGATATCGTTATGGATTTAGTAAACAGCACAAACATATACATATATTGAAAGTATCTCTCAGCGATTCAAAAATAAATCTGATGTACGACCGACAGATGTAATTGAGATGCGCGCACTAATTGGTCTACTTTATCTAGCTGGAGTTTACCGTGGAGTAAGGACATCAATTTTTGAATTTTGGTCGAGGGATGGTACAGGAGTGGAAATTTTTTCAGCAACAATGGCTCTAAGAAGATTTCGTTTTTTACTAAGGTGTTTGCAAATGGATGATATTCATACAAGGGAAGAGCGTAAAAGTGAAGACAACCTAGCTCCAATTCGAAAAGTTTTTAAAGCAGTGGTGCAAAATTGCCAAAAACATTACTCTGTGGGAAAACATACAACAATCGACGAAATGCTGTGGCACGGCCGTCTCTACCTTCAGGCCGTGAAATAAAGAGATCCGGCAACACGGCATAGTTGTCTATCTCCCGGCTCCGTTCCCCACTATTCAGTGTTATTATTTTGGTTATAATAATTTATCGGGTCGAGAGCCGGGGATTCTGCTGAAAAACTTGTTGTATTTTGAAAGTTTTATTTGTCTTTTAATTGTTTAATACTTTAATATCGGTAATAAGTGTTTGTGATCTTTCGCGGTTACCTCTAATCAGCTGTGCATGTGCAATTTCAACAGTAAAGTCCCATTGTTTTGTTTACCTTCAAATAGGCTTATTTACATTTGTTTTTCTTTGGTTTTTAGTGCGGTTTTAAAACATTACCCCTTCCTAGTTACCTACCTAAGTGTTGCTTAAAGCCGTGTACTTATACCTACCCATTCCTAGTTTGCATTCTTTGGTGTAGTCATATTTTAGGAAAACATTGGCAAAAGAAAGTATATAGGTCAACTTGAACTTGAGGTGAAGTTTTATTATAACTAGGTCAGTGTGTGTATTAAAGTTAAAAAAGGCTAAATGGGTAAAAGCCATTCACCGAGCTGACTGGTCAATATAAAAGTTTGCATTTTTTAAATGAGGCATCCAAAAAACTGGTTGCAATTTCTGATATTCAGTCAGATAGCTTTAATTCCGACTATGACCAACAAGAGCGGACACAGGAGTGTAATAATTTAAACAACATTTTATCAATTTTAATTAATCAAGTTAAATTAGTAATTTTAAAAAGGAAATGATACACCTCTGATACTATAATAAGTGCATATAATTTAATGAGGGATTATTTTAATTTACCCACAAAAAGATATCTTCAATACCTCTCTTCCAGTTTAGATATGGCCCCAAATAGTTACTCTAATCCGACTGAAAATGATAAAAGTACCAATGGGTATTTGAAATATTTATCTGGCTTTTTAAAAGATCAAGAAAAAATTGTTTTTCTCTTAGTTGATGAGGTATATGTTACTAAAAGATTAGATTATAGAGGAAAAATTTTAATTGGTGTCGCCTCTAATGACAGTTCATTGGCAACAACTATTTTGACCTTTACGATATGTTCTGCTTTTGGAAATTTTTGTGAAGTTGTTAAATTATTACCAGTACACAATATAAAAGGTTCTGAAATGATACCAGTCACCAAAAAATTTCTTTAGTACAAAAATGTGGTTTTACTGTTTTAGATATAATAACAGACAACCATAGAATTAATCGGTCAATGTTTTCAAATTTAACAAATAATTTAACACATTTTCCGAACCCTGACATTCCCCAAAATAAAATATTTGTGAGCTATGATTTTGTTCATATATTTAAAAATATTATAAATAATTGGAATAGTCGGAATAGGCGGAATTTAAAAAATGATAAGAATACTTTTGTATATCCCGAATTTGACAATTTCAATCAAATAAAGTATGCTAAATTTCAGAACATTAAAGACATCTACAATAAAGAACAAAATCTAGTAATAAAAAAGCATTTAAACTTAACTATAAAACAGTTTATCCTAACAATCTTGTACTTAGCAGACAATATTTGTGATTATTCTACTATTTCTTCATTAAAAGAATATAATTTACATGATACTGCTTCTTTTTAGAGATTATAAGACATTGATGGGATATTGTTAATAATACAAGTACAATTAAAATAAGTGGTGTGCTCCTTTTTATAATATGAATGATTTTCGCATTGAATTTTTTTAAAAGTTCATCTTATGGTTAGATACATGGCAAAAACTTAATTTTAATGGTAAATTAACAAAAGATACTTATTCAGCCCTTCGGCATAGCACTTGTGTTTTGTTAGAAATAATGGAGTACTCCTTTGAAAAGTTTGCAATCTCTTATATTTTACCTGGCAAATTTACAACTGAAAAATTAGAAAAAAGGTTTGGTAAATACAGGCTGTTAGGTGGAAGTAATTACAATATCAGTTTCGATGAAATAAATGCAGAAAAAAAATAAGACTTAAACATATTTTCCGGAAGGCTACTGGTAGCTCATTTTCACTCTCCGAAATACAGAAACATACTGAAAACTGCTGCAATGAAAGTGATCTTGATTGGTCACTTTCACAGAAACTGACTGTGTCAAGTTTTAACATATACTTTTTTTTAGATTTTTACTTTTTTTCTGCCAACCACCATGGGCTAATCAAATTTAAATCCTTTAGATATCTTATTCTGAAAAATTCTTAGACCTCTATCTTACACTTGGCAACACTGCATAAGAGAGCTGTTCACGGCCTGATAAGTAGAGGAGGCCGTGGCTGTGGGCTTTTAGGGGCCGATGTCGTTTTAGGATGTATATACCCAATAAGCTGGCCCGATATGGACTCAAAGTATTCTCACTGACAGACTCAAAGTCTTTTTATACTCTAAATATGGAAATGTATTGTGGCAAACAACCTGCAGGGCAGTATTCAGTAAGTAACAACGCTTCCGATGTGGTTGAAAGGCTGTGCCTACCAATATCGACATCCCGAAGGAACGTGACAATGGATAATTGGTTCACCTCGGTTGAAGTGGCCAACAGATTACTAAATAATCATCAGTTGACCATAGTGGGCACCCTTAGGAAAAATAAGCGTCAAATTCCAAAAGAGTTTTCCAGAAAAGTCAAGTATGTTTGGCTTTACTAAAGATTTGACTATTGTATCGTAGATCCCAAAAAAAACAAGCAGGTGATATTGCTATCGACGTTACATCATGACGATTCCATTGATGCTTTATCTGGAGCAGTCGAGCCAGAAATCATTACTTTTTATAATTCTATCAAATGAGGAGTCGATACTGTCGACCAACTTACCGCAAACTATAATGTTGCTAGAAGTACGCGTAGATGGCCCATGATAGTCTTGTATGGGCTGCTCAATGTTGCTGGTGTTAACGCTCTTGTTATATATAGAAACAATAATATTAATAAAAGCAGCATTGATAGAAGAATTTTGTTGAAACAACTTGGTATGGAGCTCATATTGGACTACATGAAGAGTCGAGTAACCTCGCAATACTTGCCACGTGAAATTCGACAACTCGCTGCGAGGATTAGTGGTACTGAGTTGGTGGAAGTTGTCGAAAACGTTCAAAATAAACGGGGAAGATGCAACTTCTGTAAAGATCGTAAAACAAAATATACCTGCCGTTTTTGTAACAAGTATATATGCCTCGAACATACTGTACCTATTTGTGAAGTTTGCAAAGAAAAAATTGCCATATAAATATATATAGAGGGCGTGTCAGTGAGACGGAGCCTAAAATGTGTCATAAGTTTAATTTTTCCTTCTTAGGTTAACTAAGTAGAATATTGCGATTATTTTCTGTTAGAATATTACCTTTTGTTTGTTCTATTAATATCTCTAACAAAAATTCACAGATCTTGCACCATACGTAGGTATCTTAGGTATTGAAAATACCTGACGCAGCTTATAAATTTTAATTTTTTTCCATGAATGATTTAAAAACGTAAGAATATCAAAAATTTAATAACAGATATGAGTAAATTTAATTATTACTATTTTTAACCTTATTTTTTGGTGTTTACATAACTTTTGCAGCAATCGGAATGACATTTGGAACAATAATAAGGTCTTTTGATTATTATTATTATTATTATTATTATTATTATTATTCGATATCTCTAGACAAAATAGTTATTTTTTCAAACAGGTGATATAATCAAGTGTATAAAAAACTGTCTGAAGCAGATAATATTAAATATTTATTTTTATACCGCATGGTTTTGTTTTATGTAGTCGTCGCTTAAAATAATATTAATTAAATAATTTTATACTTAATCCAAATATCTTCAATACCCCGTTTCATAAACACCATTGGTCGCTGAATACCTTGACGTAGAATATCCAGATATTCATCGTATGATTCTATAAAAAATGTTTGAAGAAAATTTTCGAAACTTATAAAATGAAAATCCTCTAGAGCCTGGTGCATTTTCTGAAATAATATACGTCTTGAATTGTCCCTATTAACTGGCAAAACTGGCAATAAAATCCTGATTTTGTCCATAGGCCAAAATGGCGCCCCAAAACGACATTTTTTGGTATTCTTTTTATAACAGGTATGAGTATGAGTATGAGACTGTAAATCCCTAGAACTGTAAAGTAAGATTTCTTCTGCAGAGGAAATAGTATCAATTAATGCTATCGTCTCTGGTAAATCTTCCCCATTGAAGAATTTGGTCTCACTAGAAGATGGTGCATTTTCCAACCATAACAACATATGAGTGTGTGGACTGCCTCGATGTTGAAATTTAATTCTAAGAAAATAATCTTTTAAATAATATTTTTGTAATGGACCATTTTTCTTTAATTTTAAAGCTGATATGATATTATTTACAAATTTATCAAAATATAAACAACAAATAACAGGATCATTGTTAACTAATTCCGCTTTTGCAATATTTGTCATTGTACCAAAGATGGAATCATCAATTTCATCTTCATCTTCCAAATTTTCTCTAAATTTATAGACACATTTTAATAATGCTTTCCAGTGTATTTCTGAGGCACTGAGTGTTAGAAATACCGTCGGTTTTCCTAATTCCAATACTGCATGGAGTTAGGAATATGTTTGAAAAAAGACTCGCTTCTTTCCATGCTTTCTTTAATAAATTCGCGATCCGTTATATTTTCCCGGGTAATATTTTTCACTCCATCGTCATTGTTCCGGAACATCACCTGAAATGCCTCAATAATTTTTAGGCGCATTATCTTCGCTGCCATATACAAAATATGATTGGGAGTAACACCTCGTCTATCTCTTCGACGAAGTTCGCTAGTCGCCATCATAAATGGAGTAACCCTAATTTGAAATCGTCTTTCATGTCCATAATAAATTGCTGGGAATGATAATTCTTCCGCATGTGCATCAAAAGATAATGCGAAAGGTTTATTATTCTGACCCGGTGCTAGATGTAAGACCATATCCTCCCCCCAAAATAATGTTTGTTGTTGTGTATTAAGTAGTTGTTCAGGAGTTAATAATCTCTCTTGTCCTGTAGATATCATATCTACTTGATTTTCACACGCTTTAATTTCAGACTGATGTTGTGTAAAAAGTAACTCATTTTCGTCTGCAAAACAAAAGGATTCCTGTAAACCTAAGAAGTTCTTATCAATCGTTATATTATATTTTTTATATAATGGCGTATTTGTTAAATATAATAGCCATCTCCGTAGAACGCTTTTTTAAACACATCCCAACAGATAGGCTCCCTTTTGAAGAATGTGACGTTTTATTATTACTGTAACTGCATAATCATCATTAACATTCCGCGGCAGTGATGTTACCATATTATTCACATTGACAGGAACATTTATTATCTGACCAATTAATTTCTGACTACCAGAAAAATATTGCATCCTACGTATTTGCATAAAATGTAAACGAGGTGAAATCAACCGTTCACCAATAGGATTTAATGACGGAAGATCCGGCGGTACGGGCGGATAAATAAATCCGTTTACAGTAGCCAATTGTGGAATTTTGTTTTTTTGACATAGGCTTGTATAACAATTTCGACAGCATTTATAAAAATTACATTCACTTTCTATTTGTTCAAAAATTTTTGAATATCCAGCTTCATAAAGAAAAGGAAGAGCTTTTGCCTGAATTACGCGAATATCCTTAGTCCGCCATATTCTATTACATATACGACAATACTCATTTAGTTTATTACTAAAAAAGATAAGATCAAGATAATAATAATAATAATAATCAAGATATAATGTTCTTTTTTGAAACGCTTTTACATTGATTGCTGTTAACTTAACTAAACTTACGCTATCCGACAGACTATTTTTCTGGAGAGTACCACCATTGTCAGTCGTCTGGAGGGCAGCACCATTGTCAGTCGTGTGCAGTTAAGTCTTCTTCCTATAACGTCGACATTTTAAGGCATTCTTGGATTCAGATTTTTCAACAACTGGATCATTAATTACAGTATCATTATTATTTATCAATAAATTAGCTGGATTGATTTTACCGCGCTGTCTATATTTACGACATTTATTTGCATTTGAGATCCGCCGTTTTATTTCTGCAATTTTTAATTTTTCATTCTTCTTTTGTAACAAATTAGCGGCATTTTCCTGTAGCTTACGTTGCCTATATTCATGAAA
The DNA here is from genome assembly GCF_022605725.1 of Anthonomus grandis grandis. NCBI lineage: Eukaryota > Metazoa > Arthropoda > Insecta > Coleoptera > Curculionidae > Anthonomus > Anthonomus grandis. The sequence continues at coordinate 3,264,801 of NC_065548.1, forward strand.
TTTTTTTGCATTCGATAAGCAACTTTTGGATTGTTCGGCATTTTTTACCTTTTTTTTGTCGCCGTTATATTTTCCACGTAGTTTGATGTTATATTAGAAGAAGTTTCTTCAGAATTATTCTTATTTTCTTGTAATTTTGGTATTTCTTCCGAGCATCTTTCACAATCATTAAGGTTTGGTTTTTTTTTAATCACATTTTTATTTTCTGAAATGACTAATTTTCTTTTTTTATCTAGCTTATTTTGCGGAAGGTCTACAAATGTCAATTCTTTTTCCTTCATCTTCTTTTCCTCCATGCTTGACAAGAACCAACGATATCTTGCCTTACGCCTTATGATAACTTTTATAATCTGCACGAACTCACGAACTAATCCGCTTATTCTTATTATTTATTAAAATAATAAATATGAAGCGATAACAGAGTCTCGGCTCCCGGCAGGCGGTTTCGGATTACGGTGTCGCAAAAAGCGGTGTCGCGACCGACACCAAATGATAATTTTGCATAAAAGCGATCCCAGTAGTATTTTCAATACTAAAAAATTAATTTTTGGATGTACTTACTACACTGTAGTTTTTTTCCTTTGTGGGTATATTAGACCCAACGCGTTCCTTAGTGGTAGATTTTTTAAGACGCGTTTCCTCAAGGGTTAAGTGGGCGCCCGGTACAATTTAATATAGCCTTACCTGTAAATTCCCTGTAAGATCCAACTCTTCGGGTTTATTTCGGATATTTTCGACGATTTGTTTTGTAATGGCCAGGACGTCGAGGCCGCAATCTTCGGCGTATTGTAGCGCGGTCTTTCGCTCGTTTTGATCGGTAATTGTTTCCAAGTGTTTTGCGTATAAGTAGACTTGATTACTGGTACAGAGTTTGCTTACGTAAAATGCTACCAGTTGAGTCTCGTTCATCTCCATTAGTCGTTTTATATACCTTGAAATTATAGAAAGATTAAAACATTGTATAAAATAGAAGTCTTTATGTGCTAATTACCTAATCATTTCAATTGAGGAATTGTACAAAATGTATTCGTTTATCAAGAGTCTAACATTTTTGTTATTTGAAATCTCTCTCCGTAAAAATATATAGTAATAATAATAATAATAAATGGTCTTTATTTTATATTTGATGCAGCCTAGGTGTTTGGCTTAACCAAGTATTCACTTCAAAAAATTACAAATAAAGATTGCAATGAAAATGTTGCATGTAAAATATTATGTAAACATAGCTAAACCTAAAACTATAATATACCATTATTATATCAGCCAACCTACGTGGAGTGTATTTGAGGCATTTATGTTTAAAATGATGGCTGAATAGTAAGTAACTCAATTTTATGGCAATGTATACAGATGGGTTGGAAGTTTTAGAAAAAAATCAACTTTCTGGCAATCTTGTTTTTTGGAATATTATTTTCAAGGTTGCCTCCTAAACAAATTGGGTTGAAATACTACAGAATTTAAAAAAAGACACTAATTTTTTCAGTATGATATAAAAGCTTAACCGCCCAGCAAGGATTACTAAACCATGGGCGCCCTAGCTTTCACCAAATATTAAAGTTTTTATGCGACAAAGAGACGCAGCGCTTCGAGAATTCAAGAGGTCCCAAAATGTACACGTCTATGGTACGAAGGGAAAAAAAACTATATTTATCTAATATATGCGCTGAAAAAAATATTTAAAAAACCTGGAGGACTCTTAAATCATTTAATGTTTGTTCAAATAATGATTTGAATATTCCGGATTATTTACTTAATCCCAAAGAGACATAAACTCATTTGTCAGTGAATTTTTGCAGAATACGTCAAACTGTTCTTCTAAAATTAACTTTTACAATCAAAATATTTTCAACGACAATATTCAGTTTAATTTTAATTTAGCTAGTGTTGCTCAAATTAATAAAATACTAAATGGTATAAAAACAAATGCTTCGGGGGTAGGTGGAATTAGTGCCAAATTACTTAAATATTGCAGTCTCTTCTTGGATGTTTACATTACACACATAGTCAATTGTTGTATAGAACAAAATTATTTTCCTGATCAGTGGAAATTATCAATAGGTAAGCCCCTTCCGAACGTAAAAAATCCAACTAACTATGGTGATCTGACAATAATTAGTATATTGCCGGCTTTGTCAAAGGTTTTCGAAAGGGTTCTGTATAATCAGTTGATTGAGTACTGCGGTGTGAATAAAATTATCCCGGAGACTCAGTGTGGCTTTAGAAAGGATTTGAGTACTGATGTTGCCCTAATTGGAGTTACTGATGACATAATAACATCAATAGATAAATAGTTGTCTACTGCTTTGGTTCTGTTCGACTTTTCGAAAGCGTTTGACACGATCAACCACGAACTTTTAATGGCGAAACTGAAATTTTATGGACGTCTGGATGGTTCGGTAATGTTGATTAAATCATATTTTCATAACAGATTTCAAAAAATATTTTCAAATAATTCTTTTTCCGAAGAAGCTAGAATTTTATCAGGCGTACCTCAAGGGTCAATCCTGGGACCATTATTATTCATAATCTACACCTCAGATAAACTGAGAGCTTTTGCCGATGATACCCAGGTTTATCTTCACTTCAATCATCAGGATTATTTGCATGCATCTTCTTTAATAAACCATGTCCTCACCAGCTTTAATAATCTAATCTTGCCATAATCTAAAACTTGACCCTCTTAAATCAAATGTTATGATTTTTGGACCTAATAAAGATTTTCTTAAAAATAATTTAAATATCTTATTAAATGACGTTTCTCTTCCCAAGGTGGATCGTGCAAAAAATTTAAGCATTGTCCTGGATACTGAGTTGAGGTTTCGTGAATATGTTAAATTGTTAATTCAGAAGTCATTTTTATCGTTGAAATTTTTATATAATAGTCGTCAAGTTCTTAGTTTTCATTTGAGGAAAATGCTTTGTGAGTCTCTGGTCCTGTCCAACTTCAACTACTGTGATTTATTTATGGTGCTTGCTTAGATATTGCAGATAAAAATCGTATTCAGAAAGTTCAAAATGCTTGCTCACGGCTAATATTTGGATTACGAAAATACGATCACATTTCACACACACATTTAAAGAGCTTAACTGGTTGAGGATGAACAGGCGCAGAGAGTTGCACTTAGGTAATTTTTTATTCAAAGTTTTATTAAACCCCTCCCTTCCCTCCACTTTACAGAATAAATTTGTTCCTCGTTTAAACATTCACACAAGAGTGATCCGATTTCCGGAGAGGATGACACTTCCTCGTCATTCGACTGCAATGTTTCAACGTTCTTTTACGTACAATGCCATTAAACACTACAATAACCTACCAACTGAATTGACAACTTTAGATCAGAAGTCATTTAAATCAAAGTTTAAGAAATATCTTTTACATTTAACCTTAAACCCGTAATTTACGCCTTTAATTATTTATTTTATTTTTGGCAATTTTTTATATTTAGCTATTTAATATTTATTTAAATTATATATATATATATATATATTGTTCTTTATTTGGGTATTTAATGAATTTAATAGAGTTAATCTTTATATTTTAACTTAAGTTTATGTGCGTTGAGTAGCGTTCAGTAGAGTAGCTGTCTTAGCTAGACTGCTTCTCGGGTACTTAATTATAGAATGTTATTATTGTTAACTACATTTTTAATAAAAGACATTTTATTATTAAATTTACGATTAAATAATTTTTACAAGCCTTTTCAAAAAAGTTTATACCAACTTTCGATTGTTTTGATTGCTATTGGCAACATATTCTATCTGTTTAGACCATTAAAACATAGTGAATTTTGAGCACGTTCTTGAGAAACTTTAGGTATTGTACTCGATCGCGTGTTATGATCATGTATTTCGGCAGAGAATGTGACTTTACTTAACAGATACTGTGGACCATGACCAATTTTAATCTTATAGACAAATGTCAGTGTATTGAGTAGAAGATCGGTCTCTGACTGGTAACCATTCTAAAGTCTGTAACATGTTTTTTATTGGGTCAATCTTGGCTTACCTAGTATTATGCACATGAAGTCGAGACAACTCATTTTGTTTTAATAAAAAATAATACACTAGAACAATAATTAAAGTGAGGCAGGATAAGTAGATTGTAAATAGTTTTTTTTTTCATAAGCTTAAGAAAGGTAAACATCTAGATAAATAATAAATCCTTTATGAAATCTTCTTAATAATCTCAAGTGCATAACCTTTAAAATTTAAGTCCCGATCTGTCCGTATGCCTAAGTATTTCATTTTTGTTACACAATCTATCGAATGTTTCCCTATTTTTATATTTAACTGTGCCGGTAAGTGTCTGTAAAAACATTCCTTTGCTATTATCATATATTTATTTTAAAGATGTTAACCTTTAAATAATTTAAATTACACCCCTCATAGACCGATTTTAAAATATTATTTAATTTAAGTTGAAGCTCATGTGTGTTTAATGTAGTAAAATAAAATAAAGCATCATCTGCAAAAAGATAAGTCGTGCATTTTTTAACATAATCTATTAAATCATTAATATATATTACATGGTCTTATATATTTATTAACGGAGTCCTATTTATTTTATCCAATGTTTATTTATTAACGGTTCTGCTAAAATATCATTAGATTTTATTACCTGTTTTCTATCTTTTAAATACATATTAAACCACTTCAAAACAACCCCCTCTAAACCTATAATTTTGTTATTAATCTCTTTCTAAATTCTCTATTGAAGGTTTCAAATGCTTTTCTTAAATTCAGAAAAATGGCACTTTTTAATTCGTTTCTTCCCTTTTCCTTCCCTAACTGTAGATTACATTTATTCTATAACTGTTGAATTTTGTTTCAGCCTATTGTCACTTATTATCAATCAGATTCTTCACCTCATCAAAATGCTGAATGAAAGTTCGCACATTTCCTTCTTAACTTGTCACAAATGATTTCCTTTCATCTATATCCTGCATTTTCACGGCTACTCCACCTGTGGGTACTGATTAACAACAAATTACTATTTCCTCAAGCGGCATTGCTACAATTAGCAATGACACATAGACTCTGTGTCATTGTAAACTGCACAGAGTCTACAATGTCTTCTTTTGGCAATGTTTACAGAGTTTTACAGACATAATCCTTACTAGGAACAGCACTACTAATTTTCCTGATAAAGTCCAAGCAAAACCCAAAACGTTCAATTAAAAAAAAAACAGCACAACTAACTAAAGCTCTTTTAAAGATAACTGAGAACTTAATAAGAAACTTAAACTTTCTAGTATTACGGTAACCTTTGATTACTTAAAGGCTTTTGATTTTTTTAAGCCATGACTTACTCATTGCCAAACTCGGTGTTGATTAGTATTTATCATAACTTAAAAATTAATTAATTTTCTCCATAAATATCTTCGCAACTATGTTTAATATTTTGAAAAAGAAAAAATTTAAAAGTTAACCCAAATGCCTGGAATAATTAAATATTTTTTATTTTTTACGCTACTTGGTGATAGGGTTTATCCAGGTATTTAAAGTCAGTTTTATGTTACGCAATATTTTGTGTTCAACCTCCTGGAAAAACTTAAAAATGTTATTTTCTTTTCCAGGCACTTTCTTATGCTTAAATTTTTTTAAATTCTTACTAAACAATTGACCCAATGGGAACCTACGTAGCCCAATGGAATTCTACATAGAATTAGTTCAGAAATCCACTGAGTGCGCATGTTAAGTACATAAAAATCTTTCAAACTACATGAGATCTGGAAATCTTATTTTTTATGAAACTCGAAATGCAGTTAAATTATACATCCCTTTTACCCGGTTGTCGCAGGTACAGGATGGTCCGGAAATTACATCTCTCAAAATTTTTAATCATCTCCCATGACTTGAAAAAGACTTTTCCAACTTTTAAGAGGGCTCTTAGGACCATGTAAGCTGACTGTCCTTTTTATTCGTTGACAGAGTTCTTTAACTGTAGATTTATTGAATAAATTAAGTTAAATTTGTTTCCTTTCATATCTTTGTAATTTTATACTATTTTTATGAGCATTGTAGTTTTTTATTGACAATTCCTATACATTGTTACGATGTCGATGGAAATAAATGATTTGATTTGATTTTTCCTAAAAGGTCCCCATGATTGATCCGATCAACACTTTTACAGAAATCTGTATAAATCAATCAACCTGGATTCTCCACTTAACCACTTAAGTAGCTTTTTTGAATGAACACAACATGAATTATTGAAATGCATTAAAAATAATCCATCTGGTCCAGACCACATCCTATTCTTAGAGGAAACAATAATATCATATATCTCTTGTAGCAATAAAGATACACTATTGAGCTCTTTACCTAAGTAAGCAAATAAATAGCATTCGACAAACATTCTTGCTGCGTCCTTAATATCCAAACTAACCTTGTCATAATAGGTCATCTTGGAAGAAATATTAAATTTGACTGTCTTACTATGAAACAGTTTTCTTATTTTGTCCCTTTCAATATAAGCCCTAAATATTCAATATTGATGAACATTATGCTATCCCCAATCGGTAAATATAAACCTACTATACCTTCCTAACCTAATATTACTTATATAAACGTAAAACGAAGACTTACATTTCTAAAACCCGTTCAACTGCGTCCCTTTTATTCACCTGCCCGATCTGATCCAAAAACAAAACTAAATGCGAGGAAAACCTTAAAAATTGCGTGGATACTGTCGGACTTTCGGACCACTCTTCCAGTTCCTTCAATAAAGCGGGCACATCGTCCAGGATAATATACTTCTGGATAATACGTTCTGGTTCTTTCGATTCGTCACGTACAAACTTATTTTTTGAGGACTCTAGGTTGGTAAAAACATCATTCAGTGACATCCTAAAAAGAACCACATTAAAAAATTATATAAAACTAAGAATATCAGGTTACCTCTGCAACCAATACTCCTCTGGAAGTGGTAAATACTGATTATCTTTGCTACAACAGTCTCTAATTTCCGACTCGACTCTGATATCGATAACAGACTTCATGTAGGCCCACAAACTGTCCTGCCAATTATTGCAAACGGGTAAAATGGCGTTTAAGTTGCCACAAAACGTTCCCACCGATGCCCGGTCATAAGAACTTATCCATTCCTTAAAAATGAAGCAATGAATTTAGACAATAAAGGTATAAAGCCGGGCTCAAACGACTCATACAAATAATTGAATATTTGGCAAGTATACGAGTAAGCAGGTAATTATAATTCACACGACTTGGTAATTGAAGAAATATCAGAGCCAAGGTTACTCGTCAATTTTCAGTTAAAAGTACAAAACGAGCGGGTTTAATTCGTCTGCAGTCATCATGGAAAGTGATACTGACAAAGTTGTTACTTGTGCTGCGTATGTGGTGCTTATTTAAAATTACAACAAAAAATAAAACAAAAAAATAAGAGGCGATGCTGGATGGTGTCTTTAAATAAGAGTAGAAACAGGTACAAAAATAACTTACTTCTTTATACTTTAAAATAGTGAAACTCTACTGTGTGTTTTTTTAGATACAACGCTTCTGACATGTTGCAAGATTTAATCCGCGAACCTTCTGGACAGTTTGAAAATTTTTGTAGGATGTCCGCAGATGACTTCAACTTTTTTTTTAATAAAATTGGTCCACTGATAGTAAAAAAAGATACGAATATGAGGAAAGCAATCCCCAAGAAAGATTTGCTGTTGCTCTTAGGTTTCTAGCTTCTGGAGAAAGTTTTAATAGCCTTTCCTAACTCTTCAAGTTCTCAGCACAAACAGTTTCAACGCGCGTATTTGACGTATGTAATGTTTTGATAACTGTTCTACAGGATGAGATAAAGGTAAGTAATTTTTTTTCGTAATAATTATAAACTATTTTTTTTTTTTAAACTATATTTAAGTTCTCCTGTTGCCATTATTTATTAATCCTGTTTTATTCTATGACTGTGATAGTGATGAGTTGTGAATATCAAATGATAATTATATAAAATAATACTAAGTATAAATTGTTTGAGGTTATAAATTATTGTTATTGTAAATTATGCTATTTCTGTAAAAATGGGTAATGCCCGTAAATAAATAAATAAAATAAAATATGAATATTTAAATTTTTAATGTCAAACGACAGAGAAAATCTTCAATTTAAATCAAATAAGTAAGATTATTAAGGTTATCGTTATCATACTGAGTCTGATAAAATTGTGTCGGAGCTGGTAACAACCCTGTTGATTGAGTGATACACTGTTTGGTTTCTGTATGTATTCCTCCTAGTGGAGATGGCTGAGGATCATAAGACATTGCCGGTGAGTTGGTTGTGAGAATGAAGTTGACTTTAAACCAGAATTCGGTCTGGTCACTGACATAAGCATTTGATCCTGAAGTGGCTGAGAATAGGTGGTTGGTGAAGGTGATTGTGAAGTATAACTTAGAGGGGATTATTGTGGAGGGGATATCATGTAATGTGGCTGTTGACGTAACTGGTTGGTTAATCTTGGCCCGAAATAAAATATTGTCAATATCATGCATGATAGTGACGCGTGTACATTCATCGAAGCCTTCCAACTTCTCAGCTACTAGTTGTCAGCAGACACTGATTTGGTTTTGACTTCTTAGCATTACTGACATTTTTCATAATTTTGTATGCCTCATCCATACGTTGCTCTACTATATCCAAGGGCCTCTTCTTTGAATTTTTGCCTTTAAATGGTTCCTTGAAGGTTTCCTTCTGCAAACTCTTTCTTGAGTTTCTGAATGAACTTGACTTTGTTTATTAGAAGATTCAGCTTCCTCATAATCATTCGTTGAGTTTTCTCCATCTTCAGTAGTAATAACAATCGCCTCTATTTCCTGAAAAAAAATATATATATTTAAAATTGATATGTTTTTTTTTTAAGTTTTACTATTAATGTAATTTTTTTTAGATGCCTAAAACATCGCAAGAATGGAAAGCAATAGCTTTCGAGTTTAATAAAAAATTGAACTTTCCCCACTGCTTGGGCGCCTTGGATGGGAAACATATAGTTATCCAGTCTCCTATGAATAGTGCATCTGAATTTTATAATTATAAACACAATTTTAGTATAGTTTTAATGGCCTTAGTAGATGCTAATTACTGCTTTACATTTGCTGACATTGGGTGCCAAGGACGAATTAGTGACAGCGGTGTTTTCAGAAATACGATTTTATTTAAGAAATTACACGCAGAAAACCTAATGGTTCTCGAAGATGAGCCACTGCCTATGACACATATACCCATTCCATATTTGTTGCAGATGATGCGTTTGCATTAGGACCTCATTTAATGAAACCATTTGCAGGAATTTATGAAAAAGGCACCAAAGAAAGAATTTTCAATTATCGTTTGTCGCGAGCTAGGCGAATAGTTGAAAACGTTTTTGGGATAATGGCAGCGATATTTAGAGTTTTTGGAAAACCAATGCAACTCGAACCCGAAAAAGCTTCAAAAGTAGTTTTGACTTGTGTTTTGTTACATATTTTTTTAAGAAGAAGCAGATCCTCCACACACGTATATACTCCACCAGGAACTTTTGATACGGAAAAGGATGGACATACTGTTCCAGGATCATAGAGGCAAGACCAAAGGCTGGATTCATTTTTTTTGTCACTTTAAAAAATACCAAGAAAAGCTGGCCGCCAAGCGCAAGACATAGGAAATTCATTTTCTGATTATTTTATAAGTGTTGGAAAAATACCATGGCAAGTCAATTACTCATAAATATAAATAAAAAAATCTACTTACCTCTGTGTTTTCTGTAGTCCTAGGCTTATAAGTTCCATGTAAAAAACTTTCCATTTTTTCATAGCCAAACCATACTGGCTTAAAAACTTGAGAAGCTCCACTACCCGTTCCTGAAGTAGCTCTTACTTTACTGAATAAGGGCCGAAACGTGGCCATTAATGAATCTTTCTTTTGTTTTAAATCTTTTACTGAACACTCAATACTAATTTTTTCCTCAATTCTTTTCCATGCGTCCTGTACTTCGTTGCGATTTTTATGTTGTGGGTGTTTGGAAGACCATATAACTGGTTCTTGCTCATAAAGATCAAGAAATTCCATTATTACTTCGTTTGGCTTCCATTACTGAATTCGTATCTATTGGTATCCGCAAAAAGACTAAATAGTAAATAATACCAAAACTAACGTAACCACTTGTCGAAGCGTACAAAATTATACGGCTTAACAAGTCCGGATTCGTCAAAAGCCGAAAAAATACTAAATAATAAATTAATACCAAAACTAACGTAGCCACTTCTCGAAGCGTGTGAGTGCTTAACTAGTCCGGACTCGTCAAATAATCGCGTTTCTTTTGACTCGTAGTATTTTTACCGATAGGCAGCGGGAAAAACACGAGTGCCGAATAATTGTCCACGTAAACTACTCACACGACTTGGCAAGTATTCGCAAGTGACAAATAATTGCCAAATACGCGAGTCGTTTGAGCTCGGCTTTAGAGAATCAAGAAAAGATATGTGACATACCTCTTAACTCCACAGAAAAAACCCTCTCATATATTAAATAATAAGGCTTTTATTGCTTGCTTTTTTCTTTATCCAATCAATATTAAAGTTTATTTAATTAATTATGTTTGAGATAATTAAGGAGAAATAATTGATGCTATTACAAGTATTATATTCCGACCATATCAAAGTAGTGTTAAATGAAAATATCTTATTATTATGTAAATGATTATGCTATATATTTAAAACTAAGGGAAATCTGTACTTCTTTGAAAATGAGAGAAATTATTGTGTCTAAAGCTTATGTAAACTTTGAAATTTTTATTGAAATAAAAGCTTGAATAAGGTTAAATTAATAGTGTCATACGGTGAATAGATGGAGAATCAAAGTTAGTACCTGTTTTGAGTATCTCAGTGCCATGATCTTCCAAATGTCTCTGTTACTGTTCCCTTCGAGGTCTTTTAATTCATTAGAATCCATCTCTTCATACCCATCGTCTACTTCGGACCCTCTATCACCATCAAAATCGTCTTCTTTAAGGTTTGGATTATGAAATAAGCGCCAACCTTCCAAGATTGCCGCTTTCCACGAATGTCCACTCTGTCTTGCCAACTTAAAATAAATTATTGCACAATTTGATCATGTTTATTACATGTCTTTGTACCTTTTGGGCTTCTTCTAGCTTCCCACATCTGATTTCCGTAAATATTTTCTTGCTTAAACGTTTTTCGTCTTCTGTATCCAAATCATGCAGGGATCTCTTTTGGTAATGCGGAGCATCTGGGTCTAATTTATCTACCGTTGGTCTAAAACATTAGGATGAGCAAATGATGGATACATTTTCTTTATTTTCAATAACCTGGAACTTTGAAATGCAATGCTATCAGGTGTCTGTAATTGGTGCAAGGTATTCTCCCAGCCTACAGTGGCATCAGAGAAATGTAATGTTTGGTCATCTTTTTCACAAGCACCCGCCTCTAGCCTAAATTAAATTGATAAATGACTGTTAAACTAAGAATGTGTCTTCTTAAGTGCAAGAGAAGGACTTGTATTCTAGTAAGATTTTAGCTACTTCTCTATTTAAAGGGCCATACAATATAAACATTGCACAGTTAAATGAATTAATAAAAAAAATTCTATGTAGACACACTATTCAGATCGATAAAGGTAGATATATTAATTTAATTACGAACATTTTGGTCTCAAAATTAAATTATAAATGTTCTGAAAAGAAATTATTTAAGATTAAAATTAATTAAAGTAATTAAAATTCTAAATTATTTTAATTAATTTGTTCTAATTAAATTTCTAAAACCACAGGATTAAAATAACAAATTGCACCTAATTTGACTATAACAATCAAATTTAATTTAATTAATTAAGACTTTTTTTAATGTGATCTTTATTAATATACTAAGATCACTTAATCAAGGAAATTTATGTTTCGAATAAAAAATGGATATATATATTAATATATATTAAAACCCTAAAATGCAAGTAACTTAAAAATCCACAGATTTACATTTAATTTCATATGTCAATAGTTAATTAAGAAAATTAAAACCTGATTAATTAAAATTTAATAATAAAAATTGTAATAAATATTTATAGGGTCGCTTAACCAGCGAATGAACAGCACCCAATCAATGAAGAGTGAGTTTAATTTCTTGAAAAATAAGAATATTCGATGGAAAAGCTCTATTATCTCTTTCTAACACGTTGCGCACACATCTTCTTTATAGCGTTCGTTCACTAGCCTCCATTAGGCATTGGCAAAACAGTTTAAAACAAGCGACTGAAGTGTGACTGTGTCACCGCGTGACCATTTTGTGTCTCTATTTTATAATATTAAGGTAAGCATATGTTTTTTTCTAGGCGTCATAGCTATTATATTTTATAAAATAAGTATAAGAAATGCACTTTATAGGTTAATACACACATAATTGTTTTCTTTAAAATAAGTTTATACCTAATACTTTTCTATTATTGAATAATTCCTGCATGTTCAATTACTGGTTTAAATTTTTTTTTAAATATAGTAAATGAACAGTGTGTTCATTTACTGGATTTTACTTAAAATAATTTTTTATGCGAATTTCAACCTTAAACATATCTTACATAGAACTGAACTAACTTGAATAATAGCATTTATACCCAAATGCAGTTAAACCAGTAAATGAACGTTAATAGAAAACGTTCATTTATTGGACGACAAATATTTTTCAGATGGCTACAAAATATTCACGTTTTAAATACACGGAGGAAGCTTTGGATGCAGCAATTAGTGAAATTCAAGCTGCAACTATTTCATTAAATAAAGCTTCTTCTAAATATCGCATACCAAAGTCCACTTTACATAACAAATTAACGAAAAAGGTGCCACATATTCGAAAAATGGGCCCCTCTACAGTTTTGAGCGCTCATGAGGAAACTAGATTAGTTAATTGGATTTTGTCAAAAGCCAAATTGGGATTTCCGATGCATCCCAATGAGGTTAAGGACTCAGTACAAAAAGTCCTTAAAGATTCTCAACAACCAAATAATTTTACTGATGATAGTGCGGATGAAACCGGTATAAGAACGTGTATGAAGTCAGGTTTGGTTCTAGGGCCCTCCAAAAAGTTTAAAAACCTTTACGAGATTGCAGGCGGAAACGAAAAAGAGTCAATTACAGTGCTGTGCAACTATGCTGCTAATGGTGTGGCAGTCCCACCAATGATTGTTTTCCCATACAAAAGAATTCCTAAAGAGCTAGCTCTTTCGGTGCCAAAAGGTTGGGCTATTAAGAAGGTCCGATTCTGGGTGGATGACCAGTGCAATGTTTTTTGAATATATTTTATCCCTGGCTTTTGGAAAATGGCGTTATATTTCCAGTAATTCTTTTCATAGATGGACATAAGTCCCACTATAATTTGGACCTGTATGAATTCTGTGTGGAACACAGAATCATCCTTTATTGTTTATACCCGAACTCGACACACATACTACAACCTTGTGATGTCAGTATATTTAGACCCCTAAAAGTTGAATGGAAATCTGTGTGCCGACTTCATAAACCAAAGAGTTGTACACCAATTACTCGGCACAACTTTAGCATCCTCTTTAAAGAAGCTTTTGATAAGGCTTCTAAACCAGAAACCATTATAAATGGATTCAGAATTTGTGGCCTTTATCCATTAAGCCCTGACTCAGTTGATTATTCAAAGTGTATTTCGACCCGGCGTAATGAAATCTTTAAGAAAAGACCCAGTACCGAATTATGAATAGAAGACTATAAATGTTCCTTGAAAGTATTGGACCATTATTTAAAGGTCAATAATATCACAAATTTGTCCAACAGTGTAGATTCTTTTAAAAAATTTTGCGAAAAAAACGCAGGTGACTCAACAAGTTTTAATGACAGTAGCGATAATGTTGACCAGTTATTTAGCGAGTCTGAGAGCGATATATTTACAGATTCCTTTTTAAACGACTTGCCCCTTGAAATTGACGGAGTTTTATATGAGCCTCCAACTTATCAGACATCACCATTACCAGAAATTGATGTAATTACACCTATTTTATTACCTGGTGTGCATTTGAATTCCCAAATAAAATCATACTGTTTAGAAATTCTTGACACGATTATCGACAATGCATTTATTATTATAGAAGACAGAGAATTCCAATCTGAGTGTATGGCTATTCCAGCCAAAACTCTCCCTTGCAGCGAATCGAAGATTAAAATATTATCCAATATTGTCATTAATCCAGGAAATAAAAGTTTAGATAAAGTTTGGGAAAATCATCTTCACTGGCCAAAGCAAGAGGGTGTATCAAAAAAGAGAAGCCAACGTATTTAAATGCCCTACGCAATAACATCCGATAAGTGGGTGAAACATCATTCTGAACAAGAAAAAAAAAGAATAGAGAAAGAGAATATAATAAAGAAAAGAAAACTGGAAACGACTTTAAAGAAAACGTCAGCTGAAACTAAGAATAATTCAAAAAAGTTGATAAACGGAGTTCGAGAAAATCAAGGTAATTTTAACTATACCTAATAAGAATTTAGAATAAAATGAAATTTAATGTATTATGCTTTTAGTTAAAGAAAAACAAAATGATGTGGAAGCAACCAAGATCCAGGATGTTGATGATGAAAATAAAAAGTTAGCCAGACAAGAACAGAACAAGAAGTTAAAATTGGCTGTTAAAGAAGGGGAATCAGAAAAGTTTATTGATGGAGTTCGAGAAAATAAAGGTGAGTTTAGTAATTATAAAAAAATGGATTAAAGAAATTATAATGTTGATATTTATGTGCTTTTAGTTGTTAAAAAAGAAATAGACGTGGAAACGAAGAGGCCTGACAAAACAAGCAGTAAAAGTAAGTAAATAAATAATGTGTCTGGTCATATATCATATAGATACATGGAAAATATATTTTAATCATATAATGTATTCACATTTGCAGCTTTTAATATTGGAGACTTCATGGTTATAAGTTACCAAAAGAAGAGGTATCCAGGTTTAATAAAAAATATAGATCAGGGTGCCCAAGAATATGAGATCAGCGTTATGGAAAAGATAAAACCAAATTTTTGGAGATGGCCCAAAAATGTGGACCAAATTTGGTATAAGAGAAAATTTGTTTTAGAAAAAATTTCAGAGCCAATATCATCCAAAGGCAGTATATATAATTTAAATATTTGAAAATTAAAAAAACCTTATTAATAATAAACCTTATGTTCATTTACTAGTCTTATAATTTTCATTTATTGGAGGAGTTTGTTTATTTACTGGGATTTTGCGCATTTGTTATAAAAATCGGCAAAATTTTAAAAAAAATAAAGGGTAACGTATCTCTTGTTGTTCATAATAAGAGAAAATTGTCGAGACTTTTGCCTTTAAAAATGTTATAGTACTTAAGTAAATGTATAACTGATTTGACAGGTCCTCTAACTCAAAACTTTTCTTATTTGTTCATTTACTGGTCTAGTGACCCTATATTGGGTAAATTAGAAGTCTAAAATGAACAATGTGGGTAAAATCCTGACATTTATACCCAAGCAAAAAATGCATAAATTTTAAATCTGTTTTTAGTCTTTAGTTAATTAAAATTTAAAAAAATTATATATATTATATTATCAACTTTAGCAAGTAGATTCCAAGTAGGTGTTAAAAATCTACAATTTCCAAATATAATTTCGTTTAAAGGCTACAGTTAATTAGGACACTAAAGTCTAAATTTAATTAATTAAGATTTTAATGACTTTTCACAAGAAAAATAATATATTGAAAAACATGTAAAGCATACAGAGTGAATAAATAGTATTCTTTGAATTTTCTGCTCCAAGAAGCTATGAATGCCATATTTTCAATTATTTAATAGCAAATGTTCCCAAGAACTCATTCAATACATATAGTGAACCTAGACAATACTCTAAGATTACCATAAAACTAGCACTTATAGATACTTGAAAGTCCTTAACTTGACTTAAACCTACACAAATTTTTAAAAAATCTTACTTACCAATCAATAACTAACTGACACTCCCTTATAAGATTATCTCTTTTAAACAACTCTTCTACACACTTCTTCTCTGACTTCCCAAAGTACTGAAACTGATCATCTTCCATATTATGTTGACTTAGAAGCCTGAAAAATTCACCAACACTGATAGCCCTTTTATCCAGATATCTAACAAACTTACCTATCTTGATACAAAATAAAAAGGAGCCTCCATGTGTCCTTTTCTTTTTCGAGCCATTTTTCTTCATCAACTGCATTAACAGCCACTTTGGATGTTAAGCCCTTGACAATTTTTAGGGCATCAGAGCAACATCTAGCGAGTTCAGAAATTGTTTCTAATGTATCTTGACCTGGGAGGCAAAAACACAAAAAAATATGCAACATGGTTTCTCATTAATATCCTTACTAGTTTGTCCTTGTATAATTCCAAAAAACTCAAAATACAGGCTATCCACAGCAGCTTTCCAAGGGTTTTCATTCTGGATAACCCCTCCGGCAATTGTGTCGTCCATAAGTAAATCATTCATAAACTGGCTGCTCTGAAATTGCTGCAACTCGTGGGCCGCTAACGTGATACTCACATTAAAGTCCGGCTCTTTTTTATTAATGGGTTTTTTATATAGGCCCCGGCTGGGAGTAGATAATGCATCCTCAAGTAGACGAACTGATCTACTGAGGTCATCTTCCATTAGGTCCATGATTCTGTAGATGAAATACAAGCCATAGAGACTAGAGTATTAAATTGTAGTGAGTATTTAAGTGGAATTATAGAATAAAGAAAGATTTTGGCAATAATTGGTTGAGGCGTCCCTAATGAATGCAATTTGTTACAATATCTAGAATTTGACTTACCACAATTATAGGCCTAGGATTTAGGCAAAATATTTACTTAAAATATGAAAAAACAAACCGGAGATAAGGTTTTATTCTTTTCAAAGGCCTTCTAACAGAATCAAATCAAACATGAAAAAACGGGTAGAATACATAACCTCACAAAACATCCTAACCTTAACGTCCTTAACCTTAAATAGGAGTACTGTTCATTGTGTTTTTTAGGCTAACGCTTAAAGTTACGGAACACATGATTTAAGTTTGAAATTGGATAGATAACTAAAAAATAAATATACCCGCCAAAAATTGCCCTAAACCGTTGATCTTATACAATCAAAGTTGTAACGCTTCCCTTGTTAGAATACCTTGTTCTAATACAGTCATTGAGCGAAACAAGAGAAATAATAAAAGTACGAACTAACGTATCACTCTAACTTGGCCATTACCATTTAAACTAACCTCGAAAATGGACATTTGTTGTTAGTACAGTTTCAAACATTATTGCATAAATAAATAGAATAAACCTATTTGTTACGTAGACAGAGACAGCATAGGATTCCCGCAACGTCAAATTAAAACCATGTCTCTCTCTCAACAAAAGAAACTGACAAAAAAGCTCCTCAAACTTCAACATATTTTGGAAAAAGAAACAGGAATTCAAAAGTCTTTAACTTCTACAAGACACCTTGCGATATGCAATGCGGGACTAGTTAGTGGGCTAACTGAAGATGTAATATTCGAGCATTTCAGTAAGCATGGCCCCATTAAAGACATCATAATGCTTCCAGGGAAATCCTGCTGTTTTGTATCCTATGAAACCCTACCGAGTAGCGAATCTGCTTATGACACCTTCAATGGTAAATTAAACATTGCTCAAGATGGTAAACCTATTTTTCTACTTTATGTGGAAGAAGTGCCTTTAAATGGAGATCAAAAGGTTTGGGGTGAAACACCTCCAGGTCTAATAATTATAGACAATTTCATTGATGAATGCAAGGAAGAGTTATTACTAAATCTGTGTCAGTTTAACAGTGGAGCCTCTGGCGAAATGAAACACAGGCAAGTAAAACATTTTGGATATGAATTTAGGTATGATATAAACAATGTGGATAAAGATAAGCCATTATCTGATCCTTTACCTAAAGAAACTGATTTCTTATGGACAAAACTAGGACATCTTAGTCCAGAATTTTCAACATTTAAACCTGACCAGTTGACAATTAACCATTACTGCCCTGGTCAAGGGATTCCCCATCATATAGACACCCACAGTGCATTTGAAAACCCTATTGTGTGCTTATCACTGGGTTCACCAATAGTAATGGAATTTAAAAATGGACAAAGTCACATTTGTTCTTTATTACCACAAAGATCTCTGCTAATTATGTCAGGTGAAAGTAGATATGAATGGACTCATGGAATAGTCCCTAGGAAATTTGATGTAGTACGAAATAATAGTGGATCAGGTTTCACATGTTTAAAAAGGGGCACCAGAGTATCGTTCACTTTTAGAAAAGTGCTGCAAGGTGAGTGTAAATGCATTTATAAGACACACTGTGATTCTCATAACAAAGAAACATGCTTAGATGATACCACTGCGTCTCGCCTTGAAAGTTTACATGTTCATAAAGTATATGACAGCATAGCAGACCATTTTAGTGATACTAGACACAAGCCTTGGCCCAATGTTTTAGACTTTGTACAGTCTTTTGACTGTGGTCATGTTATCGTTGATGTTGGCTGCGGCAATGGAAAATATTTAAGCCATAATAAAAAAATTTTTGATGTAGGATGTGATTATAGCTCAGGATTAATTGAGATATGCAATAAAAGGAATTTTAATGCTTTTATTGGAGATTGCCTATCCATCCCTATAAAAGATAATTTTGCAGATGGAGTAATAAGCATTGCAGTTATTCATCATTTGGCTACAGAACAGAGAAGGTTAAAAGCCATTCAGGAAATTTTTAGGATCTTGAACGTGGGTGGTAGGGCTTTGATTTATGTTTGGGCACATGATCAAATTAAGAATGACAAGAAGAGCAGATATATTATGCAGGATAGGAAAAATAGGAAAGGGGCTGATGGTGGGAAGAACAGTTTAGTTAATGGTAAGAGGAATTTTTTATATCTCAGCAGAGTTTTTTGGTCTAATATTTATAACCCTCTGAAATAAGATTTCAAAACCAAATCTTTGGCATGTTTATTGATCAATCTCTGCTTTCATGGTATAGTGAATTGATAGTTTCTAACAATAAACCCTGGAGCTTAAGAAAATTAATTTAAGATTTTAAAACCAAATCATTCAAACACTGATGGCCTATCTACTGATCTATGCGGTCGTGGTATAGTGAATTGATAGTTGCTAACAACAATAGACCCTGGGGCCTAAAAAAATTAATTTAGCTCAAATTCGCAACAAAATGCCTTTTTTTTTCCAGGTTCAACAGACATAAATGTACTAAATGGTATGTTCTCGTTGCCAGTCCATAAAAATCGTACAAACTTCCAAGCGAAAGACGTCCTGGTGCCGTGGAAAATGAAAGATGAGAACCAAAGCACGTTCTTCAGGTTCTACCATGTGTTCCACGAACACGAACTGGAAAACGTGTGTCAAAAAGTGCCGGGTTTAGAAATTTTAAAAAGCTATTACGACCAGGGAAATTGGTGTGTCATATTCAGAAAGTTGAGGTAATAAAACTTGTATAGATAGGAATTGTTTTTTATTTTTTCATTGTGTTTCCATAACATTCCTCATCAGATGAAGGAATAATGCTTTGCAGTATTGCAGTGAATTCAGTTATAGGACAGAACTCGTCACAGCCGTCGATTTTTAATAGTTTTGGCTCATCTTCTGTATAATCTTGATAGAACAGCTGAAATATTTAAACCATTAAGTGAATTATAATGAATATACTTGCAAACCTTCATTCCATAAACATCATCGATCTTATGGACCTCCATAAGCACGTAAGATCCATAAGGGGGCACCTCTGTTATTTTGTGTGCATTTATCGACAATAACAAGCCGGCGATATTAGTTTCATGAGCGGCATAAAGGAACATTTTTTTATGTTTATAATTGGATTCGCCGTTTATTTTGTTTTGGGTGTCTGATATGATCTTTTTCATGAAGTAGCCTTTGAAATGTAATGGTTTTTTAGCAGGAGAATGTTGTATTAGAATAGATTACCTGAAAATATTGTTCTTAGTTCGGTGGTATTTGTTTCAAGGTAATAGTAGTCAATGGCAAGGGAGTGTAATGGTTCTGGATATACTGCTGAGGTCCACTCTTCTAAGGGCAGATTAAGTTCTTCCTAATAAATTGTCTGATAAGTGAGTTAAGTTTGTTCAAAGGTAAGTGAAACATACCTGTATTAAAAACCCAAAATACAAAAGAAAAGCTTTCAAGTATGTCATTTCCTCTCTAGAATAACCCGTATTATTAACGAGGATCTCAAGTGTTTCATTATAACGTGAGGATAAATAATTTTTTATTCCTGGCTCCTCGACCGCTTTATCAAAAGCTTCATTAAAACGGGTGCATCCGATGTAAGAAACCAGCTCCTTAAAATGGGAAATTTATTATTTGAAAGCCGTGAAACATAAACTCACCTTATCGTCAGCAATTTTCTCGTAGTTATAAGGTATGGGTTGCCAATGCAAAACCGGGTTCCATATATTTAAACAACTAGGGGGCCATAGGCCGGCGGTTAACAGTTCCGAAGACATTTTGGTTCTATTATAGTCGGTACTTCTTACATCTATAATGCTCATATTGAAGTTTTTCCCTAAAAAATTAATGTACCTATTTCGCAGGGCAATTCCTAGTTGGTATTCACGTAATTTCCCTTCCTGTAAATTAAAAAAATAAACACACTAATCGTAATTTTCTTAGGGGTTCTACTTACATTCGTTAACTGTCCATATCCGTATGGGTAATAGTTACTTTCTGCATAGTACGGGTTGCTTGGGTATAACGTCGTGGTTTCAGGAGTTCGGTCACCATGCCGGTATAACTAGATCGATGGGATAATGCATTTAGATTCAACGTTAAGGAAATCCTGGGATCGATTTAAGGGTAAAAACGGTTTCTTAAGTTAAGTATTTAGGTAGGTTTCATAGAAAAATTGTACTACTCTTGAGTATCATAATAATATTCTTAAAAGGGACTGAACCAATATATTTTAAGAATATTCCAGTGTCTAGATTTGTAAAATGTTAGGGATTTCATTTATTTTATTTTTTCGCCAACGCGGCAACAACGATTCAAGATTTCCTGGAACCGCAAAATCGTGCCATCGGGACCGTCTCCGTCGTTCGTTTGTGCGATGCCGCCACTTGACTTTAGCCTTTCCATCTAATCGCAGGAAGAGGTTTTCTTTTGGTTCGCGTCATTTACGCACGACGATTTACTTTCGTATTTTTTAATTACGCCACCACCTTGGCATTTTTACTTTATTTTAATATACATATTTTATACAGTCCACTGAAATAAAAATCTTTGATTTAATAATTACACGCGACCTGTAGGTCCAATTACATACATCCAGTGTTGACATTAGTGAACTTTTCTCAAAATATTTTAGTGGATTATTTGAACCTTCTGATACACCAGCTTTAATTAAACCTAGGCAATGTCAGGAATATTTTGTAGTCACCAAAGACGTTAAATCCGCACCTATATCTATGGATCCTAAAAAGCTGTTCCAGATGGATTTCCTTCATTTTTCTTACAGTACTTTTGCGAGCCTTTGAACACCTTGTACAACCTACGTTTGTCCAGCGGCAACAGCTCAAATTGTGCCTGTATTCAAGTCAAATTGTGTTAAAAATTGCAGCCCAATTTCCTTACTTAGTCACTTTGGCAAGCTATTCGAATCTTTACTACTAAAGCAACTATTTTTTAGGGTCAAAGAAGTTATCGACGTTAACCAACATGGCTTTTTCGAAAAAGCTCGGTAATAACCAATACCATTGAAAAGGTCTGGAAACATGTCCGTGTACCAATCGACTTTTCCAAGGCTTTTGATATGGTCCTTCACTAACCGACACTTTTCATAAAGTTGAAGGATTTTGGTATGCACGGGGCACTCCTCAACCTCATTAAAAATTACCTAACGAATTGCTCTCAGTATGTTGCCATAAATGAAGTAAAGTCTTCTTGCACGATCGTAACTTCAGGAATACCGCAGGGTTCTCATTTGGGACCGATATTGTTTTCAATCTTTTTAAATGACATTCGTCAATGTTTCTCAATTTGTAAATATCTTGCATATGTATAAAATTCTTCAAAACAATTAAGCAGGTATCAGATTTCTTTGTCGTGCAATCTGAGCTTTCTAATCTTGAAAGGTATTGTACCTTAAACAAATTATTTATTAATCCAGAAAAATGTTATTCGATACTCTTTAGCAGTAAACCAGTTCAAACACAAATCAAATGTAATGTCAATCTTGGGGGCACTACCTTAACATATGTGGACTGTATTAAGGACTTGGGTGTGGCATTGGATTCTAAACTGCTTTTCAACATTCGTATAGAAAACATTGTTCTAAAAAATCTAGATTTTATATCCCGAATTACAAAGGGTTTCAGCAATCAAACTATGTTATACAATGCAATTGTTAAACTAACCCTAGAATATGCGACAGTAGTTTGGAATCCGATGTATCACAAATATATTGACCAAAATTGAAAAGGTACAACCACAGATATAACTAGCTAACGCAAGTACTACAACTAAATTGCGTTAGCTATTAATATCTGTGGTACAACGCAAGTTTGTAAATATACTAAATTTCCGCTTGAATAAGACATATGTATACATTTTTTCAACTACAGTGATAACGTAAAGTTTTATGGTCTTAGATCCTTAGAGAGTTGTCGAAACACTTCGGATTTAGTTTTAATTTATAAGGTCATTAACAATCTAGTGGACTTGTATCTTCAATTAATCATTCTTTCAATAATGGCCAATTTCCCAATTGTCTTAAAGTAGCCAGAATCATGCCTTTGTTTAAGGGAGAGCTTCAGAATCAACCTCTTCTTACAGACCAATAGCATTGCTTTCCACCCTCTCAAAAATCATCGAGAAACTGGTTAAAAAGAGACTTATGTCATATTTAGCTGAAAAGCAAATTATAAGATCGGAGCAATTTGGGTTTCAAAGTGCCAAGGGAACATCGGATGCAATCTTTTCATTCTTTGAGTCCTTATTTTTGAGCTTGAACAGTGGTGATATTGCTGCAGCAGTGTTTTGTGACTTGACCAAAGCATTTGACTGTGTTAGTCAGGAAATACTGCTGTGGAAGCTTGAGCGGTATGGATTCAGAGGTCTGGCTCTTCAGTGGTTTGGGTCTTATTTGCATACTAGAATGCAGAGTGTTTCTGTGGATGGTGCCCTTTCAAGGGAGCAGCTTGTAACTCATGGTGTTCCTCAGGGTTCAGTTTTTGGGCTTCTATTCCTCATTTATATTAATGACATGGCCAATCTTAGGATCTCAGGTAAATTCATTCAGTTTGCGGATGATTCAACAATTTTATGGCATGACACGAGTGCGATGAATCTAAATACCACAGTTAACAGAGATATTGTTGAAATCAAGAAATAGTGTGATTCCAACAAATTGTGTTTAAATATTTCAAAAACCAGTGTTATGAATTTTAAATGCAATTTAAATAATGTGTTTTTGGAGAATCACATTCTGAACAACTTAGACGAAAATAATTTTTTAGGTTTATTTATTGATAATAAACTAAAATTTGAGGGCCATATCACGCAATTGTGTAGAAAAATATCAGCAAATTGTTATGCTCTTAAAGTGGTCGCAGGAGAGGTTGATTTTGACATGGCGACAAATGTTTATTTTTCTTTAATTGAGTCCCATTTAAGGTATGGTTTGTGTTTCTGGGGTGCATGCACACATTACTTATTTAATAGTGTTTTTGTTTTGCAAAAGAGAGCGATCCGACGTCTGTGTAATGTGAGTATGAGAGTATCTAGTAGAGAAACAGCTATTTATTACTCATAAAATCTTAACCCTTCCTGCCTTATTTATATTGGAATCTGTTTCCCTCGTTTATAACAAATTTTGAAATGTGAACTAACTAATAGGCATGAATATAGCAGTCGACGAGCTAAAAAACTCTTAGTTGCAAAGGGCTATTATGAAATAACTGAATTTTTGTCGGATAGATTTTAGTCATTTTACCTTTTTCTTGCAGGACTTTAGGTATATTCTTTATATTTTTTACACCATATCATTTCGCTAAATTTATTTCTGTGATTCAATTTTTTTTTACAGTTTTACATTTAATAAAATTGTATATTTCGGGAGTAAATAATATCTGTTTGTGTTATACATATTGATACTCTTGACATTACATTAGCTTTGTATGTTTGGGTTCAGAGAGGAACTGAGTCTGTCTAGAAAATTTAAATATTAACGTTAATCCTTATATTTTGCGTAATAAATTAACCTTTAGCATCTCGAGATATTCTTCAAATCATTTTTGTCTACCATAGTTTTAATAATTCTCAACAAACTAATTTCAGTGATGACATATTTTTCACCCGTCTGGCGTCATTTAAGTGCCACTTAAGGGACTCTACCTAATTTGCAAGGAAATGTATTATATTGTCCTCATCTTCTTAGTTAGGTTTATTTCTTGGTGTATTTGTAAGGTTTAGTGAAAGTGTAATAATTTGCAAAACGCTTACTTGTAGTTTGAAATTCACTAAGATATTTTGTGCGTTCCTGTTATTGGATTGCTTAGTCTATCTGTAGGAGAGCCTTGTACTTTCATCTATGAATATTCATGAAATATATTGGGACATACTTACGACATGAACCAATTCCAAAGTAGACTCGTTAGCATAATGAAGCCTCATAGGAAATGCTTGACTATCATTCCAGCTTAGCGCAAAAAACATTACAAGCAGCCAAAAATTCATGTTTTAGGGTATTACGAGTAATTGCTTATCTAAAATAGTTCTATATTAATATTTAGAATATGTGTCATGCCTAGAATTTAATAAGGGGAAAATCTTATATACTTATTTAAACCAGGTTAATGCCAATGAGCGTTAGCCCTTAGCAACCGTCCATTGATCATGAAGAGTTTGTTATTTTAAAAGTCAATAAAACCCTTTCATTTTAAACTTAATAAAATTTGTGGACCACAATATGCAGGCTGTAACATAAATGATGACTATAATTTTAAGAGATGATTCCTTGTAATTTTTTAAGTAAAAAAGTTCACATAAGCTTCGTTTTCGAGATGAAGTCTGTTTTTTTTTTAATAAAATAACTAAAAATCCCTCTTTTTATCGCTTTTTGCGTATCGTGTTCTTCGTTTTCATATGATTTCATTCATATCTCAGCACGTTTCTGACTAAAAAAACTGGAAAAAAACCTTTACCTGAAAAATTACCAGTATGTTTATTATTTAAAAACTTCCAATAAACTAATTGATAAGATGCTATTATTGGAGAATTTTAAGTAGCTATTGCAATGGCGTCGCAAATGCCCCCATTTTTTCTGTGTTTGACATTTGAATCAAACTAAGCAATTAAAAATTTAAAAAAACGTCTTTCAGACATTAGTAAAAAAAAAGAAAATTAATATCCTGTATCTCGAAAATGGAGCGTCTCCGTATATATAATGTTATGAAATTTTACAGGTCGATTAGAGTTCAGGTGGACCTTATCCCTATGGTTTTTGGTTATTCTCAGCATACGGAAAATATTTTTTTTTACGTCCAAAGTTTCAGAAATTTTTGATCTTCTAGCCCTTTTGACAGTTTAACCGTTGATTGAATATTAGGATATTATCAATCAACGGTTTAACGGTATCTTTGCGGAAATAATGACTCCTAGAGATATGTGCGCTTTATTGAGAACTACAAATTTTATTAACAATCTTTAAAAAAAAAATATTTTTTTTTTGAAGAAAAGTAAAAAAAAATGTTAAAAATGCATTTTTTTAGTTTTTTCTGTATAAAATTTCTATGGTACAAATTTTAAGAAAGTTTCATTTAAATTAATTAAACCTGCATACTTTCCGAATAAAACGATGTATTAAGTTTAACGCTATCATTTATACAGGGTGTGATTTATACCCTTTTTTTACGCTTTTTTTCTTCAAATATTAATGACTTTTTAGTGGTTTAGCACTTAGAGGTTTCATTCAATTGGAGCATTTAAAGAACCTCTTGAAATCAATTTTTCGACACACTCTACAATCATCTACGTCAAGCAGTTTTTTCTCTACACTATTTTTTGACTTTGACGCCTAATACCGCAATGGCTATGCCACACACGATAACCGTTTTTTCTCTCAGACATCCGGCATCTATCTGGCTATAATCCACTAAAAGCCTTTTTTATTAACATATTACCGTTTTCCAGAAAAACGCAATTTACTATGAAAAACCCCCCTACAATCATCCAGTCATACCCTCGACACCACGGGTTGACGGATTTACTTCAATAAGTTAGTGGTCCAGCACCCAATGTAAAAGTATAGGGAAAAGGTCTGTGTCAACAAGCCTATGACCGCGTCTCCATGGCCACGAAAACGCCGAAAAAAGACCTTAATTTCTTTAATCGAAATTTAACTACTAAAACCAATTGGAACCGGTCCAGAATTGATGTTAATCTGTTCCTAAGGCCTTACACTATTTTTCCATGTACAAATCATAAGGTAAAAACCTTTTTTATACCCCAAAACATCGCCTGAAAATGGTCAATTTTTACATTTATATGAACTTTTTTACTTAAAAAAAATTACAAGGAATCACCCCTTAAAATTAAAATCCTCACTTATGTTACACACTCTATATTTAAATATATAATTTACTTTCCCCTAATATCAAGATAACTGGATTAAGCCTGAATAAACCATAGAATGGCCACTAATTATAATAGCGTGTCAGCAATTGCTGGACTTAATCAAAATAACGATCAAGTTGTAGCATATGTAGATCTGATTAGAAATGTACATTTAATTGTAACTAAAAACTCGAATAAAATGTCAGTTTATTATTTAGTAAGGGTTTGTGTACACGATGTTTTACGTTCCATATATTTTGGAATTTGCCAGAAGTAGCACCATTCATGGTATCAAGTACACCGCAGATGAGTCCACCAGTGTATGGGAAAGGTAAAGACAAGAAAAATAAATGTTCAGAATATTAACGAATTAATGGAAATGTTCACTAAAAGAACATATACAGTGCGGCTCTTAATTGTCCCCTCTTATGTTTTGAATGCGTTTATATAAAAATTTGAAATTTGGCACACATTATTAGCAACCTAAATACTACCTTTTGGTCCCTAGCTCATTTTGATAAACTTCAAAATGGTGGCGGGACGCCATGCTTTATGGCCTTAAAAAATTAAGTCATTACTTCTACCCATAGCAAAATGGCAGCCTTTCAAAATCTTATTTTTGGCATTTTTATTTTCTTTACAACACCTGTTCATGTCTAATTCGTTTGGAGGTATGGTGTTGTTTATAGAGTTTAAATTGAAATTTGACACGTGACCTTACTTAAACAGGTTGGAAAATGCAGTAGAACCACTGATCCTTAATCCTCATGAATTTGAATTGGAAACAGTTTTTCAACAAGATGGGGCATCGTCTCACTTTAGCAGAAATGTTAGAGAATATTTAACTCAAACTTACCCTAACCGGTGGATTGGTCGTTGAGGGCCTACCGAATGGCCAGCCAGGTCGCCCGATCTTACATCTCTGGACTTTTTTTGTAGGGCTTCTTGAAACAAAAAGTCTACGTCACCCAGCCAGAATCTATCTTCGATCTACGTCAAAGAATAATTGATGCATGTCGCAATATTGATTTTGCCACTTTCCAAAATGTTCGTGAAGAGTTTTCAATGGATTATTTTACTGTCTTGAAGTTAATGGTGCATCATATATTCAACATCTTTAAGTGAAATATGTCGGTGCTATCTAAAGTTTAATTATTTTAAATGGATTTTGAAAGGCTGCCATTTTGCTGTGGATAGAAGTAATGACTTAATATTCTAGGACCATAAAGCATTCAGTGGGAGCTTTCAAACTATGCATGACCGCCCTTTCTATTTAATTTTTTTTTTCAAAATGGCGTGCCGCCGCCCTTTTAAAGTTTTTCAAAATGAGCTAGAGTCAAATAAGTTGTATTTAGGTTTCTAATGATGTGTGGCAAATTTCAAATTTTTATATAAATGCATTCAAAAGATAAGAGGGGGGAGACAATTAAGAGCCACACTGTATATCGTTTAGTCAAAAAAAAAACAAGTTATACAACGAGATGACTTGATAATTACCATATTACATATTACATAAAAAAATTGAATAAATAATTTAATGTATATATTATTCAGTCACCTATGCACTACACATTTATCACAAACATATATAATATATTATACAAACAAAAACGAGAAATTTACAATTAAATGATTTTTACAACATATACTGAAATATTCTTATAATAATAGCTATTATACAATTTTGACTTACCTATGCCTGATGTATGAATAAGTACATATAAGTAATTTTAAAAGGCCCATAAATAAATTTGTTACACTCGCATGACAGTATAATTATTTGATAATATATTTATTTTTTATTCGACTGCCATAAATAAAAATCAGTAATTTCCTTAAAGGCTTAAGGTAGATTAATATGTAATAAATCATTAGATTGAATTGCCTTTGAATCTTCAAATATTTCATCGTCACTTTATAACGCGGTTAGCAATCAATTACATCTATTATCTAGGATTAATTTTCTTTTAATATGTTGGCACTATTATGGTTTAAAAAAAAAAAACGAGGTCTATATTTTACAGGATGTTCTGGGTTCTAGTAATAATATCGAGCCTATCGGTATCGATCTATTTAACGACGTTATTTTGGGCCCGATATAATGACAACCCCACACGGACCCTGATCGAATCAACTGACGCCCCATTGTCGGTTATTCCGTTTCCGGCGGTCACCATTTGCAACCTAAATCCAGCGATCCATTCGAAAGTAGATCGATTTTTGACAAAACTGTAAGGATAATGTCCGTTTGGTGATATTCCTTCAACATGTATTGGTTGTAGGGATGGTGAGGAGGACGCCCTGCAAACCACCAAAAAAGTCATCCTGAAAATGATGAAAACTGGAACTTTTACAAATGGATCCCCTCAGAATTATAACATGACCGAACTGGATGTTGCCCAGGAGGTTTTGAATAGTAACGGTTATCCGGACCTCAATATGATCGTTAAAAGAATTTCTCAAAAGTGTGAGGATATGATTCTAAGGTGTGCTTGGAACAAACAAGTAGTCAATTGCAAGGACATCTTCGAAGAAACCTACACTATCCAAGGGAGGTGCTGCTCCTTTAATTACATTAAAAAAGACTCTTTCAAGCGCACCCTGTATGCGATTTTTTATGGTTTAAGCACAGGCCTAAGGGTTTTACTAAAGCCCGAGTATAATAATAGAAGTCTGGCAGGGGTTACGGTGATAAAGCAACACTATTGGAGAGATTGGTTTATAATTTTAGTGAGTTACAGGTGACCATACACAACCCCGAAGATTTTCCAGGGGCGGACCATAATGAAAAAAAGACGTTGGCTTTGGGGAAGGTTAATTACGTGGAACTGGAAGGTTATAAAAGAAAATGCAGTCCACCAGTGAGGGTAAGATTGATAATAATAATATATAGATGTTTGGGTATATAAATTTAAGATGGTTATCTAAAGTTATTAGTGGCGCAGTCGGTAGCATTCGTCATGGGGAAGTTTGGTGCCCAACTGTGTTGAATATCAAAGATTTCCGTTGGAAAGTGTAACTGTCAATATTTGAAGTGGTTTAACTTTAGAAATATTGACCAGTTGTCAGACAGCCAATATGGCAAGGTGAAAAAGCAAACACATCATAAGAAATTGCCTTTTTTACTAGAAATTATGAAAAGGTGTTATTTACAATAGTCATGATAAAGATAATCATTTAGGGTAATAGTAGGGTATAAAAAAGTCAATATCTCTAAAAGTCATTAGACATGCAAGATTCTGCGGGAATTTCAATTTACTGAGTGTATAGTTTCACATGTGCAAAGTGAAATTATACACATAAACTACGTGTGGTTTAAAAATTTTAGTGACTTGTAGACTGAATTTCCCTAAAACTTTTCTACCATTTAGGACTAAAAAAAAAACGTTCAAAATCACTAAATTTAATAAAATTTTATCAGACCTGGTAATTGGTTGACTTATGGGTGGCTCTAGTGAATGCTTGAATCTATATAATCTCTTCCGTGCATTTTTTAGGAACTATCCATAGAAAAACGACAATGCTTGTTCTCAGACGAACGACGCTTAGATTATTTCGGCAAATACAGTTACTATAACTGTTTGTTTCAATGCGAAGCATTGGCAGTCGTGGAGCAGTGCCGATGCGTCCCATATTATTTCGATTTCATTTACGGTAAGTCAATCAAAAGTGAAAGGAAAAAGCATTAATTCAAGAAATAAAACTTCTCGCATCTAACCGGATTATTTTCCAGATATCGCACCGTGCGTTTTAGGAAATTTACCATGCCTAGAACCGATTTCGAAACATGGTAAGTAAGGTTACAGGCATTATACAGAGTTAGCAAGCATTCCTTGCATTAAGCTTACTTTAATTTTTTTTCTTTAGAAGTGTCACCATATGATTGGTTATATAGTATTTTTTTGCCAAATATATTGTAAGTTACGTCGAGTCATAGACCTTATTGGAATAGTGTTTGGATCGACTGGAAATAGTGTTTTTCTGGCGTAAAGTGTCTAATTATACTCTCTTAGAAGAATATAATGAAAATAATATTCCTTTAACATTATACTATAGAAACTTTACAAGCATAATTTCTCCTGTGCTATTTATGTATTGCTTTGAAAAATTAAGTATAGGGAGAAGTTTTATTTCTTACCTTATGAAATTAAAATTTCCCTCACTCCCAACTATATATATATGTATATGTATTTTTTGCAGAAAAAGCGATATGTAACTCGAAAAATGCCCAGTGTGTGCAAAATATAACATTTGGTAAGCAAATGTACTACTTATAAGGGTGTATTAATATAACTCTCGAGTTTTACAGATCCTTTTAAGGAGTGTGATTGTCAATCAGAATGCGAGGAAGACTCTTACGATATTACACTGGCCTCGGTTAAGTTTATTAATGATTCTTCGGTTTGGATGATGAACACTCTGTAAGCCTTTTGGCACTAAATTAATAATGTAATAATAATTTATCATTTGTTGTAGAGATGGTGAAAATATTGATACAGAAAACTCGATTTTACTTAACGTTTACTTTGCTAGTAACAGGCACACTATTTGGCTTAGAAATGTTATTACGACTGGACTATATTTAGTTTGTAAGTCTGTGTCATATTTTATTATGTTAGTGATAGGTACTAACAAAATGATTTCAGCATCTTTTGGGGGCATATACTCCTTATTTCTCGGTTGCAGCATCATAACGGTCATAGAGATTTTCTACTATTTAATAGGGAAGATTTTTATTCGGAATATGTGCACTGCCAGGAAAATAGATCAAGTTAAGGATAATAAGATCACCGTGAGAGTTTACACTTTGGACGGCGTTTCAAAGAAAATTAGAACTCCTCTAA
The DNA here is from genome assembly GCF_022605725.1 of Anthonomus grandis grandis. NCBI lineage: Eukaryota > Metazoa > Arthropoda > Insecta > Coleoptera > Curculionidae > Anthonomus > Anthonomus grandis. The sequence continues at coordinate 3,296,278 of NC_065548.1, forward strand.
ATAATACCAATCAAGATCCTATATTTCCTTTTATTAATTAAAATTGTGCACTTGCCTATTGCGAAATATATGCGTGTTTATTGAAAAATTGAAGTTTGAAAATACCGCCAGAATCATCTTATGATGTTTACCAAACGTCAAATTGACAAAACGTCAAGTTGACTTTGACGTTTCATCATTTATATTTACTTTTTTATTTTCGTTAGTTCGTGGTTTTTCAAAAAAGAATCCAATAAAATGTTTTATTAATTAATAAATAGATACTTGCCGTAAAACAATAAATCAGCAGATTATACTTAATCGCACCATTTAGTAGTAAGTTTACACTTGAATAATGTAAAAACAGTCGCGGAATTCGGTCCTAGACAAAAAAAATTATCAATTGAATTTCATTTTGCATTCCTGCCGGTTTTTTTTCAGGTCGACCGACGCCTGTAAAATACGGAACAAAATGAAGGTTTAAAATTGCTACAAGCATTTTTTACACGTTAATATATTATAACAAGATGAATATTAAAAATAACATGAATGGCACCGCATTCTTTGATTCAGTAAAATCAAAAGACCAGAAGGTGTCTGGCTTGAAAAAAGGCGAAATAATGGATTCTAAAATGGTTGAAAAAGGCCACTTTAATAAAAGCAGTACCATAATGGGAATGCCATTTAATTTCCTTCCAATCGGTTGTTCAAAAAGTGGAGATGATTACAAAGAGGCAAGTAAAGGAGGTGGGGTTTATCGGCCCATACAGGATGCACAGGAGGAAGAATTGACAATTTTTGAATTTAGGAATTCTCCTTCTCCCACAGAAGATGGTAAGATTAAGGATTTACATAAAACTAGCCAGGTTTTTAAGCAAAATTGTGATCTTAATTAATCTGGGGTAACAAACATAATGAGTAGTTTTCGTAGATTAAAATTCCTTTATTCTTATCGGTGCAGCTAGTGGACTCATAATCTCATTGTCTTATAATGTTCAGACAGTACGGTAATCTTAATTAGTCCATCTTTTTATTAAAAGTAGTGCTAAAAACAATGTTGCTCATGAATGCCTAATAAAATTAACAATTATATAGAAAAATCCTAGGATTTAAATAAATTGTACAACAATTATGTTAGTAATTATTTTTATAAATATTTACAAAATCTTAAACAGACTTTTTTTTTAGCATTGAAATTCCTGCAAGGAAACTATGTAGACCTGAACTGTCAAAGAGTATTTTTCTCAAGCTTCAGTGAAATTCCATCAGAGACTTTTACACCAACACACAACAACTCTTGCCACCAGTCTACTAATGGAAACTTCAAATATCCCTTTAATAACAATTACAGAAATCACAATAATAATAATGTTAACAATAATAATTATTCTGGACACTATACAAAGAACAGGTAAGTCTTATTGATTTTTATATGTGAAACTTACTCTATTTAACAATGTTCAAACAAACAAAATTTGTGTTTTATAATCTGCAATGAATTATAATCCTCTTTACAACTGACTTGTTCTTCTGCAAAAACGTCCATGTCAGAAATCGGTGGATCTTCAAAAAATATATTGAGGAAGTTTCTTAATCCAAATATGTTCAATAGGTACCATGAGCAGGACGATACCCATGAAGGATTCAGGTACTGCAGTTCAATATTTTGTTGTAACATCCATTTAAATGAGAATGTTAGCGGAAAGGGAATCTTAAAAATTAGGCTTTCATATTATAAATTCAAAATAATGGAAACATCTTACCTTAGTGCATATAAATCCACTAAATGTATAAGACACCCATGCTCCAGCAATAATCATTGGAAGATGATTTGTAAAGTGGTCCTTGATTGTGTTAAGAATTTTTTCAGGATGTTGTAGTTCTAGAGGATTAACATGTTCTTGCTGTGGTGGTTTATTTAGAAATCCGGTTTCTGGGTTGAAAGCTCTTTTTCTAACCTCAAAGGCCTATATTATAATAAGGGTATTAAAGCATATACGATTTAAATGTAAATGTCCAGTTACACAAAGGCCTGTTGAAGTAATTAAATTATATGATAAATTAGAAATATTTCTTACTGATTTTGTGATATACTGGTGGTTTTTTAGTAGTAATCTGATTCGCTTATTAGCCTCACTGTCTTGGATCTCCTCTAGAGTACGAACTTCATCATTAATACCTAACGCAATCACATAGTATCGCAGGATTTCTATAAAAAATGTCAGCAAGACTATGGGCAAGAAGACCCACAGCCTGATTTTCGAATCCAGCAAGAAATCGTCGGTCATTTCGGAGAATTTTGAATTTTAATTCTGTTAAAATCAAAAAACTAGGCTGTCAAATTTTGACAGACATGCTGACGTTACTGGTCAGTAGGAATGTTTCTATCCTTGTCTTTTGTATGAGAAAAGACATACTAACAGGCACAATGTTGTTTGTCTCTGTTATTAAATAACTCGAACTCAAATTTATTTATATTGGTATACAATACATCTTGTTTATAAATTAAAGGTTAAATCACTACCTAAAACTCTTTTATACAATATACTAATGGTATTTATCAACACAATGGGTTTTAAAAATCTGTGCAGGTTGGTTATCTACCTATTCTAGTTAATTTCTTCTTATATTTAAAGTTACATCCTATCTCATACATAATATTTGTACTTTTTTTGTATTAAACATGTAAATATTATTAACATTATTTATTAGCAATTAAAGAAAATAGTCCAAAAATTCAAGCACAAGCTACTTTCTAATATCCACTGACCTATTTTGTGTTTTCAACCTTAAATGGTTTATTCCTAATGGAGTCAAGCAATACATTGTAAACCGCAGGACCAGTAGAGTTGCAGAGTTTCTGGAGAATGTCAATGTTAGATTTTGGTTCTTAGCATTATGATTATTTTGATTATATGTTATTCTTTGTCTGTAATACTGAGTACTAAGCATAAAGGGTATTAGAGCCTTTATGTATAACTGTTCTAATGTCAACAGTTTACTCTCCTGGATGAGTCTTTATACTCATGATCTTTATAATGTATTTTTGAGCTATAAAGAAAAAACTTAGAATTTGTTATTTTACTTGCACTGCCCGATATTATTATTTCATAATTTATAGTTGATTCAATCAATGAATAATAAATCATTTTTAATATTTTAAGGGTCAAAACATTTCTCATAAAATAAGCTCATAAAATTTATAAATGAGTAACAACATAATCGACATGTGTTTTCCAGTTAAGCCTTTCATCTAGAAAAATGCCTAAATATTTTAAAGACATTACCCTCTGAATTTTGGCACACTATACATAGGAATGTAAATCCTAAGAGTCTAGTAGAGTAGGAAGAGTTCTTGCAGTTAACCCAAATGTGATGAACTTTCTCTTTTTACTGTTAAGTGACAATAGGCTGTGATCTAACCAACATTTGGTTTTTGTAATAGCAGCTTCTGCATTCTTCACCACAGCTTCCCATGACTCCATCCTGCACTATTATTGCAGTATCGTCAGCAAAACAAAACACTATACCCTCATTGCTAAGAATAGACAAAATATCATTTATGTAGATATGGAATAAGAGATTGCTTTGATGTGGCTTGAGTCATATCTAGCCAATAGAAGGCAGGTGGTTAAGGGCCAACACAGTACTTCATCTGTGCAGAATATCGTCCGGTTCTTGGCCCTTTATTGTTTCTCATTTACATCAACGACCTAGCGTCTGTATATCAGTATTAATGGATCCTTTACGTTATTTGCCGATGACACTACTATTCTGTGGCTAGAAACAAAGAACAATACATTGAAAGAAACAATAAACAATGATCTTAAACTTGGTGTGACGCAAACAAGCTTTCTTTTAATATTTCCAAAACGAATTTTGTGACATTTAAGGGTATTACTACAAATCCGTCGTTGAATGGGGAGCCTATAATGAATAGAGATTGCTCCAAATTTCTAGGAGTTTTTATTGACTCAAAATTGAAATTTAAGACCCACATTTTGCTTTGAAGATTGCCTCTGCATGTTATGCTGTTAGAGTGGTCCGCATAGAGGTGGCTCGAAGTGTGTACTTTGCCCTAGTAGAGTCCCACTTAAGATATGGAATTCAATTTTGGGGCTTCGCTGGGCAGGGCTCACATTAACTTGTATTTTCATACTGATGACGGTAGAAATGATTTATAAAAAATACAAGAGATTAAAAAAGTCATCCATTTTCTCTCTAAGGTGCTGGTATAATATCAAAAGCAGGAACGAAAAACTCTCAAAATCTACAGCATCTATATAATTTAAATAACGGTTACATATGTTTCACCCGGTTAGGGCATCATCAGACCTTAAAAAATTATTAATTTAAAATAAAATTACAATAAAAAATAAGGTTTTCCCTTACCAAAAATAGGACGATACACATACACACACGTAAACGAACTCTAATAGTATACAAACGAAACATTCCAAATAGGTACAAAGATTAAAAATTTTATAATTAATACACATTGTGACATCTACAATAAAACACATTAATTTACTAGAGTGAAGTTAAGTTAGTTGCAAATTTTTATATTCTGATGGTACGGAGTTCTATAGTTGGTTATTGGATGGCGCTGCGTCTGTAGCAATGGTACTCGTTGTAGGCGATGGAGATGTACAGTTAATATTGTTAAAAATAAAATGATTCTGTCCCGTAATTTTGTCGTTCACACATACAAAATCGGGACTTTATTATCTTATTATATATTATTTTATTAATCTCCGTCGTCTCTAAGAGATCGAGCTTTCTACCTTTATCACATTTATGTAGAATTCTGATATTTTCTTCGGGCGGGAAACTGTGTCTATTTTCTAATAAGTGGTTGGCAAAAGCTGACTTGCTCTCTACAATATCGGTGTTAATATGTTTATCAAACTGGGATTTATGTTCTTTAATACGCGTTGCTACTTTCCTGCCAGATTGTCCAATGTACACAGTGGGGCATTCAACGCATTTAATTTCATATATCCCCGATGAAGTGAGCGGGTCCACCTTATCCTTAACCTTAACAATATGACTTTTAAGTGTGTTACTAGTTTTTAATGAGGTAATTACATTATATTTTTGGAAAAAACGGCCCAAGATATCAGAGATTGTACCAAAATATGTCAAAGATCTGTAGGTAACATTAGCTTTAATATTTGTTTGAATAAAATTAAATGAAAGCTTATATTTATTAACAAATTTATTGTATAATTTATGAATAGATTTTAACGGAAAAGAATTGTTTAAGGCAATTTGTTTGATAATATTAAGTTCTTCATTAAAGGCGTCCCTGGAAAGTGGGATGTTGAATAATCTATAAAACAGAGAATTAAAGCCAGCAAATTTGTGGGTTGTAGGTGAATTTGATTTTTCTAGTACTAATAAGCCCAACATATATCTAACAAGATTTAATACTGCCAATCTACGTCTATGCGCCCCAAAGAGTACCCTTACAAAATACTCAATTATATATGAGAGTATTAAAATGTATAATCACTTGCCCCTGGAATGCAAAGTCATGAGTAGTGGCAAGCAGTTTAGCTGTTCTGTGAAGGATTTATTAATTAAAAAAGCATATTACTGCCTAGAAGAGTTTTATAGAGATTTTGTATGTAAGTTTTGAATATTTGACATGTTACTGTATCCATGACATTTTGTTCTTAACTGTATCATTATATTTTTTTTCGATATTATTAAATTTTTGCTTTGTTTATAACTCAATGTTGAAAAACAATAAAGCATATTTGATTTGATTTGAGAGTGGACCCAACACCGTCTCCTGTGGAACACCACTTACAGCATCTCCAATCTTAACACGTTTTGTTCTATCTTTTAAGTAACTTTCTATTAATTTTTATGCAATACCTATTTTATAGTATTAGAGGTAGTGCATATGTGAGTCTCTGCAGTGTGATGTGCTACAGTGTCAAATGCTTTCTTTAGATCCAGGAAAATCCCTAAAACTCTTTCCATCATCCAAGCTCCTAAGGATCAACTCTGTGACTGCACTCTAATTCTTTTTAAATGCATATTGATTCCTGTAAAGTAAGTTTTTATCATGGAAAGACTGCAGTTTGACTTTTATGCATTTTTCAACTAAGCTCCCTAAAAAATAACTGCTCCCCAGGTAAGGATGGAATAACATCAAAAGTAATAAAGTCAGAAAGTCTCTTCATTCATACCTATTAGAACCTCTAGTACATATTATAATATTTCAGACTGGAAAAGTACCACACCAGTTCAAGGTATCCACCGTGAATCCCATCTTCAAATCAGATAAGAAACAACACATGGAAAACTACAGACCTATAAGTACCATTTCTAATTTTGCCAAAATCTTTGAGAAATCTCTGAGAAAGAAAGACATCCTATCTTAATTATAACAATATCAAAGAACCAATTTGGGTTTACCTTTGGTATGAACACAGTGGATGCCATGTATGAACTTGTGGGTACTATAACTGAACATCTAGACAATAATAGTAAGTGCTTTGTGGCATTCCTGGGGCCGTATTTTTGAAACCATTCGACTTTGATTCGCATACGAAATTAGAGGATTTCGCACGAAAAATCGATATTCGTATTTTCGACCGCTTGGTATGCGAACATTTTCGCATGCGGTGTCTCGAATGGGTATATACCATTCGAATTTCAAAGTTCGTGTGCGATTCTGCCGCTTGTCTTGTTTTGATTTTAAACTAGCTTTGTTTTTTTTCTTAATTTGTGAGTTGGTTAAGTTTTTTTGTAGTGTTTTCTTGTTGTTTATTGAAAAAAAAATAAGAATAATCAAATAGCAAGATTAAACAATATTGTGCAAAGAAAAGTCGTCGATGCACTGGAAGAGACTAAAACTCTGGCAGATAGAAGGAATAGGATGTACTCTTCATTTCTTGACCCATTTGAAATGTATTCAGATTCTCAATTTAATAATATAGATTAAACAAGCCTATTACGATGATGTGCTCTTTATGTGCTCCAGAGACTGTGTAAGTGTGTAATATGTCCGCTAGTTTTATCCACAAGGCTTGTGCAGTTTTAGCCGAAAAATGTTGGGTGAATTTGCCCGACTTTAATTCCGGATACTCTTCCATAAATGAAATTAGTTCTTTCTTTCGATCGCTCGACACAAAACCGCAATATTTTTTATTTTTTGAATTCATTTAAAAAAAAAGTCAATTCGCAAAAACTCAAGAAACGCCATGAAAAAACCTCAAAATTCCCTGATGTTTTTAAACTTAAATTTTAGGTTAGGTTAAATCTTTATCGTCTTCATCCCGGTTGACACGGCCTCCAATAGCACTCGACTTTGCTACGTTGCCACTACATTTCATGTTCGCATGCGAATCAAATTTCGAGTGCTGTTCAAAAATGCACTTTTTAATTCGTGTGCGAATTTTGCCGCTCGACTTTGTTCGCATTCGAAGATTCTCGCATGGTTTCGAAAATACGGCCCCTGGACCCTTAAAACGCATTTGATACAGTCTGCCATTCAATCTTATTGGAAGTTCTGGAAAAATATGGTATACGAGGAAACGTTTTGTTACTCTTAAAGAACTACCTGTCAAATAGGGTACAATACACCAAAATTCAGGATACTATTAGCGAGCCAGGGATTGTAAGGACTGGGGTGCCACAGGGCACTGTGCTGGGACCCATACTATTTAATATCTACATGAATGGTATAAATGAGATAGATTTACGTGGGGAGAGAGTATCCTACGCAGATGATACTTCTGTGGTTTTCATGGGAAGATGTTTAATCAAAATTTCATTATGGTCTGGCCTTAATAAAAAAATTTTAGACACCTTTAAACTCGCTCTAAATAGCAAAAAATCAAAGTTCATTATATTTTCTATAAAGGACACCGGTAGACCAGATTTCCAAAATATTAAAGTCAACCATATAGAAAATTCTATTGAACAGGTTGATTCAATTAAATACTTAGGTGTATACATAGATAAAAACTTAAAATGGGATCATCATGTAATATATTAAAAAAAAAAATCGGAGCACTAATCCATAATTTTTATATTCTTAGAGAAATTGTTTCAAGAAAAATACTGATTTTGATATATAAGGGTTTAATTGAACCATTACTAAGATATGGAATATTGCTCTGGGGCGCAGCTTACGAAAACAGTATTGGTGCACTTAAAATTGTACAGAATTCAATCATAAAAATAATGTTTAAAAAACCCAGATTGTTTTCAATTAATGAATTGTATAAAGGTGATGTTCCTATATACATAAACATCATTCTAAACAAACAATTACTAATCATCATCATCAAACCAGGTGCAATTTAAATAAAAATATACTCCTACCTCAAGTAAACCGGACATTAAGTCAGCAAACAATATTTTTCTTGGGCCCCAAATTTTATAACCTATTGCCAAATGAAATTAAGCAAGTAAAATTTTTAAAAAAGTTTAATGTCTTAGTTACTAATTAGAATTGTGAGCTAACATATACTTTATTTAATATCATTTTTTTCTAGTTAATTTCTTGGTTTTTGTAGGATAGATATAATGATCTACATATAATGAATATTATCTAAAATGTGATCTAGGGCCAATCTCTAAAGCTCATTATATATGCATTATATATTATTAACTTAGTTCTGTGTGATATACCTATATATTATAAATTCAGTATTATATTATGTAATTATTAGATACCTATACTAACTACTCCATAGAGAGAATATTTTATGTATATTTAAGTTAATTTATTATAATTTATATTTAAGTAATTGTTTTGAATCATGTGGCATACACAGATACCTCTGTATCTAGGTGTCATTTATGTCTATTGTATTTATATAATGTGCATTATTACCTAATAAATTGAATTGAATTGAATTTACTTATCGTACTTATTAAAGCAATTGGAAACTAATTCCCTATTACGACTTTTAAAGACTGGGACTATATTTGCTTTTTTTAGCAAACTTTGGAAAGACTCCCATACCAAGAATGCAATTAATGCAAACATGCAGCAAAGGTGAAATCAAGTGATTGTGATTCTGTTTTAAGACTTCTGAAGTAATGTGATCCTCACCGCTCTTTACATGATTTGTTAGTGATTTGATTATGCCCATTGGCTCATTTGCGGTTACTGGTGTAAAATAGCAAGACTCTACATGTGACTTGGTGGCTACATGAACATTTATATCGGGAGGTTTTATTTTTTCCGCTAACTCGGGACCTATGTTTTTAAAAAAATTGTTAAACTCTTAAGTGGATATTAAGTAAGGATCTCGGATGGTCTCATTTTTTTTGTTTAGTATTGCCTTAAGGTTATCTTATATATTAGTCACTTTTTTCATTATGTCCCATATTTTCTTGGGATTAATAATGTTATTATGCAATTTAACTTTATAAAAATCATGTGATGTAATCAAATAATTTTATGCCAACCCCAAAAAGGCCGGAATAAAACTTAAAAAATAATTTCTGATAACGCTTGGAAGATAAAGAAAACCTGAAATAAAATCAAAAAATAGTCCAAAAAGTCTGAATCTTATTCTCTTTTAGATATAGCAACAACACCCAATCAAATAACCCATCAAACAATGGCCGACAACCTCACAGAAGACCTTTGCCACAATACAAAAACACCATAGATTTCCTTACTAATAGGGTCAATGGCATCTCAAACAGGTAATAAACGACCTTTAAAAAACTAAATTATCAATAAACCTTAGATCATTTAAGATTTAAAGCTAGAGCTGAAATAATGAAAATCGATCCGCATCCACCGCAATTACTAAACGGAGGACCATACGATAGTCTTAGCACCTCTTTGTATGACGTATTCAAAGTCAAGGCTCAAACAAAAAAATCTTTCGAGAATAAAATTCAAATATGGAAGGATTTGTTCCTGTATATAAGGGTAACATTTCGGCTTTTAGATGGTAAAAACATCAAATTTATTACGTGTTTTTTAGGGTTGTTTAACCAATTACGCTTTATATATTGTGGGGTCGACGATGACGGGTTTTGGGCTTGATTCCAGCGACATTGACATGTGTCTTCTCATTAGGCCGTTTACGGAAGATCCACGATTGGATGCTTTACATCAGTTATATAATATTAAAAATTCTTTGATGAAATGTGGTAAGTTGATTAACAGATAATTAATAAATCGTCACTTTAAAGTTATACTGTGTGCATTAAATCCTTTGGTGCTAAAGATAGATTTTTAAGATATTTAGATGAGTTAGGTTTCAATGCAACTTATTAGGATGCATAAACAAAACTTGAAAAAAAAAGTTTTGTGCTAAATTATTAGGCATGAAAAAAACATACCACTTTGACATATTAACAAAAAATTTTATGTAACAAACAACTTTATCTTTTTTAAGCACTAAAAAAATCATCTTAACACTTTGTTTTTATGAAAGTAAAAACGATATTCTTAGAAATACCTCTAATAAAGCAAACTTAAAACCAAAGAAAAATTATTTTGGAAATATTGCGGTATAAAAAGCTTGGTCATATTAGGGCATCCATCTATACATACTTTTAGTAGCTTGTATTTTATTTCGGGGAATAGATTTGTTACAAGATATACGTAATGGAAGTTGCATTTTATTGCTGATTTTTTTAGCATCAGATCTTTATATTCGACTTCAAATTGAGATTTTGTGAATTTTAAGGCAACGACCTGGCTAAAAGGAACAGATTTGTAATTGTACATGCTTTATAATCTTTAAAATCAGCTTCCTTTAATTGTATAATTTTATATGGTTTCTTAGCATTCACTTTTAATAGAATTCGCAACAAAGATAAAGGTGAATAATATTCAGTTTTTTTTTAATACCCTTTCTATGCAACTATGTACCGAATCAATTTCTTGGTTGCATGAGTAGAGAATTTCATGGTTATGGAATGAATATGTGGATGCTCGTTTATGAAAATAGAAATTGCAGCTGACATTAGAGAGTTCCTGTTTTGCGGAACGCAGCATAAAACCAAAGTACTTAAACCTGGATTATCCGCAAAAACCGCCTCCAAAATTTTCATTAAAGCACTTCCATTAAGCCAAATCATTTCCAGTTCTTCCCATGAGGCCTTCATGCCACAAGGAGCAGTATATTTGCTTGGTGGATGATAAAAGTGCAGTCGGGTTATAGACATTTAGTTTGCTGTTGTAATAAAAATTGCTTACTTCCGCATGAGGACAGCTCAGAACATTCTGTAAGTCAAAGACTAAAAATGTTGTATTTGTATCTCTGTCACTTTTCTTCTTGTTGCGGCATGCATTTTTTTTTAAGATGTTTCTCGTAGCTATTTTTTTTCTCTTTCGTCAACGCATTATTTTGTATTCGCATTTTAACTTCCTCGCAGAGATCGCATTTTTTCGTGAAAAGGGAAGCATTTTCTTCACATCTAAAACCCATTTGAATCTTTAATTTAGGGATAGTAAATGCACATCCTGTGCCCTCTGCAGTCTTAGAACCATCTGTGTAAACCTGTAAGTAGTTTTGAAACTTGTTAAGAGTGTTCATATATTTTTATTTGCCATAAGACAATCTGCAAAGTTTGGTATTAAAATAAGTGGTTCAAAAAGATTGATTCGGTAATTATGGTAATCTATAAAACCAATACCCATTATTGAAAAAAATAATAGATTGAGAAAAATATTTTATATTTGAGGAAAAAACAGTGGCTTACCATTTTTTTCACTAGGTTCTAGGACGCCACTGGTAAAATAAAAAATTAAATTATGTATTAAAAAATAGTACGAGATGAATAGAAACTACCTACTAATTTTCAGAAAAATAAGATTTTTCCTTAAAATTATATCTCAAAATATAATGATTTTCGGATAGGGGTTCATTAGGCAAGCTTGCTTATTTGGAGGCCCCCTACAACTGATATTTTTTAGTCTTACCGATTTGAATAAAAGCTTGCTTGTTAAAATGCATAACAAAACCATAGAACAAAATAAGGTTGTCAAGTACTTAGGAATATTAATCGATGAACAACTTAGTTGGTCTTATCATGTAGATATGATTTTAAAGAAATTATCAATTTATGCCTATGTGATCTGACAGTTACTTATTACTATCGTTATGTCCAGTCATGTTTGTCATATGGCATAATGTGTTGGGCTAACTGTTCTATAAGTGGTGAGGTTCTTGCGGCCCAGAAAAAAATAATTAAAACTATTTTATTTAAGCCTTCGGTCATACATATAAAGCGTAACCTGTCTGATTATTCTTTGTCTAGAGGTACCCACTATGAACTCAGGGTTAACTTAAATTTAGATTTACCCAAACATAAATTAACCAAAGCGGCAAACAGCCCAGTAGTTTTACCAATTAAATTATACAATAATCTTCCCATTGAATTAAAAAAAAATTGAGAAGCTAAATAATGTCAAAGCTTTATTGAAAAGAATTTTAATTAAAAATTCCTTTTATACGGTAACAGAATATTTAAATTGCAGCGTCTCATCCTTACTCCCATAATTCGTATTTGTTTGTTTGTTAAAAGCTGTAGTTTTCTTATTTTCTTAGTCTTTAGTTAATTGTAGATTTTTTATTTGTTTTTTCTTAAGGCCTTTTTAAAAGTTGTATGTTTAGGTCTTATAATTTTATTTAGGACGCATACAGTGTAGAGTAGTAAAATTAGGTAAACAATAATGTAGATATCCTTAATCCGATCCTTATATGAGAATCCTTTAAACCGTGGTCAAATTTTTTTTTGTTGTTATTCAAAGTCGCTCTGAAAGACCCCAGAAGCGCGAAGAGAGTGTCCCCGTCTTAAATTTTCAGATAATTAATATTTTTGGTTAGTGGTTTAGTTTACAAAATACCTTACCAATTTTTTATTTATAAATTTTATGCACAATATCATAGTGTTAGTATTTGAAACATAATAGGAATACCTCGGATTTCAGACACATTAAAAGAAGAGGAGTTGTTGACTTTCAAAGACTACATCCAGCTTATTTAAGAACGTACTTAAACCAGAAGTGGCAAAATGCTTCGGCACAGCCAAAACACCTAAAAAAAGGAAAATTTTTGTTAACAAAGATACAAACTAATGAAATCTTTCATCTTTCTTACTTAATAACTTTATAATTTAGGCTTTCCTCGTGTAATACAATACATTATTTATTGAAAATTAAATTAGAATACGACAAGGGTTGGTACTGATTTGTATGAGTCTATGGAAATAAATATTTGAGTATTGAGTACAACCCCTCCAAGTTTGTCTGACTAATTATGAAACACCGTGTATATAGTAATTTGACCCTTTGGTTGCACCTTAAATCTTTTTATCCTAATTTCCAGGTTTTATAGTAAATCCCGAGCTAATCTTGGCCAAAGTCCCAATACTAAAATTCCAAGTGGCATCAACCGGATTCGAAGTAGACTTAAACTGTAACAATTCCGTTGGAATATTCAACAGCCACCTGTTGTACTGTTATGCGAGATGTGATTGGCGTGTACGGCCTCTGGTTATTATCATTAAATTATGGGCACAGGCCAACAACATCAACGACGCTAAAAATTTGACGGTGTCCAGTTATTCGTGGACGTTGATGCTCATACACTATTTGCAATGTAAGAAAAGTTATTCGACTTTTTTGGGGTAATAATAACGGGTGTTTATAAAAAATTATAATTTTTTTTTAGGTGGAGTTTCGCCCTCGGTGTTACCGTGCCTTCATCATCTGTATCCGGATTATTTTAACGCCGACAAGAACAATATTTCGGATTTTCTTGAAGATTTGGACGTTATGGGGGACTTTCAGTCTTGCAACACCCAATCTTTGGCGGAGCTTTTTATTGGTGAGAATCAATTCATTTAAAAGATCAGTTGAAAATTATAATATTTAGATTATTATATATAAGTTACTGAGAAGTGCCCTCCCTCAGAACCATCTCTTATAAATCTGAGTGTAACTCTGACAGTTTTTGGGCTATAAAAATTCTTCTTATATGAATTTGTTCCTTGGAAAACGCTTGAAAGCTATCAGTAAAAACCTTATAAAGATCCTTAAAATAGTTTTTGAATTATTTAGGATGGAAATTGAATTTTTGGGGAAAAAGTGACTATTAAACATGGTACACCAAGACTGCTGTATCTTATTCAATTTTTCACCTAAATTTATTTTATATATGTACATGAAAATCATTTTGAAGGCTCTCGCTACATTCTCCTCATTTTTTTAGAATAAAAATTAAAACATTAAATTTAGCAAAAAACTCATTCAAAAAGAAAAAAGCTGTAAAAATTACATTAAAACCTACCAAGTAAAACTGATTATCGGCACTTCATTTTTTTCATCCTGCCTGTATATTTAAAAAAAAACGCTGAAATAGGTGTCCATCATTTTAATTGAGGAATCTTTGTACAAATTTTCAACGTTCTAACTTTATTGGTTTTTGAGTTATGGGCATGTTGGTAGGATTTTTTTCAAAAAAATCACATTTTTTCAGAATTTTCTTTTTTTTTCATCTTCTTGTACATTTTTTAAAAAACGCTGAAATAGGTGCCTAATCATTTTAATTGAGGAATCTTTGTACAAATTTTCAACGTTCTAACTTTCTTGGTTTTTGAGTTATGGGCATGTTGGAAGAATTTTTTTTAAAAAAACATATTTTTTCAGAATTTTCTTTTTTTTTCGTCTTCTTGTACATTTTTTAAAAAACGCTGAAATAGGTGTCGAATCATTTTAATTGAGGAATCTTTGTACACATTTTCAACGTTTTAACTTTCTTGGTTTTTGAGTTATGGGCATGTTGGTCGGATTTTTTTTTAAAAAATCAAATTTTTTCAGAATTTTCTTTTTTTTTCATCTTCTTGTACATTTTTTAAAAAACGCTGAAATAGGTGTCTAATCATTTTAATTGAGGAATTTTTGTACAAATTTTCAACGTTCTAACTTTCTTGGTTTTTGAGTTATGGGCATGTTGGTAGGATTTTTTTCAAAAAAATCACATTTTTTCAGAATTTTCTTTTTTTTTTCATCTTCTTGTACATTTTTTTAAAAACGCTGAAATAGGTGTCTAATCATTTTAATTGAGGAATTTTTGTACAAATTTTCAACGTTCTAACTTTCTTGGTTTTTGAGCTATGGGCATGTTGGAAGAATTTTTTTTAAAAAAATCACATTTTTTCAGAATTTTCTTTTTTTTTTCATCTTCTTGTACATTTTTTTAAAAACGCTGAAATAGGTGTCTAATCATTTTAATTGAGGAATTTTTGTACAAATTTTCAACGTTCTAACTTTCTTGGTTTTTGAGTTATGGGCATGTTGGAAGAATTTTTTTTAAAAAAATCACATTTTTTCAGAATTTTCTTTTTTTTTTCATCTTCTTGTACATTTTTTTAAAAACGCTGAAATAGGTGTCTAATCATTTTAATTGAGGAATTTTTGTACAAATTTTCAACGTTCTAACTTTCTTGGTTTTTGAGTTATGGGCATGTTGGTAGGATTTTTTTCAAAAAAATCACATTTTTTCAGAATTTTCTTTTTTTTCATCTTCTTGTACATTTTTTAAAAAACTCCGAAATAGGTGTCTAATCATTTTAATTGAGGAATCTTTGTACAAATTTTCAACGTTCTAACTTTCTTGGTTTTTGAGTTATGGGCATGTTGGTAGGATTTTTTTCAAAAAAATCACATTTTTTCAGAATTTTCTTTTTTTTTCATCTTCTTGTACATTTTTTAAAAAACGCTGAAATAGGTGTCTAATCATTTTAATTGAGGAATTTTTGTACAAATTTTCAACGTTCTAACTTTCTTGGTTTTTAAGTTATGGGCATGTTGGAAGGATTTTTTTTAAAGAAAATCACATTTTTTCAGAATTTTCTTTTTTTTTTTTCATCTTCTTGTACATTTTTTAAAAAACGCTGAAATAGTTGTCTAATCATTTTAATTGAGGAATCTTTGTACAAATTTTCAACGTTCTAACTTTCTTGGTTTTTGAGTTATGGGCATGTTGGTAGGATTTTTTTCAAAAAAATCACATTTTTTCAGAATTTTCTTTTTTTTCATCTTCTTGTACATTTTTTAAAAAACGCTAAAATAGGTGCCTAATCATTTTAATTGAGGAATTTTTGTACAAATTTTCAACGTTCTAACTTTCTTGGTTTTTGAGTTATGGGCATGTTGGTAGGATTTTTTTCAAAAAAATCACATTTTTTCAGAATTTTCTTTTTTTTTTCATCTTTTTGTACATTTTTTAAAAAACGCTGAAATAGGTGTCTAATCATTTTAATTGAAGAATATTTGTACAAATTTTCAACGTTCTAACTTTCTTGGTTTTTGAGTTATGGGCATGTTGGAAGGATTTTTTTTTAAAAAAAATCACATTTTTTCAGAATTTTCTTTTTTTTTTCATCTTCTTGTACATTTTTTAAAAAACGCTGAAATAGGTGTCTAATCATTTTAATTGAAGAATTTTTGTACAAATTTTCAACGTTCTAACTTTCTTGGTTTTTGAGTTATGGGCATGTTGGTAGGATTTTTTTCAAAAAAATAACATTTTTTCAGAATTTTCTTTTTTTTTTCATCTTCTTGTACATTTTTTAAAAAACGCTGAAATAGGTGTCTAATCATTTTAATTGAAAAATTTTTGTACAAATTTTCAACGTTCTAACTTTCTTGGTTTTTGAGTTATGGGCATGTTGGTAGGATTTTTTTCAAAAAAATAACATTTTTTCAGAATTTTCTTTTTTTTCATCTTCTTGTACATTTTTTAAAAAACTCCGAAATAGGTGTCTAATCATTTTAATTGAGGAATCTTTGTACAAATTTTCAACGTTAACTTTCTTGGTTTTTGAGTTATGGGCATGTTGGTAGGATTTTTTTCAAAAAAATCACATTTTTTCAGAATTTTCTTTTTTTTTCATCTTCTTGTACATTTTTTAAAAAACGCTGAAATAGGTGTCTAATCATTTTAATTGAAGAATTTTTGTACAAATTTTCAACGTTCTAACTTTCTTGGTTTTTGAGTTATGGGCATGTTGGTAGGATTTTTTTCAAAAAAATCACATTTTTTCAGAATTTTCTTTTTTTTTTCATCTTCTTGTACATTTTTTAAAAAACGCCGAAATAGGTGTCTAATCATTTTAATTGAGGAATCTTTGTACAAATTTTCAACGTTCTAACTTTCTTGGTTTTTGAGTTATGGGCATGTTGGTAGGATTTTTTTTAAAGAAAATCACATTTTTTCAGAATTTTCTTTTTTTTTTCATCTTCTTGTACATTTTTTAAAAAACGCCGAAATAGGTGTCTAATCATTTTAATTGAGGAATTTTTGTACAAATTTTCAACGTTCTAACTTTCTTGGTTTTTGAGCTATGGGCATGTTGGTAGGATTTTTTTTAAAGAAAATCACATTTTTTCAGAATTTTCTTTTTTTTTTCATCTTCTTGTACATTTTTTTAAAAACGCTGAAATAGGTGCCTAATCATTTTAATTGAGTAATCTTTGTACAAATTTTCAACGTTCTAACTTTCTTGGTTTTTGAGTTATGGGCATGTTGGAAGAATTTTTTTTTTAAAAATCACATTTTTTCAGAATTTTCTTTTTTTTTTCATCTTCTTGTACATTTTTTTAAAAACGCTGAAATAGGTGTCTAATCATTTTAATTGAGGAATCTTTGTACAAATTTTCAACGTTCTAATTTTCTTGGTTTTTGAGTTATGGGCATGTTGGTCGGATTTTTTTTTAAAAAATCAAATTTTTTCAGAATTTTCTTTTTTTTTCATCTTCTTGTACATTTTTTAAAAAACGCTGAAATAGGTGTCTAATCATTTTAATTTAGGAATTTTTGTACAAATTTTCAACGTTCTAACTTTCTTGGTTTTTGAGTTATGGGCATGTTGGAAGGATTTTTTTAAAGAAAATCACATTTTTTCAGAATTTTCTTTTTTTTTATCTTCTTGTACATTTTTTAAAAAATGCTGAAATAGGTGTCTAATCATTTTAATTGAAGAATTTTCGTACAAATTTTCAACGTTCTAACTTTCTTGGTTTTTGAGTTATGGGCATGTTGGTAGGATTTTTTTTAAAAAAACATATTTTTTCACAATTTTCTTTTTTTTTTCATCTTCTTGTACATTTTTTAAAAAACTCCGAAATAGGTGTCTAATCATTTTAATTGAGGAATCTTTGTACAAATTTTCAACGTTCTAACTTTCTTGGTTTTTGAGTTATGGGCATGTTGGTAGGATTTTTTTCAAAAAAATCACATTTTTTCAGAATTTTCTTTTTTTTTTCATCTTCTTGTACATTTTTTAAAAAACGCTGAAATAGGTGCCTAATCATTTTAATTGAGTAATCTTTGTACAAATTTTCAACGTTCTAACTTTCTTGGTTTTTGAGTTATGGGCATGTTGGAAGAATTTTTTTTTTAAAAATCACATTTTTTCAGAATTTTCTTTTTTTTTTCATCTTCTTGTACATTTTTTTAAAAACGCTGAAATAGGTGTCTAATCATTTTAATTGAGGAATCTTTGTACAAATTTTCAACGTTCTAATTTTCTTGGTTTTTGAGTTATGGGCATGTTGGTCGGATTTTTTTTTAAAAAATCTTATTTTTTCAGAATTTTCTTTTTTTTTCATCTTCTTGTACATTTTTTAAAAAACGCTGAAATAGGTGTCTAATCATTTTAATTTAGGAATTTTTGTACAAATTTTCAACGTTCTAACTTTCTTGGTTTTTGAGTTATGGGCATGTTGGAAGAATTTTTTTTTTAAAAATCACATTTTTTCAGAATTTTCTTTTTTTTTTCATCTTCTTGTACATTTTTTTAAAAACGCTGAAATAGGTGTCTAATCATTTTAATTGAGGAATCTTTGTACAAATTTTCAACGTTCTAATTTTCTTGGTTTTTGAGTTATGGGCATGTTGGTCGGATTTTTTTTTAAAAAATCAAATTTTTTCAGAATTTTCTTTTTTTTTCATCTTCTTGTACATTTTTTAAAAAACGCTGAAATAGGTGTCTAATCATTTTAATTTAGGAATTTTTGTACAAATTTTCAACGTTCTAACTTTCTTGGTTTTTGAGTTATGGGCATGTTGGAAGGATTTTTTTAAAGAAAATCACATTTTTTCATAATTTTCTTTTTTTTTTCATCTTCTTGTACATTTTTTAAAAAACGCCGAAATAGGTGTCTAATCATTTTAATTGAGGAATCTTTGTACAAATTTTCAACGTTCTAACTTTCTTGGTTTTTGAGTTATGGGCATGTTGGTAGGATTTTTTTTAAAGAAAATCACATTTTTTCAGAATTTTCTTTTTTTTTTCATCTTCTTGTACATTTTTTAAAAAACGCCGAAATAGGTGTCTAATCATTTTAATTGAGGAATTTTTGTACAAATTTTCAACGTTCTAACTTTCTTGGTTTTTGAGTTATGGGCATGTTGGTCAGATTTTTTTTTAAAAAATCAATTTTTTTCAGAATTTTCTTTTTTTTTCATCTTCTTGTACATTTTTTAAAAAACGCTGAAATAGGTGTCTAATCATTTTAATTGAGGAATCTTTGTACAAATTTTCAACGTTCTAACTTTCTTGGTTTTTGAGTTATGGGCATGTTGGTAGGATTTTTTTTAAAGAAAATCACATTTTTTCAGAATTTTCTTTTTTTTTTCATCTTCTTGTACATTTTTTAAAAAACGCCGAAATAGGTGTCTAATCATTTTAATTGAGGAATCTTTGTACAAATTTTCAACGTTCTAACTTTCTTGGTTTTTGAGTTATGGGCATGTTGGTAGGATTTTTTTTAAAGAAAATCACATTTTTTCAGAATTTTCTTTTTTTTTCATCTTCTTGTACATTTTTTAAAAAACGCTGAAATAGGTGTCTAATCATTTTAATTGAGGAATCTTTGTACAAATTTTCAACGTTCTAACTTTCTTGGTTTTTGAGTTATGGGCATGTTGGAAGGATTTTTTTAAAGAAAATCACATTTTTTCATAATTTTCTTTTTTTTTTCATCTTCTTGTACATTTTTTAAAAAACGCCGAAATAGGTGTCTAATCATTTTAATTGAGGAATCTTTGTACAAATTTTCAACGTTCTAACTTTCTTGGTTTTTGAGTTATGGGCATGTTGGTAGGATTTTTTTTAAAGAAAATCACATTTTTTCAGAATTTTCTTTTTTTTTTCATCTTCTTGTACATTTTTTAAAAAACGCCGAAATAGGTGTCTAATCATTTTAATTGAGGAATTTTTGTACAAATTTTCAACGTTCTAACTTTCTTGGTTTTTGAGTTATGGGCATGTTGGTCAGATTTTTTTTTAAAAAATCAATTTTTTTCAGAATTTTCTTTTTTTTTCATCTTCTTGTACATTTTTTAAAAAACGCTGAAATAGGTGCCTAATCATTTTAATTGAGTAATCTTTGTACAAATTTTCAACGTTCTAACTTTCTTGGTTTTTGAGTTATGGGCATGTTGGAAGAATTTTTTTTTTAAAAATCACATTTTTTCAGAATTTTCTTTTTTTTTTCATCTTCTTGTACATTTTTTTAAAAACGCTGAAATAGGTGTCTAATCATTTTAATTGAGGAATCTTTGTACAAATTTTCAACGTTCTAATTTTCTTGGTTTTTGAGTTATGGGCATGTTGGTCGGATTTTTTTTTAAAAAATCAAATTTTTTCAGAATTTTCTTTTTTTTTCATCTTCTTGTACATTTTTTAAAAAACGCTGAAATAGGTGTCTAATCATTTTAATTTAGGAATTTTTGTACAAATTTTCAACGTTCTAACTTTCTTGGTTTTTGAGTTATGGGCATGTTGGAAGGATTTTTTTAAAGAAAATCACATTTTTTCAGAATTTTCTTTTTTTTTATCTTCTTGTACATTTTTTAAAAAATGCTGAAATAGGTGTCTAATCATTTTAATTGAAGAATTTTCGTACAAATTTTCAACGTTCTAACTTTCTTGGTTTTTGAGTTATGGGCATGTTGGTAGGATTTTTTTTAAAAAAACATATTTTTTCACAATTTTCTTTTTTTTTTCATCTTCTTGTACATTTTTTAAAAAACTCCGAAATAGGTGTCTAATCATTTTAATTGAGGAATCTTTGTACAAATTTTCAACGTTCTAACTTTCTTGGTTTTTGAGTTATGGGCATGTTGGTAGGATTTTTTTCAAAAAAATCACATTTTTTCAGAATTTTCTTTTTTTTTTCATCTTCTTGTACATTTTTTAAAAAACGCTGAAATAGGTGCCTAATCATTTTAATTGAGTAATCTTTGTACAAATTTTCAACGTTCTAACTTTCTTGGTTTTTGAGTTATGGGCATGTTGGAAGAATTTTTTTTTTAAAAATCACATTTTTTCAGAATTTTCTTTTTTTTTTCATCTTCTTGTACATTTTTTTAAAAACGCTGAAATAGGTGTCTAATCATTTTAATTGAGGAATCTTTGTACAAATTTTCAACGTTCTAATTTTCTTGGTTTTTGAGTTATGGGCATGTTGGTCGGATTTTTTTTTAAAAAATCTTATTTTTTCAGAATTTTCTTTTTTTTTCATCTTCTTGTACATTTTTTAAAAAACGCTGAAATAGGTGTCTAATCATTTTAATTTAGGAATTTTTGTACAAATTTTCAACGTTCTAACTTTCTTGGTTTTTGAGTTATGGGCATGTTGGAAGAATTTTTTTTTTAAAAATCACATTTTTTCAGAATTTTCTTTTTTTTTTCATCTTCTTGTACATTTTTTTAAAAACGCTGAAATAGGTGTCTAATCATTTTAATTGAGGAATCTTTGTACAAATTTTCAACGTTCTAATTTTCTTGGTTTTTGAGTTATGGGCATGTTGGTCGGATTTTTTTTTTAAAAAATCAAATTTTTTCAGAATTTTCTTTTTTTTTCATCTTCTTGTACATTTTTTAAAAAACGCTGAAATAGGTGTCTAATCATTTTAATTTAGGAATTTTTGTACAAATTTTCAACGTTCTAACTTTCTTGGTTTTTGAGTTATGGGCATGTTGGAAGGATTTTTTTAAAGAAAATCACATTTTTTCATAATTTTCTTTTTTTTTTCATCTTCTTGTACATTTTTTAAAAAACGCCGAAATAGGTGTCTAATCATTTTAATTGAGGAATCTTTGTACAAATTTTCAACGTTCTAACTTTCTTGGTTTTTGAGTTATGGGCATGTTGGTAGGATTTTTTTTTTTTAAATCACATTTTTTCAGAATTTTCTTTTTTTTTCATCTTCTTGTACATTTTTTAAAAAACGCTGAAATAGTTGTCTAATCATTTTAATTGAGGAATCTTTGTACAAATTTTCAACGTTCTAACTTTCTTGGTTTTTGAGTTATGGGCATGTTGGTAGGATTTTTTTTTAAAAAATCACATTTTTTCAGAATTTTCTTTTTTTTTATCTTCTTGTACATTTTTTAAAAAATGCTGAAATAGGTGTCTAATCATTTTAATTGAAGAATTTTCGTACAAATTTTCAACGTTCTAACTTTCTTGGTTTTTGAGTTATGGGCATGTTGGTAGGATTTTTTTTAAAAAAACATATTTTTTCACAATTTTCTTTTTTTTTTCATCTTCTTGTACATTTTTTAAAAAACTCCGAAATAGGTGTCTAATCATTTTAATTGAGGAATCTTTGTACAAATTTTCAACGTTCTAACTTTCTTGGTTTTTGAGTTATGGGCATGTTGGTAGGATTTTTTTCAAAAAAATCACATTTTTTCAGAATTTTCTTTTTTTTTTCATCTTCTTGTACATTTTTTAAAAAACGCCGAAATAGGTGTCTAATCATTTTAATTGAGGAATCTTTGTACAAATTTTCAACGTTCTAACTTTCTTGGTTTTTGAGTTATGGGCATGTTGGTAGGATTTTTTTTAAAGAAAATCACATTTTTTCAGAATTTTCTTTTTTTTTTCATCTTCTTGTACATTTTTTAAAAAACGCCGAAATAGGTGTCTAATCATTTCAATTGAGGAATTTTTGTACAAATTTTCAGCGTTCTAACTTTCTTGGTTTTTGAGTTATGGGCATGTTGGTAGGATTTTTTTTAAAGAAAATCACATTTTTTCAGAATTTTCTTTTTTTTTTCATCTTCTTGTACATTTTTTAAAAAACGCCGAAATAGGTGTCTAATCATTTTAATTGAGGAATCTTTGTACAAATTTTCAACGTTCTAACTTTCTTGGTTTTTGAGTTATGGGCATGTTGGTAGGATTTTTTTTTAAAAAATCACATTTTTTCAGAATTTTCTTTTTTTTTATCTTCTTGTACATTTTTTAAAAAATGCTGAAATAGGTGTCTAATCATTTTAATTGAAGAATTTTCGTACAAATTTTCAACGTTCTAACTTTCTTGGTTTTTGAGTTATGGGCATGTTGGTAGGATTTTTTTTAAAAAAACATATTTTTTCACAATTTTCTTTTTTTTTTCATCTTCTTGTACATTTTTTAAAAAACTCCGAAATAGGTGTCTAATCATTTTAATTGAGGAATCTTTGTACAAATTTTCAACGTTCTAACTTTCTTGGTTTTTGAGTTATGGGCATGTTGGTAGGATTTTTTTCAAAAAAATCACATTTTTTCAGAATTTTCTTTTTTTTTTCATCTTCTTGTACATTTTTTAAAAAACGCCGAAATAGGTGCCTAATTATTTTAATTGAGGAATCTTTGTACAAATTTTCAACGTTCTAACTTTCTTGGTTTTTGAGTTATGGGCATGTTGGTAGGATTTTTTTCAAAAAAATCACATTTTTTCAGAATTTTCTTTTTTTTTCATCTTCTTGTACATTTTTTAAAAAAACGCTGAAATAGGTGCCTAATCATTTTAATTGAGGAATCTTTGTACAAATTTTCAACGTTCTAACTTTCTTGGTTTTTGAGTTATGGGCATGTTGGAAGAATTTTTTTTAAAGAAAATCACATTTTTTCAGAATTTTCTTTTTTTTTTCATCTTCTTGTACATTTTTTAAAAAACGCCGAAATAGGTGTCTAATCATTTTAATTGAGGAATATTTGTACAAATTTTCAACGTTCTAACTTTCTTGGTTTTTGAGTTATGGGCATGTTGGTAGGATTTTTTTTAAAAAAACATATTTTTTCACAATTTTCTTTTTTTTTTCATCTTCTTGTAGATTTTTTTTAAAAACGCTGAAATAGGTGTCTAATCATTTTAA
The DNA here is from genome assembly GCF_022605725.1 of Anthonomus grandis grandis. NCBI lineage: Eukaryota > Metazoa > Arthropoda > Insecta > Coleoptera > Curculionidae > Anthonomus > Anthonomus grandis. Next base: position 3,320,416 of record NC_065548.1, read on the forward strand.
TTGAGGAATCTTTGTACAAATTTTCAACGTTCTAACTTTCTTGGTTTTTGAGTTATGGGCGAATTGAATTTTGGTGATTATTTTCTTAATAGTATTTGTTTATATTGTAGGGAAAAAAAGACACAGAATGTAGTTTAGGTATGTGCATTTATTTAGGCGTTTACACTATTTAGGGATTTATTAGACATTATAGATTAACTGAACAATTGTCCACTCGTGAATTTGACTCTTGTGGGATAAGTTGTATTTATTGAATGGTTCTTTGATTTTCAATATGTTATTAACAAGTTTTGCATTTCAACAATGCTTTATAATACTAATAACTTTCTTCTTCCCAAAGGTTTCTTCGGTTATTATTCAAACTTCGACTTTGGTCAGTTCGCGATATCGGTGCGTGCAGGTGGTCGCCTACTAATCGAAGCCTGTAAACAAGTGAAAGCACCCAAAAACGACCCGAACCAATGGAAGTACCTGTGCATCGAAGAACCCTTCGATTTCACCAACACCGCGCGCTCCGTATACGATATCACCGCATTCAGACACATCAGAGATGTGATTATGGCATCGTATGCGGAATTGGTAAGAACCAAATTATTGAGCAGCGTCTTACCGGTCAAAATGGAAAGCGATTGTCCCCTTTTAAGTTACGAAGGGTTAGATTTTGGCAGTGTGGGTTAGGCAGAAGATTTAAAAAACGAAAAATAGTGTTAATTTTGCTCCTCTTTAATAGGTGCAATATATGTTTAGTGGTTGTGAATTAACTTGTCAATTTTAAGCTCAGAGCACCTTAGTTTATAATAGATTTACTTAATCATCTGGTATCACTAATGCGTTAATACAACTGAAGTTGGGTGTAACTAACTATTTTGCGTTATTAGGAACAAGAGTTTTAGCCAAAAGTAGTCCACTAACTCTTTTTTAATGTGTAAATCTCTTTTATGCCTGATTTCACAACTTAAACTGTTTAAAAGATTAAAATAAGAAACCCTAAAAAAACCGCCCTGTCTTGTGGGATAAAAGAATTAATTTTTTCAAAAATATGGCTTTTCGTGCTCGAGTAACTGAAAAACAATATAATTATAATTATTTTATTAGTGATACCAGTATGAAGAAAAAAATGTTAGTGCCATCATGAACTAGTCCACTGAATAGTCCATAAAGATTCCAAGAAAAAAAATGGGTTATTTCGTACACGTTTGGGTTTCTCTTACTATAATTTAAAAAGTTCCTACAAAAAAAAAATACTAAAAACCGTTAAAAATCCGACCCGTCGGTGAAACATTTATAAAAATTCACTCATCGGGTTATCAAAAAAAAAATTATTAAATAAATATATTTCCATACTTAGGTACTTAAGTCTTGTTCTAATTTTTGTGATCGTATCTTTAAGTGTTGAAACATGTCCGGATCTGTTAAAACATTTTGTGCCCGATTTATTTTTTTATGTTATATTTTTTTGTTACTATATGAATTAAGTGAGGGCATACGATTATGATACATCCATCATACATCAGTTGCAGCAGATTCCTCGGCTACTTGTTTCAAGTGGTTTCTCAAATGTTTTGGACCATGTAATCAAATAGTTATGAAATAATAATATATCCTCGAAAATGTCCTTTTGTCCTTTTTCATCTCCTGTGCTTAAATTATGTGTCCTTTATTATTGATCAGCTTACAGCGGGGCTGTGCTGTAACTTTATATTTTTCTCTCTTTTTGAAAAAAACAACTACGTACATTTAAAAGTTGGACGTTTTCTAGATGGACTGGAATACTTTTTAACGTATTTTCTACCACTTTAAAGAAACCACTTGAAATTACCTTAAATAAGAATTCTTGCAGTAGCTAAAAAAGACCAAAGAAAAACTATAAAAAGAATCTTGAATATAAACAAACATACCAAAAAAAAAAACAACTATAAATGCAGGGTGTTAAAAGGCTTCAAGATTGGTAATTTTAATCCTTAAATTAAATTTAAAATTAAAAAATCATGTAAAAAGTAATACAAGGTAATTTATAACTATATTAGGGTAAGTCCGGGATAGATGCCCTACTTTTTTTGTTAAGTTAATATCTCAAAACTTTTTTTTATTAAAGAAAAGTTATCTAATGTGTGAAGACTGTTATACTAATTAGACACCTTTTCCGGAATATAAAACTAAGAATATAAACTCCTGAGTATCCGGGAGTGTTGCCCTTCAAGACTGGTAGTGATGCCCCACCAAGAAAAACAAGATAATTGTAAACATAAACATTTGTTTTCTTTTAATAAGTATTTTTCATTACACATTTAATTAAAAAATAATAATTAAACATAAAAGTATTTCGAAAAAACAGGGATATAACATTAACAAAATGTTTAAAAAACATAAAAATATAAGAAACTTTTATTTTCTCGGGTTAATTACTAAATTAGAAAAGCAGTATTATTTCTTCTTAGACAAAAGCTTTCCACAAAGATCGCAAACGTTAATATATTTGCTACAATTTTCATGATACCATGTTTTGCAGTACAAACATTGTATCCAATCGTCCTTTTTTTTAGTGGCAGAATATTCTTCTCCGCATCCGGTACAGCATTCATCTTCGCTTTCTTATTCATCAGAATCTTGATATACTATTTCTTCACTACTGATTTCTGAGTCACTGTCACTTTTTTTTTTTAAATCGGTTTTCTTTTGTTTTAAGGCTTGTCTTTTTTTTTTTTTTGGCATCTTATTATCCGGAAGTTGCAAGTATTTAGTTTTGGTCCTTTTTTGTTTAAATTTTCCTTCGAAGTAAGAATTGCAGCAACATTTTGACCACGTTTTCGTACTTTATTTACAGTACTGCAGTCTGGAACAGGAGATAACTCCTGAAGTAGTTTGCCTGGAGTTATTTCAGATGGTGTTTCATTTATGGTTATAGGAACGTTGTGTTTGCTCTGCATCTAATTCCCACAAAACTTCGTTTGGAAAAGGATTATCTGGTCGAGAAGAAGGGCCAGCAATGGGTTCAGCTAACGTGCTTGGAACAAACGGCAACTCCGGCTGAGTACAAACTCTTGCTTCGTCGGATTTTTTTTTAATTTCAGCAGGCATACCGTCATGCTGACGGTTCTCTGCATTTTCATCAATCAAGTACGCATAATCCTGTATGATATCGGGATCGTATGGGCATATGCCTGTACTTTTAAATGCAGATATTGCATTTGAGGTTGTTGCTGCTTTTGCCCAAGCCTCTGATATTAATGTACCAAATTGTAGCCTGCTAATTTTTCGTGAAGGATTTGATTTCATCCATTTATTGCACACGTTGTTCCACGCTGATTTTAGAGATTTAAAAACAGCTCGGTCCAAAGGCTGTAGGAAATGAGTTGTATGACTGGGTAAGCTTAGAATTATAACGTCATTCTCATCAGCATACTCAAGCGTTTCTCCAGAACTGTGATGCGAGGCATGCCCATCTACCAAAAGAAGAACTTTTCCTGGAGGTTTTCTAGGTAAAAACTGCTCTGTTAGCCAGTCACGAAAAATGTCAGAGTTTATATAGGCTGATTTTGCAGACATGTAAACATAAGATCCTGGTGGCATACCATCTTCATATTCGGCTTTTTTATTTTTTCCTTTCATAATAAAAAACTGGCGGTAAAAATGTTCCTTCGGCATTACAACATGCAATCACTGTAATAGTCTCACCCTTTTCACCCGAGGTTATAGAAGAGACCTGTTTGGATCCTTTAGTAGCAATAACTTGTGTTGCTTTATTGCAGAGCTGCAAACCAGATTCATCCATGTTGTATATGTGCCCAGGTTTAGTCATGATATCATTTTCCTGCAAAATGGAAACCAAAAGTTCAAAGTACTCCGTTACACGTGGTCTTGACATTCCCACGCAACAGACACGCCTTCAGATTTTGAACTATGATGAACCGATAATGAACTATTTCGCCTCAGAAACGAATTGAGCCAGTCATAACCCGCTCTCTCACTGTCTACGTTAAATCTATGGTCTATACCAAGGGCTGTGGCAAATTTGTAAGCAATATGTCTTACATCATCACGTGTAGGTGCAAAACCCCTTGACTGAATTTTTTTAATATGCAATACCAACTTTTCCTCATTGTGCTTGCCTAGTATTGAAGATGGTCCTAGGCCTTTTTTTTCGGTATTATTATTTGCCCGTCGGCGGCGCAATGTTCTTGAGGGAATTTCAAAGTTTCGAGAGGCTTGATTGATACCCATTTCACCACTTTCAATAGCCTGTAAAGCCGCAACCAACTCCTCTTTGGTCCAACGAGCCCTTTCTGAGCATTTGCGCTTGTATTCGGTAGGCATTCTGCAAAAAAGGCATACAATGTTTAAAACATACTCTTTAAAAATTTCAATGGGGCATCTGGGATAGATGCCCCACCCCATAGTTTGCGACTACGGTATAAATAAGTTTAAATAGTCTCTTTGACATGCTATTATACAAATACCTTCTAAAATTTTGAAAACGCTTACAAAAAATAAATATTCACAAAATATTATACACTACAAAATAAATATTAACATACCTTAAAAAAAATATACGTAAACAATTTCGGCGATGTTATTACCGGCACTGACTTTCGACATCAACTACACGTGGTCATTGAAAACCCAATCGTTACACACTAAAACAACGCGCCTCTAGCGGAATATATGCGAACCACGAGCCGTGGCCATCTCTCCCGATGGGGCGTCTATCCCGGACTTACCCTATACATTTCTTCCTGACCCTTGAGTTATTATCCTAGAACACCCTGCATAGTGAGATCTCAAGTGATGCATTCACCATTTTTCGGGTGCATTTTATATAATTAATTACGCTTAGGATTTGCAAGCGTTGTGCTTGTTAAAAACTCATCGAAACCTGATACATATCATAAAAGGGGCCGTAATAGTTATATTCTATAGGTAATCTTATAAATAATAATAATAATAATGTTAATTATCGAAGTGATAACTTTTTGCAGCGATATGAGTTGTTCAAAGGTGTTATATGTGATTTTTTTTCTGTGAAGGTAAAAATAATTTAAAAAAAACTAAAAAAAAACCGTTAAAGTTAAGTCAATAATATACTCTTAGTTAAGATGTTTACTTGATGTATAGATGATAATAAAACATCACTTTTTGATAATAATGTGGTAACAATAATATTAAAAGCGTAGGTTTATATTTTCGAATCGGATATGTAGGTGTAGTTAGGTACTAAAAGTGATTTGTTTCTTGATTTTTTGTGATATTTTGTTACAGAGCTATTAGAATTTTCAAATATGTACACCTTAAAAGCTTACTGGGTCACACGTGCCAAAAATACAACGTAAACCCTATTATAATTCGCTCTGGAGTATTTAAGAGAAAACTTAATCTTAAGCAGGTTACATGATATATAATACATATTAAGACAATATTTGTAAAAAATGAACAATAATATTTACAATAATCGAAAATTTATTACTTGTATTCATCTTGGATTACCTTGTTAGTGTTTTTTGAAGTATTTTATTACAATCAGGGGTTTTAGAAACTGAATTCAAATAGTCTATGTTAGCGAACAATTTTACTAATTGCACACCAACCCCAGTTTTTTTTTATTGAATCAATTGTTACCTACGACTTTCTAAAGTATTTAAACGAATTTTCTAAGTTCACTGTATCACAAAAAACATTTTTCTTTAAGTATTAAATTTTGCATTTCTTGCTCTCTAAATATATTAATATTGTTTCCAATGACTGACTATAATAATTAAAGTATTTATAATTTATTTAACACGACGATATTTTCAACAGTATTCGCAGTAGTAGTAGAGTTTAGTATCCCATATAAAACTCTTTTCTCTCGCCTAATATAGTTATTTGCCATTATCGAACTTTTGGGTATTATGTTACTATATGTTAAATAATTTTTACAGTGTGTTTTTTTTCAATAAAGGTCAAAAATAGTATCTGGTTGTTTTATTTTTATTTACGGAATCCATTTACAAAAGTGTTACATAGCATACCCATACAAACATATTCAATTCAATTCAAAACGTTTATTTGCCAATATCAAAAATTACAAAACAGTTGTACTTATGATGTAAGTAAAGTTAGCAAATAGGAATGCATCACGATTATAAAAACCGTTTCTCAAAAGTACCTCTGCAAGAGGCACTTTTAAGTGATACATCCTCAAGAAAAAGCAACAAAAAAGTGAAGACTTGACCCAGTACAGCTACATGAATATGACACAACCTGAATGAAAAGAGACTGGAAAAAAGTCCTATTGACATTCATTTCAATACATATTTAATTGTTAGGCATCATACTGCATAAGCATATTTCTTATGTACTTCTTATACTTATAAAGAGAATAATCTTTAACACAATGAGGCAAATTGTTCCACAAATGAACTGCAACGTAACTAAATGATTTTTGAAAAGCTCCTGTTGTATGCTGAGGAACCCTAAAAATATTAAACCGTCTGGTATTATGGTTGTGTTCATGCACATTGAAGAGTTTTCTTAGATATGGTGGGTTTCCCGACTTTAAAATTCTGTATATGAAAGAGTACATGTGATATTTGCGTCTATTTGACATTGAAAGAATAAATGAAAGAATAAAATGATTGTTAAGATATGGGGTAATATGACTTCTGTAGCAAATATTAAAGGAAAAACGCATACAGGAATTCTGCACTTTTTGAATAGAAGATGAGACTGCCGAAGTAATTGCATCATTGTAGATTACATTACAATAATTAAACAATGATAATATTAAAGAGTTGCACAAAAAATGCTTGGTTTCACTCGGTAAGTGACGCTTTAGATTATTTAAATATTTTAAGCGCATATAAGCAGTGGCAATTTTTTTGTTTATGTGGGCTAAAAAAGACAAAGTATTATCAAAAATAATACCCAACATATACAGGGTGGCCCATCGAAAACGTACCGCAAGGCATTACAGGGTGGGAAAAAACTTTTCGACAAAATCCAAAAATACGTCAAGTATGTCAGGGGGACAACTTTTGACATAAAAACCATTTCAAAAAACTCAACCCTCTAAGCGGGGGTGACATCCCCTAATTTGTTTTCAAATGGGACGGGGGTCAAGTGGTATCTCTTTAAAAGAATCTTGTCATTCCGAGTCACTCGTTCAAGAAATATGGGCTCTTGAAAGTTAAACAATAATGTGTCACGAAAAATGCAAAAAGCGATTTAATGCTTACCATGTTAATCAAGTAAATGCTCGAAGTGCTGTCCGGCAACGTTCATACAGTGATTCAAATTATCTTCAAACCGTTGCCGAACGTTTAGAAGCATTTGCGGTGTCACTTAATCGCGACATACGTAAATAATTCTTCTTCGCAACTATTCTAATGTAGCGGGTGGAGTTTTGGAAACTACGGATTTTATGTGTCCCCACAAGAAAAAATCTAAAGGACCACTTAATTGCGCCCCCTCGTCCTATCCAGCGTCCTGGAAATCTGTCATTTAAATAGTTGCGTATATTTAGTGAGAAATGTGGAGGAGCTCCGTCTTGTTGGAAAATCATTGTATGCGCGGTCCTCTTCTATGATATCTATTAGAGCTGGGTCGATGGCACTTTATAACAAATCTAAGTACATATCGCCTGTTAAATTTCCACAATGGGATTTCCAAAAATACCAGTCCTTCCAGCCTCTATACAACTTCTGTTGTATTAATTGTTGTCAGCCGAATAACGGCAATTGTGGCGATTTACTAAACCATTTATATCGCATTTACACGTTCGCATTCGTGTTTCGCCTCGCAACTCATCGATATTCGCCACCAGATTCGCACATCAGATCCCCAACGCGAAATGACCGTTTCCACATTCGCTGCGAAGTGCGAAAATTTAGTGCGTAGAAGCAAATGTATGATGGATGACTTAGAAGTAGTTACAGCATGTGCTCTGCATCTAGCAAGTATCGATAGATATCTTCATATTATTCGTGAAAAACTTGAAAAAAGACATCGTCGTAGACGATGGTGGAAGATAGCCATTCATCGCAACATCAGATCTATGTAAGTATAAACAATTTTGTAAATCTATTTAGACATTTATTAACTGAAAATAATAGTGCAGTTTGTTTTCATTTATTCAGTTACAGCCAAAGTATTAACTACCAATTAAGTTTTATATTAGAGGTTTTTTTTCAGACAAAGTATGGAAAATATGTTTCTAGAAATGATGTGTGAAGATTCTGGAGAATTCTCAAACTTTTGCAGAATGTCGCCAACTGATTTTAATTATATATTGAGTAAAATTAAACCAATGATTGAAAAAAAAGAAACTAAATGCAGAATACCTATACCTACCAAAGTCCGCCTAGCTGTAGCTTTACGATTTTTTTTTCAAGATTTCAAGTTCGATAATATCCAAAATTGTCACAGCGGTATGTCAAGCAATAAACATCGCTTTCAAGAATACGATTAGTTAAGTCACAAATAGAAATATAAAGTGAACAACAATCTTGTTTTATTATAATTTTTATTACTAATATAATAAAACAAATTACTTACATTATCAGCGTCCAAGGTACTTGTAGTCTGCGCACAGTCATACACAGGCGCCAAAAATTCCGCCATTTTTTGGTAAGCAAACCATATTGGTTCTGGAACCGAACTGCGAAACGTAGCCATTAACGATTTTTTTTGCCTTCAACTCATTAATAGATACATGCAAACTGGACGATATTCGAGTCCATGCATCGTACACTTTTTTCTTGTTTTTATGCAATGGATGCTTCGGATTCCAAATAGCCGGTTCACAGGTTGGTACAGTTCCAGAAACTTAAACACTTCAGCATTACTCCACTCCATTTTTACTAACTACTACTAACTGAAAACAATATAATGTGTTGAAAATAAACGCACTCTTTGCGAACAGAACAGCGATTGTGTAAACACACGTTCGCCTCGTGGATACGATTCCTTTGATTCGTGTCTAAAAAACCGCTTTTGACGCGATCGCTACGAACGACAAGGCAAATAACGAGGCGAATAACGAGTGAACCGACTACACATTTGCCTCACCGCTCGCCTTGCGATTCGACTCGTCGTTCGTACGAATGTGTAAATGCGCTATTAGCAAGAAACACTCGTCCGAAAAACACACATTAAATATGAAATTATTATTGTTTAACGCTCGCTCACTCATAACTTCGCAAAACTGCAAGCGACGATCAAAGTCGTCTTCATTCAATTCTTGCACTAAGCGAATTTTATAGGGATGGAACTTGTATTTTTTTCAATACCCTTTGGACACTTATTCGAGACACACCTGTTGCAATGGCCAATTTTCTTGTTTTTAGCGTACTATCCATTGCAACTTCCCCCAATACTGCAGTCTACATAGCTTCATGCATTTTCAATATTCCTTTTTTTTTATGAACTGAACCTGTTTCGCGAAACTTTGCAACCGAACACAATTCCCGAACAATTTTCCCAGAGAGATGTTTCTCAGGATGCCGTTCATTAAATAAATCCGCGACCCGATTTCCACACTCATTGTTTTTAAAAAAAAGCTCAATAATCTCTCCTCTTTCTGCAATTGAGTACACCATAATTGATGATAAATTTAAAGGTTCAACAATTGTTAAACACTTTCTAACCACAAAACAGGTATTTAGCAAAACTACTTGACCTAATTTAAAGGGGAAGAAAGAAGCCGGATATTTTTATTCACTAAATGTGAAAGAAGAATTTGCCGCAAAAACGACAAGTTCATTTAAAAGGCAAAAAATTGTTTCTCGCATCCTTATCGTTTGTTTACTTGAAATGATTAAATTAGTGTTTCGACTTAAAGATGTGTTCTATGTTCACTCTGGGTTCAGTCTCACTCTCTCAATAAATTTTAATGATATCGTTACACTGTAACATATCATAACACTGTGATATCGTTACTGTTCAACTTTCAAGAGCCCATATTTCTTGAACGAGTTACTCGATTTTTAAAAACTAAGCAGCGTTGTATAGGGAATGGCAAGACCTTTTTAAGGAGGTATCACTTGACCTCCCTGTATATACAGATACAAAGCTATCAATCTATCTATAATGAAAGGTGTAGATGAATTAATTAATTAAAGACCCTATGAAATAATATTTTTTAACTGCCCCTTAAAAGTTGTAATCTTAGAGTCAAAAAAGCTTATCTGTCTCGACAGGCCATTAGCACTTCGAGCCATCCGTGTAATTGGCTCATTAATACCATAATTGGTATGGTAGAATGGGACTGAAAATATTCTCGATTGTCTATTCAATCTGGAAGGCACCCTAAGTTTAAAAAGAGACAATAACTCGGGACAATCTATAGTAGCATTTAAACCCTTATGCATAAAACATAAGTCGAGTAATGACTCTAATGTGGGTAAGTTCAGGTTAACCCACTGATAGTAAGTCCTGTCTCCTGTAACCACTATCTAAAACCAGCCACCCTTAAAAATTTATTTTGAGTCTTTTCAATCTGCTCAATGTAGCAATTATCAAATCAAATAAAGCTTTATTCGTCTAAAACACCAAGGGGTTGTTAACAAAGCTGTGGTAAAAAAAATACATATATATATATATTTCTTTTTGAAAACAATCAACAACTGAGACAATCAATCATTAATCTAAAACATATTAGTGTAACATCAAAATAAATAAATAATAAATAGCACAACACAAATATACAAGTAAGAAATCAAAATCTAAAATATGTCCATTATTATTGCTTAAACAGTACTTACGTTTCAAACTCAAACAATAGACATCACATAGTGTATATTAAAACATAACTAAGTTCAAAAATGCTCTGTGAAGTATTCCTCCAAGCTATAAAATGCCCTTATGAAGCAGGATAGTTTTTACCTGCTGTCGAAAATGTTTATATGTTTGAATCTTCCGTAATGACTGGGGAAGATGATTAAATATTTTTTTGCTCTTGTAAAAAATTGAATTTTGTGTCAAACTAGAAGTAGGTATTGGTAAATTTATGTTATATAAGATGACCTGGTATTATTTAAGTTAACATAGTTAAATACAGAGTAATATTTATTATACATTAAGCAAGCAGTCTCAAGAATAAAAATTGGAGGGAGAGTCAATGTATTTTCCTTTATAAAATAAGGCCTCCATGAGTCAATTCCACCGAAACGCACCCTCTGACACCTATTAGATAAAAAGGACTTTATCCAATTTAGTATAGAATCTCTAAATCCATAAAATTTCAATTTTTGTAGTAGAATTTCATGTGAGACAGAGTCAAAGGCCTTTGCCAAATCGCAAAAAACCACTGCTGCACCCCCAACATTATTAAGTCCCAGGTAAAGTTTTTCCCGCTTTATACATGGCACAATTCCATTTTTTACATAAAGGGTCTTATTAATATCATACTTACAGTTTACAGTATTTAATTTAGAATATATTGTAACTATTTTTATGCGTTTTAAAACCCTTTGTTAAATTTATTTTAATTCATCTGCCAATTTATAATTTTTGGTAAGTGTCTATATCTAAATATTTTAAATGTCCTAAATAAGAAATATCTTGAGAACTAAATTTAAATCAAATAATATTTTAGTTGATGCGTTAATTCTTGAATAAAGTGATGAGGGATGTCTGAGATGCAATATTTTTTTTTCAGCATTTAAGAAAGAAAGAAAGAAAGAAAGAAAGAAAATGTGCTATATTACGTAAGAATAATCTTGTGTACAAGCATCCTACAAGCTAAAAAAACAAAACACAAATACAATTTCAAAAATTGACAAAACAATGAACAAAATTAAACACAAGAAGACAAAACTTTTTGAACTTTTTTAAATTAAAGATAACTAAATAAAACAATCAATTACTAAATAAAGGTAAACTTGTTGACAAAACTAGAGAAGAAAAAAGGAAAAAAAGAAAACTTTCCAACATGTCCAAGGTTAAAACCTATCATTAAAAAAGTCATCCAGGTTATAATATGCCTTAGCCAATAAAAGCGACTTTAATTCTCTTTTAAATTTCTTAACATCCGATATATGTCTAACACACAGAGGAACATGATTGTAAATTTTTTTACTTATGTAAATTAATGAGTTTTTGGTAAGGGAAGACGTAGGAATAGGTAGGGGAACATCATTTACACGACGAGTCAAATGGCCAGTGTCAGAGGGTAGTTTGGGAATTTTGTGAATAAGAGCAGCTGTTTCTAAGATAAAGAGTGAAAAAAGAGTTAGGATTTTTTCAGAAATGAAGAGGGGTTTGCAAGAATCTCTTAACTTGCAGAACACAGGTATCTAACTGCTTTTTTTTGAATAACAAAGATAATGTTAAGTAGCCCCTTATTGGTTAAACCCCAAAAAGGCAAGCCATACCGAATATGAGATTCAATAAGTGAAAAGTACACTGAACGTGCAACCACCCCTCCCAGCTCTTGTTTTGCCATTCTTACTGCGAAACATCCAGAAGATAATTTCCCAGCTAAATGTAAAATATGATCTTCAAACCGAAGGCGACCATCAATGGTAATTCCTAGGAACTTGCAGCACTCTTTATTCTGCAAGAGGGAATTTTCGTCAAACATCAGACCCTGAACATCGCATGGGAAATCTGAAGGTCTTCAAGGATACAAGTCTTAATATAGTCAGAATTTTTATGGCTCCATAGTATGGTGGTATCATCAGCAAACTGAACCACCTTGCCCTGCAGTTTCAATGAACTCAAGTCATCCACATACAGTAAAAATAACAGTGGTCCCAACACTGAACCCCTGGGGAACGCCGCATTTTAGGGATCTAGAAGCAGACAAACGCCCAGACACTGAAACCTTCTGAGTACGATTTGATAGATAGGACTCAAGCCATCGCAACGCTACGCCTCTAAAACCATATTTATCGAGCTTAGATAAAGGTATTCCATGATCCACACAGTCAAATGCTTTGGATAGATCACAAAACACTGCCGCCGATGACTCTCCAGAATTCAAGGACACATAGACGCTCTCCAAAAAGCTAAAAACAGCATCATGAGTCCCTTTACCGGCTTGAAATCCAAACTGATTTGCAGACAAAATGCCATTATGATGTAAAAAGGACAAAATTCCGCTTTTTGCAAGTTTTTCAACTATCCTAGAGAGGGTAGACAAAATAGAAATGGGACGGAAATTACAAGGCTGATCCAAATCTCCACCCTTATGAAGAGGGATAACCACTGCCTCCTTTAAACATGAAGGAAAAATGCCAATATGTAAAGAATTGTTTATGGCAGAAACTAAAGCATTTAAGGCTGAATCAGGCAAAAAGAGTAACAACCTCGAAGATATCCCATCAGCTCCAGATGATTTATAGTTTTTTAGGCGTTTGATTTCATTTTTTACTTCGGTAAGTTCGACAGGATGAAAGAAAAAGTCTTTCTGTACAGACTACGGTATTTCTGATGATATACAAGGATATTTTCATTTGTGGTATATTTGCACAATTTGGTCAAAAAACGGAGGTTTTTAGCAGAAATTCTAAGGCCTCTTGTAACCCATGGTTTTCGTTTCTTAGTTTTAAGCCTCATTTTAGGAAAGCACTGATTGATCTTATCACACAGAACTTGAAAAAATAAAGTAAGTGGGTCAGAAGCCGTTTCAAGTGCATTCCAATTTACCGAAGCGGTAGCAGCAGAAAAAGCATTGAAATTTCTCCTGCTGAAAATTCTTCCCATATAATGAGATGAAGATGATACAGTATTATATGGCATTTTAGCAAGAATAGCTTCATGGTCGGAAATACCAGATGGGAGTACTGTGCATAAAACGTCATCAAAATTTGTACAGAAATAGTCAATTGTAGTTGCAGATGAAGAAGTTATTCGTGTGGGAGAAAGAAGGTGCATTTTCAAGTCATAAGAATTTAAAATACTTAAAAGAGAAGTACGTGGCAAGGTTTCATCAGTGTAGTTGATATTAAAGTCACCAGCCAATATAACCTTAGAGTGTAGGGACAACTGGGATAAAATAGAATCAAGTTTGTCCAGAAACATAGCAATATCTCCTGTAGGTGGCCTATAAACACAAAGAATATATAAATTAAAACGCTTACAAAAAGAAAGAGAGAATTCAAAAACATTCTCTAACAGAAGATTATCATACTTATCAATATTACAAAAAATCGTTTCAATTGTTTGCCTAGCCAAGATCATGGTTCCTCCATGTATAGATTGTTGACGACAAAAATTTGATATAGGAAGATAATCAGATATTAAAAAACATTCACTAGGCCTCAACCAGTGCTCAGTCAGAAGTACAATATCAGGAAAATTACATGTGTCCAGCAAAAGATGAAGCTCATCCATCTTGTTTCTTAGGGATTGTATATTAAGAATAAAGATACTTAAGTTTTTCGAAGAGCTAATTTCAATTTTACTAGTAGAATATGAACATGAATGAGATTCAACTTTCGTGGACATGTCTATAAAAAAGAAGAATCCAATTCACGATCAGTAACTAGTTCAGACTCATTAATTTGATGATTCAAAGACAATTTATTCGATGAAATATTAATTTTAAAATATTTGAAAATATGTGCATGTAATAATGATGCCAAGTCTGAACCAAAGTTACTGGCGTGATTAGACTCCAAAATCCCACACAGATTAATATTATTCTCATGAAAAGTACGATAAAGGGCCTTATTACTATTATAGATAACATTATGGTTTAAATAAGTATAAGGGCTTGTCATCACTAAAGTGTTTGTATCAACATGATTTTGAATTAAATTTTTTAAAACATCAGATGAAGAACAAATTCCATTTAACATTACAATTAACAATTTTAATAAAATGTGGGTATTTCTAAACTGATAAGCGTATTTTAATAATTTTAAAATAAAATAAAATTCTATTTAAATATATCTCTCATCACTCGTCAGTTAACGCATCAACTTCTGCAATTCTTCAAATTGAAATATTGCGCAATAGATCAGGCTTAAATTTCCCGCCACACGCCACCCAAGATGGTTGCCTCCGTCTATGTCAACAACGTCAATGGAATTTCTGTCTGTTCATTAGGCAACACGCATTTCTCTATATTTGTGTTCTGTGGTATTACCCATAAACCGTTCCGGACTAAATAGCATATAACATAAGTGAACATATCCGAACAAATAGAAAATGCTATAAGTAATAAGTAGCTCCTCATTTTCGGTTGCTACTTGATTGACGAGTGAAAGCATCGGTTGCTAAGACGCCTTACAAAGACCCGATACGAACCAACCCGATGCTTCCCGAGTGTAATTTTTCTGGAATTTTAGAAATATTATCGGAATGTTAGGAAATGTAAGGGAAAATGAACGACGTAGGGAATAATTAAACTGTTCTGTACATCAGACAACCCCTAAAATATTATAATTTAATTTAATAAAATTATAGTTTGTATATTTAAGTGGGCTCGAGAGCTCAGTGCGCAGGCGTATTGGGACTAATTAAAACCCCATTTCCCCAAATACACAATATGCCGTAATAATTCCGGCATTTTGATTTTTACCTTGACCGAGAGTAAAAAACAAGACAAAACGCCGCGTAAATCCGTTTAAAATTGAGTTTTCTTGGACCGAAGCGATTTAGTGGGACAATCCTGTGAATTGCCATGTATGCAAACACCAAAATAGGACCCGGTTTCCGACAACCGTTGCGAAAGTTGTGAAATTGCCAGTTCTGATTGACACAACGAACCAGGAACGAAAAAAACAGCCGGAATTTAGGAAATTGTTAGTTTTAGCGTAGAATATTAAAAGCTAACCGCATAAAACGGGAATTTAACAAACAATTCAGACCCAAACGGGGCAATTTCGCGTTAAATAAACGTTTAGCAAACCTTTGCGGCAGTAGCAGCCATTATTTAAATCCGAGGGCATCCGCAATAAAACCCAAGGAAACGTACATTTTATGCCTAAACTGCATAGAAATTATCACTTAAAATGCAATTTTATCAGTATTTCCTTAATTTTAAAGGCTAAAGGGCCGTAATATTGAAAAATTTTCATGTCCGATGTAAAAGCGACAGTCCGACGTCCGCCATCACGGAGTCGTCGCGAGTCAGTCGAATCGAACGAAGCTACTTCGTGAACGTGAAAAGTGAACTGTGTTTTGTGTCTTCGTATTTTACGTGATTCTCATGTGGATTATTCGTTAAAATACGTAGGTAATGTTATTTCGACTATTTGGAAACTTTATTTATCGAAAAGAATGTTATTTGTTTATAAAACGGCAGGTTCTGTGCGAAAAAAAGGAAAATAAATGTAAGCTTTTCGGCAGTGTTAACGTAAGTACCCGCCATGTTGAAGATCTGCTTTTAGAAACGAATTTCTCTTTAGATTCGGGGAAAACTGCCCGAAAATGCGGTTTTTCTCGTCTAGTTTGACGTCTATTACGCTTTTCTTAAGTAAATAAGGCTCGATAAGTTGTTTCCCGCCTTCTAATGCCAGACCCGTTAGCAGCGACCGTTGTTTCTCTCTGATAACAAGCTGCACCTTCTAGTTAAACATTAAACCAGTGCATTCTCTACTTTCTTTGTGCTCGATTTATTCAAAATTTCACTTTTACATTTATGTAATCAACGTTTTACCCAAAAATGCCATCCTAAATAACATTTATGCCAAGCATAGTTTTCAATGCTATAAATCCCATTACTGGGTCAGTATCCACTAGTTTTTATGGCACACTCAGGGTTAATCCATATCAAATATGGAAAACCACTTGGCTTCACCAAAAAAAAAAAACTTAAAATTCATCTATATAAACTTATTGTTTGTATTTACATTAAAAGGGGGAGTGGTCCCATTTTTGAATGGCATTGAATTAGGAAACAATTTATTACTACACAAGTAAACATTAGTGCTGCTGTTATCCTTTCTAGTTGCCAATAGTATTCCAAAAAAAAACATGAAAATTGTACCCTTGTATAAAAAATTTCTTCTAATCCCAATATTTCTTTTAATAACAACAAGCACAGTATCAAATATTATGCTATAGTATTAGGAAAACATTATAGCTATGTTTACAATGGGGGTACCAAATATTTAATACTTGGATCAAATGACATCATGAGGACTATTTTTTTGGTGTAAATGGCAGGGCACTAAAATATGATAGGCGAATTTGATGCTTGCCAAACATGGTTGATTAAAGTTAGTTTTTTTTTTGGTGTAAACACCTAGGACCCAGTGGCGAAGCGTCCCCTTTTTTTAGGTAGACAAACATTGAAAATCTTTAGTTAGAAAAAAATTTGTATTCAATATTATTCACTTTAATCAAATAGAGAATGAAAGCGCATGAAATATTAACTCAAAGAGAAAAATTATGTAGTGATATAAAAAAGAAAAAATAATTACTACTAGCATAAATAGATAAAATTAAATACTATTTATAAAAACACACAACATAGGTATAACCATAACTCCATAAATATCCACTATTTTAAAATTAATTATGGACAAATAAAAGCACAACTAAAATACAACAATGATATTAACTTCACTGATGTAAGCTTGCCATCATATCATACATCCCTTTAAGTATATTGGAATCTTATGACTTGAAGATGCATGTTCTTTCACCCACATGTATAACATCCTCATCTGCAACTACTATTGATTATTTGTGTACAAATTTAAATGATGTGTCATGTAGAGTACTCTCATCTGGTATTTCTGACCATGAAGCCATTCTCGCTAGGATTCCATGCAACACTGTATTTCCTTCATCTCATTATATAGGAAGAATTTTCAGCAGAGCAAATTTTAATGCTTTTTCTTCTACTACAGCTTTGGTTAATTCCAATGCAGTTGAAATGGATCCTGACCCGTTTACTTTGTTATTTCATGTGCTATGTGACAAGATCAATCAGTGTTTTCCTAAAAAGAGCCTTAAAATGAAAAATAGAAAACCATGGGTCACAGCAGGCCTCAGAACTTCAGCTAAAAACCTCCATTTTTTGGCTAAGTTGTGCAAGTTTACAACTAATGCAAACATTATTCTTTATCATCAGAAATATCGTAGTCTATATAGAAAGAGGATAAAAGCAGCTAAGGTTAAATATTATAGTGACCTCTTGAATATGTCCTCAAATAGGCAGAGAGAATGTTGGTCAATTATAAATGACTTCAGGTATTCTCACAAGAAAGTTTCAGAACCAGAAGTAAGACCAAATAGTTTAAATGATTATTACTGTAATATTCCTCATTTATTGCTCAAGGATGTGAATACTAATATTGATCCTCTGCATTATAGTCAACAAGTGTCAGTTTAAAATTCTTTTTTCTTTTATCCTGTTAGCCTTACTGACGTTAGAGATGCAATTAAAAGCTTAAAAAACCATAAATCAGCTGGAGCTGATGGAATATCATCAAAATTACTACTCCTTTTGCCTGACTCAGCATTGAATGCCTTAGCTTCTGCCATAAACAATTCCTTTCATAATGGCATCTTTCCAGCATGTTTGAAGGAGGCAGTGGTTATCCCTCTTTATAAGGGTGGAGATTTGAGTGAGCCTTGTAATTTCTGTCCAATTTCTATATTATCTACCCTCTCCAAGATAGTTGAAAGACTTGCAAAAATCAGAATTTTATCTTTTTTGCAACATAATTGCATTTTATCTGCAAATCAGTTTGGATTTCAAATGGGAAAAGGGACTCATGACACTGTTTTTGGCTTTTTGGAGAGTGTCTATGTGTCCTTAAATTCTGGAGAGTCTGCGGCGGCAGTGTTTTGCGATTTATCCAAGGCATTTGATTGTGTAGATCATGGAAGACTGCTGTCTAAGCTCAATAATTATGGCTTTAGAGGTGTGGCATTGCAATGGCTGGAATCCTATCTGTCTAATCGTACCCAAAGAGTTACAGTATCTGGATGTTTATCCGATTCCAGATCCCTTAAAACTGGAGTACCTCAGGGTTCAGTGTTAGGACCACTATTATTTTTGCTCTATGTAAATGATTTGGGTTCATTAAAACTGCAGGGCAAAGTGGTTCAGTTTGCTGATGATACCACCATTTTATGGAATCATAGAGATTCTGATAATGTTAGAGCCCAGGTTTTTAACGATCTTAAGATTTTATCAGAGTGGTGTGCTGCAAACAGGCTTGTATTTAATGTAGGCAAAACCTTTATTATGGGATTTAAGTGTGACATTCAGGGCCTTATGTTTAGTGAAAACTTCCCCTTGCAAAACAAAGAAAGCTGTAAGTTCCTTGGTATTACCGTTGATGGTCTCCATCGCTTCGAAGATCATATCATAAATCTTGCATCAAAATTATCCTCTGGATGCTTTGCAGTAAGAATGGTGGGGCATGAGCTGGGAGGGTTAGTTGCACATTCAGTGTACTTTTCTCTTATTGAGTCCCACCTTCGTTATGGCTTGCCTTTTTGGGGTTTAAGCAACAAGGGATTATTAAACATAATTTTTGTGATTCAAAAAAAGGCAGTTAGATACCTATGTTCCGCTGGGTTAAGAGATTTTTGTAAACCTCTCTTTATATCTCAAAAAATCCCAACTCTTTTTTCTCTTTTTATCTTAGAAACAGCTACTCTTATTCATAAATGTCCTAAACCTCCCTCTAACACTGGTCATATGTCTCGCCAGGTTAACGATTTTTTCCCTTACCAATCCCTACATCCTCCCTCACCAAGAACTCACTTATATACCTTAGCAAAAAAATTTACAACCATGTTCCTCTATGTATCAGACAAATTTTAGAAGTTAAGAGATTCAAAAAGGAGTTAAAATCACTTTTATTATCCAGGGCATATTATAGCCTTGACGATTTTTTTAATGATACCTTTTAACCTGTGCTCTGACATCATTTTAGTGTTTTAGTTTTGTTTCCTGTTAAATAATTTAATTTACTTCCTCTAAATTCTGTTTTATTGACAGCTTTACTTATTTTTTAATGAAATTTATCAAAAAGATGCTTTTTTTTTCTTAATCTGTTTTGTTATGATTAATTTTGGTAATGTGTGTAAATTTTATGGTAAAGTGTTTTAGATGTTATGTTTGTTTGAAATTTGAAATTTAAACTGAATTTGGAATTTTTTAGTTTTTAGGATGCTTGTACACAAGATTTTGTTGTCTTACGTAATATAGCACATTTTCTTTCTTTCTCTCTTTTAATTGCCAATTTTGAACAGTCATTCATAAATAACCACTAAAAAAACCTTTTCTATACACCCAAAAATAACAATACTAATTATTAAATGCAGATTTATCAAGACAAAACTGAAGATGTATTGCGGCCAACCAATTAGATGCTCCAAATTTTGGAAGACAAATATAAATGTGTCTTCCTGGGGATCGTATACATTAATTGGGTGTCAGCCCAGCATTTTTATTCTTAATTAGTGTGTCAGGTTGGCGTGTCTTAGATATAGCTGTTTAGATACTATATAATAATAGTAAGGAGAGTGATTATATTCTGTGTTAATTTTTTTTTTTAATTCAATTCAACAAATTAATGACAAATAACTGGATAATTTTGGGCAGACAGTGTCTACCTTGTCTAATTGTATGCTTCTCCACTGCTAGGACCTATTTTGAAGTACCAAAATGACATTTTATTAGATATTGGCTTACCAGGTTTTTATTTTTGTACACAAAAATAAAGAAGAAAATACAGAGGACAAGCTTAAGTCTTGAGAAAGAAATTATTAGTTTATTTTTATTATCTTTTAACAATAATACTTTTAAAGATTTACAGGTTATGTCCTTTACATCGAGAGTGTTCAGAGAAGGGTTTTAAAGTTTCTTATGCTTCATGAAGATGGAATATATCCTGTTAGGGGACATGATCATGATCTGATGTTAGGTAGATTTAATCTGCAATCTCTGGCCATGAGGAGAACAATTAATTTTGTAACATTCTTATGGAAGTTGGTCAATAATCAAATAAATTCTCACACTTTCAAAACATTAATTGTAGATTTTTCTGTAACTGGGCTTTGCCTGTTGGAAATAAACTGCTAAATAAATAAATAAATAATTGTTCGTCTAAACTCACTTCAACTGACAATTTGATGCTAGAGATAATCCTGGACTCAAAATCCATCCTTGTAAATAGGGCTGTACTAAATAAAAATAGTCTGTCATTTGATCCATGGACCTAATAGATCCGCGTGTTGTAAATGTTGCTTATATCTGCCTACAGCTTAAGCAATATAGTTTTTCATGTTAAAATCAAAATCATTGGTCAGATTTCTGCAGAAAATCACGTAAAATAATTACTGTTGAGCATCTTTTTATTACCTCCTCATACTATGGCTTAAAAGTACTTTTTTGAATAGTATATTTTCCACCAAAATCACCTGTATGAAGAGTTCTGTAACTTCTTGGAAGATGCTACCACTGTTGCTGACTAAAATTATTATGTAGATCAACAATCACTAATCTAAATAAATAAAATCATTTTTGCGGAAGGCATACAAGGCAAATACCAACTTGATGTAATTTACCCAAAAAAGCAAATGGTATTCTACTTGCTGATGATTTCAAGTGCTTTTTACAGATTGCCTGCATTGAAGACTGTCACAACTTACAAAATGATTTCTCTGATGTTGCTCACTGATGTGACATTCATAGCTTTAAATTAATTGTGAGTAAGTGTGCTTGCATGTCATTTACCCTCAATAGTAGCCTTATTGCATATCTTTAATGATGTGGAACTAAAAAGAGTAAAAGACCAGAAGGAGTTATTTTTTGAAGTAATTTATTTACTTGTCACATTTTGTCCAAGATTGACAGTGCTCAAAAGATTTCCGGCTTTATTGCTAGAACCACTAAGGAGCTTAGCATTGATGTCAGTCTCTGCCTTTTTGATACTTTGAAGTATGGCTCCATGATATGGTCTTCCCAATATAATGTTTGGATAGCTCTGATTGAAGGGGTGCAAAGGAGGTTTCTGAAGTGTATGTACTACAGGAAATTTCATGTTTATCCCCCTAGAGGTTGTGACAATGAACATTTATTGTCAGTTTTTGACAGGCTCTGTTTGAGTAAGAGGAGAATTAAGTAATTCCTGTTAACTACTTATAAGATATAAAATTCTTGTAAGTCCAGAATGTTTTATTTAGTGTATCCAAGTACAAACCTTTACAAAAATTCACCCATTTATAAACTCTGCTATTATTTTAATTTATATGCTTCAGATATAGATATTGACTCGGCAAGCCTCAATCAATTTAGGACACTCATCACAAATAAACTTAAATCAACATCCTGTTTCTCTTAAGTTTTTTTTTCCTGTTGTAAGAGAATTCCAAGTGGCCCTATGTTTTTTGTTTTAACTTTAAATACTCTTAATCTAATTCTAATCATGGTTACCTTAGTATTTTAATATGTGTGCTGTTATGTAGTTAGATATGACTTAGTTGGTACATTTTACTGCTTTAGTTGTTTTTTTTGTTATTAAACTCAAAGATAATTATCTTAACATACCTAGTTGTTGAAAAAGCCATTTGGTAAAAAAAAAAAATTATGGTAGATATAAGATATAAATTATAATACTTTTAATAGGAACCAAGAAGTACAAAAAACTTAAAAAAATATGAAACATAAAAAATACAATAAAATTTAATTCTTATCACATAAGTAACCTAGGTGTAATAAAAATGAAATTTTGTCAATGATGATAAACAGAAATATTAAAAGAAGCATCAGGTTAAATTATCTGCACAAAATTCCTCGCAAGCTATAAAATCGCTTATTTACCAAGTGTCCTTGCTGCTCTCTTAAACTTTTTTGTGCACTTTAGTTGTTTTATATACTGTTGTTTTTTATATGGTTAAAAAGTTACTACTACCTTCAAATACAACAAGTATATTAACTTAGTATACTTTATATTACTTAGTATTTAGGTTGGTATCTGTAGATTTGGCTGTTGATAACATGATTAATAAATAAATAATTAAAAAATAAAGATTTTGCTAAGGCCAATGATAGGTTGGACCATGGAATTAGCTTTATGTTATGGGCTCTCATGAACATCTAATAAAGTTTTTGATTTCCTACCTAGTAGCAGACAGACTTCAATTTGTGGACTGGGATTGGTTTATATATTATCTAATTACATTGCCTTAAGTGGTTTGATTTTTATCAATGACATTTCCAGGAGTTTTGGCAGTGAGTCTCTACTATTTGCGGATGACATGACATTTTTTGGTCTTGTTAAGAGTCACCGTGGCTGCATGCAGCTTCAGGCTGATTTTGATAGGGTTTATGAATAGTGTGAAAGTAAAAGACTCCCATTTATTCCTCATAAATATAAGAAGATGTCAATTCCCAAAAACAAAGCTAAAAAAATATTTACAAATTAAAAGGGTGAAATTAAGACTGGCCTGTCCTAAAAAACCTAACACAACTTACAAATAATGGTGCTATAACAGTCCTACATTTTTTTTTTTGTAAAAATAATTAATATACAAAACAATACAAAAAAACTTGCAGTCAACAATAAAATACTTAAACTAGAAGTAACATACCCACATGAAAACAGTAAACACTTGACCAGAACATATACTGTAGTATTAAAATTGGTTATTATAATATTCCTGAATGTCATAATAGGCAACCTTTTAAATTCCTTTTTTCTCATAAATCTTTCTGATTTTACTTGATAAATGTTATGTTATAAAAAACCTAATAAACCTATAAAGTTTTGCCAGTCAGTAGTTTCTTAGGTTTATGTTTAAAAAGTTCAATAGATATAGCCTTATGTCCCTCCGCAAATGATTAAAGATTTTAATTCCTTCATAAAAGATTGATTTGTGAATTAGAGTGCTAGAGGTATATGGAAGTATTTTTAAATTTACCAGAACCCTTAAATTAGAAAATGATTACAAGTATGTTGGGGCTGTTAGGAAACAGTGTTCAGAGGTTCTCTTCATAAACTCAACACTTTCTTAGTTCTCAATTGGTCTTATATTCTGTGAATCTTCAATATATCTGGCTGATATGAGATTTTGCATTGTTTCTAAAGAAAAAACCCCAATGATGGGTCAGTATCCACCAAAAAATCACTTGATTTCAGGTCAAATGCTTCATTGTGACAGTTTCTTTTTATAACTAATCTTGTTGGAGAAGATTTACTACCTTATACTTATAATTGTATTTTTGGTACCCGTAGTTTATTTCTTGTCTAATACTGGAGCTTTTACCATAGATTTGTTTAGATTCTGTGAGAATAATTAGGCAGTCACTGTAGTTAATAGCTTCCTTACCAGCCAATTTTCCCTTTTAGGTCTACACATTGACATATTCAATACTTTTTGTTGATTTTAATTCTAAATTTATGATTTTTCTAGCCCACAGTAAAACAGGCTTTATTTATTCAAGAAAATCCCACTGTTGTTAAGAATAAAACTATTTTGTCATTGATAATTTTATAAGCAATGCTTTTAAAGAAGTTGTAACTTAGTGGTGAAGAAGGTGAAAATATTTGGTTTGACCTTAAACTTCCATAAGAGTTTTTGTCCTAACCTATCATTGGAAATCAAAATGGAGGAGAGGCCTTAATATAATCCTTTAATGCTTTCGTTCCAAGACTCCAAATAAATAACTTAAATTTCAATCTAATCTCTACTACAACAAAAACCCCTTGATAGGAATAAAATAAAAAATATTGATAATTTCTAAGAAACCTCAGCAAAATCAAATAACATGATTGCCAAACAGAATGTATGAATCATCACCATAAAAATTTTAAAGTAATGAGATTTTTGATAAGATATGGGAACCACAAATTAGTTTTGTGTTTGCATATTTAAATTTAATTTTAAGAAAAAAAGAAACTATGAGTTATACATATTTATTTTTTAAATTTCAGAAACAAGATACCATGAACTTAATTTATTGAAACTTACTCGCTAAGCATGGGATATGCCGATAGTCTGCCGGGATTTTTCCATTGTTCATGATAGAGCCAAAGGGTTGCCTGCTTTGCTGAACTGGTGAGGTTATTTTCAACAACATACATTCAATGAATATGATTTCTGGGCATCTATTCTTGATATCTACAAGAAGAGGCAAGAAAAGTGAACCGATAATCTGAAAAACTCACAAAGTATTTTTATTATTTCAGTTGCTTTGTTTTACTGTGAATAATGTTATAATAAATGACTCTCTTCATTCTTTTTAAACTCATGAGAATCATTTGAACCTAATTAAGTGATAATAATAATAAAGCCTACTGTTGCCACTTTCTCTGATGTTCAAGAATAGATGTAAATATTTAATTTTCATGAAACTTATTGTAACCAAAAGTTTCGGTTAGAAAAATTGAATGATTTTAAATTAACTTGACCCTGTCTGTCAGGTAGGCTAAGGCGATGCAACAGGTTGTCACTGCTGCACAAAATCAGAGTGGCAAGATGAACGAACAAGCCGCCGCGGGCAACGGGGCGGCCGCCGCCCCCGCTCCCTCTGCTACTCCCGCGAGTCGCGAAAACCGCGAACCGCCCCCCAGAAACGAGACTCCCGTCGAACCGGTCAACGGGGTGGTTCAACCCCATGTTGCTCCTCCTCCAGAAAGGTAAGTTCTTTTTTTATCAGTATCATATCCACACATAAGTGTCTTATGTGTGGAGATCTAATTCCTAGTTTTTTAGCTAAGGACTGCTCTGTTGCACTTACAGATCCTCTGGTCCACATTTTTCATCTGATCCTTAACTCTAGTATTTTTCCCAATATCTGGAAGCAAGCCCTATCTTTAAAAAGGGCAATGCTGGAACAATAGAGAATTACCGCCCTACATCCATTCTGTGCAATTTCTCAAAGTTATTTGAGTTGGCTCTTTATAAATTAATTTTTCCCAAGGTTCCAAGGAAGTTCATGCTGGCCAACGATCAATATGGCTTTGTTTCTGGTCGATCATGTACTACAAACCTAGCATTCTTCTCTCAGTTTGTGTGTGAAGCACTTAATGATAGAGGACAAATCGATGTTATCTACACAGACTTTCAAAAGGCTTTTGACCAGATTGACCACTTCATCCTATTAAATAAGGTTGAACTCCAGTTTGGATTCTCCGATCTCTTGATAAAGCTCCTACTTCTATTTAGTTGACCGCTCTCAGTTTGTAGTGGTCGAAGGCTTTAGATCTGCTTATTTTTCACCCACCTCTGAAGTTCCTCAGGGCTCTAACTTGGGCCCCCTTCTCTTTAACGTTTTCGCTAATGACTTGATCTCCACCCTCAATTGCTCTCGGTTAGCATATGCTGATGAGTTAAAGATTTTCCATAGAGTTGACTCTATAACTGATTGTAGTCAACTGCACTTTGATCAGCCTTAACCTTAATGTTTCCAAGTGTAATGTGGCCAGCTACTTTTCGAATCAAAAGTCCAGTTGTCTTTAACTACTCAGTTATTGGAGAGTCTCTGGCAAGGTCTACCTGTTTGAAGTCTTGGAGTCACCTTTGACCAAAAATTTTCTTTTATCCCTCACAACGAACATACTGTTTCTAGAGCTACTCGCATGCTGGGCTTTATTATTAGAAATTGCAAACTTTTTTCAAACACTGCCACTGCCAAAAATCTCTACTATGCATTTGTTAGATCCAGGCTGGACTACAGCTCGATCATTTGGTCTCCCATTTACAACCAGCACATTCACCTATTAGAATCAGTCCAACGGCGATTCCTTAAATGTTTGGCATTTAAGGATGATGGAGTCTATCCTCCAAGGGGTTTTGACCATAACCTGCTGCTCTCTAGATACACTGAACGGTCACTTGCGAAAAGGAGAAAAATGCAGTTGGTGAAATTCTTGTTTAATTTACTTAACCATAAAATTGACTGTCCATCCCTTTTGCAAAGGAATTGCTTTCATATATCCAGCCCAGGATCTAGACAGTAGCTGGGTATATGTAACCTGTTGGAAATAAAGCCTATTATTATTATTATATCCAATCAATGGTTTATTTCCCTATATCAATCACCTAGAAAGCACCACTGAAAATTGCTTCTTGTGTTTATCTTAATAATAACAAATCTCTCAAATTTATTCTGAGCTGAGTACATTGGATGCTTGCAAGGGTCCTGGCCCCGATGGGTTGCCTCCTATCTTACAGCATTGCAGCTTTATTATCTCAAGACCTTTGTTTATATTATTCAATTTATTCTTAAAGACAGGTGTTTTCCCTGACTTTTGGAAATCAAGCTTTGTGACGCCCATCTTAAAGTCTGAATCTGACAGCACTTAGGTTAAGAATTATAGACCAAAAAGTATCCTTAGTTTTATCCCAAAGGTTTTTGAGAGGATTGTTTATGGTTTTTTGGTGCGTCATCTTAGTGTTGTAATTTATGACAGACAATTTGGTTTTATGTCAGGACGGTCTACTGAGCTGAATGTTCTCACTTTTACTGAGTTTGTTATCCAGTCTTTTGAGGAGGGTTGTCATGTACATGCAGTGTATACGGACTTCAGTAAAGCTTTTGACCGCGTCAATCATGCAGTTTTGTTAAGCAAACTAAGCAGTACAGCCTTACCTAGAACCTAGATTACATTAATTAGATAATTTACTAAATTAAATTGTGGTTTG
This sequence comes from Anthonomus grandis grandis, assembly GCF_022605725.1. Classification (NCBI taxonomy): domain Eukaryota; kingdom Metazoa; phylum Arthropoda; class Insecta; order Coleoptera; family Curculionidae; genus Anthonomus; species Anthonomus grandis. The sequence goes on from NC_065548.1 coordinate 3,347,956, forward strand.
ACTTTTGATTACATTTCATTTAACTGTGTGTTGTAACTTATATTGTAAGGTTGTTTGAATAAAGAAGTATTTCATTATCTTGGTGCCTAGGTATTACAAAATATTTGTTTACATCTGCACTGGTGAAATAATGATGGTTTATGAATTTTCAAAATTATTTATTCCTCTGAAAGTATGACTTGTGTACATACATACATTCAATCTTTAAAAGTTCTGCATAAGATCACTTGCAAATCTTTAATTTTGCAACAATTGAATCATCATCCTCTTCATCTAGCATAATTCTGTTAAAGTCACTGTTTTCATTTATTAATGAAAAAGGCGTAAAATTGGTTCCTGACAGATTCAGAGATAGTTTGTTGGAGCTGTACCACCTCTTGGCAATACTAAATCTCTTGAGAGATACATGTACTTCTAGTAAAAGAATTGTATCGTCCGCATAAGATATAATTTTACTACGGATAACTAGTTTTAACAATGAGTTTATGTATGTAATGAAAAGTATGGGTCCCCATATTTGAATTCGTTTCATTTACCCTCTATTAATTTCTATCATTCTAACATTGTACCCCAGACTCCATAAAGTAAAAATCTTTTGGTGAGGAACAGTACCACACACCACAGGCCTTTGCAAGATCTAGGAGACTGCTTGAGAGTTTTTATTGTTGTTAATACTGTCAGCTATATCTTCAGCTTTTTGTAAAGCCAAATTGATTTTCTGAAAGCACATGGTGATCTTTAAAGATCAACTCTTATAGATAATTCTTTAAAGTGGGTTGGTGTTTTACTTGTGTCAACAATTTTATTTATAATGTTATTAGTTTTGCAAAAATGCTATGTAGATAATAAGCTCTTTTTCTGGCAATTTTTTCTATAGTATTTTTTATTTCTTTCAGACAATCTGTATTACTTCTAGGCTGTTCAAACTATTTTCTGTGTAAATTAGAGAGCAAAAATAATTTAAGAAAAATGTCAACGCATTTGAAGTCATTTTATGTTTTTCTGTGATTGGCAATTGAAACTAACATTATATCTAATTCATGCAGTTTTTTTTGCCGTTAATTCAGATAGTCAAAGTTTCAAGCTCTGGGGAATTTATTTTTTTTTATACCTTCCAGGCAGTTGACCCATGGATTTAGAAGCTATTTTCGATTTGATTAGCGCCATATCTATTCAATGATCGGCAGATATATGCGTTTCGTTATATCCTAGTGACAATTTAAAAAAACCTGTAAACAAAATATTTTAATCCAGATAATGCTTAGCACCTCTGTGGCTTACCATGGCATTCTGTGACTTCTTCAAAGGAATAGAATCGTCTATGGAATAAGAGGAAATTCATACAATATTATATAGGGTTATATTTCTCAAACGTACACACTCGTTGAAAGCAAAGGTAATAAATGTGATGTCTTAAAATTAAAATAGGGGGTTCAATTTTGTCACCATTATTATTCCTGTTCTATATGAATTATTTGTCTCTTCAATTAAATTTTGTAACTATATTTCAATGTGCCCATGACATCATATTTTAATATTCTCATGTGGATTCTACATGATAAAAAAGTCGTTTAGTGCAAATTCGTTATTATTATTAAATCTAAAAAAAATCTTTAATTCTCCTTAAGACCAGATAATAAGATTTCTCGGAATGATATTAAATTTCTTGGTATCTACCTTAATAAGGATTTAAATTTTAAACACCAAGTAGAAAAATCTTTGAGGCTTGCAAGTGTAACTTTTTTAATAAGAAAATTGACATATTCTAGTAAAGGATTGTGATGTTATTAATATGGAAAGGATGTTATTAGGACAATATTCATTGAGATGTTTCAGAGTTAATTTTGAAAGAAATTACTTTGTTTTCCAATGTTCATTAATTGCTTATATTTATATTTTTCATTTGACCTGTTTAATAAAATTCTTCTTTTTTTCTTGTGATAACACTAAAAACTGTATTCTTTTACTTAGTGTGTTATTCTTGTTCTGTGCTGGTGATTTCCCAAACGTTTTTGTATATTTACTAATAGGCAGTGATAATATTAATTAACTTTATAATATCCATACAATTTTATTTGAAATAAGTAAGGTTCTACTGTAATATATGATGGTATAAATTGGGATTTTGGATAATACCATTAAGATGAACGTTCCTTATTAGAACAGTGTGTTCTAAGGGTTTCAAAATTATGCTAATCTTTTGGGTGTATTTTATGAAAAAATAAAGTTGAAACTACTCTGTTATTGTATAACTTACACGCAATATTTGTGACAGGCCTGGACGCGTAACCAATCAGTTGCAATTTCTACAAAAAACGGTGCTTAAAGCCGTTTGGAAGCATCAGTTTGCTTGGCCCTTCCAGCAGCCAGTGGACGCTAAAAAACTAAACCTACCGGTAAGCGTTTGTTTACTCGCTATTCGTCATTGATTTTATTTCTTAATCGCTTAGGATTATCATAAAATCATCAAACAACCAATGGACTTGGGCACGATCAAGAAACGCCTGGACAACAACTACTATTGGTCCGGAAAAGAGTGCATTCAAGATTTTAATACGATGTTTACGAATTGTTATGTTTATAATAAGCCGGGGGAGGATGTGGTCGTTATGGCGCAGACTCTAGAAAAGGTGAATATTGCCGTTTCGTTTAAAGCACGACTTGTTTTAAATTAATAATTTTAATTTAATTAATGTTTTCAAGGTGTTCCTTACAAAAGTAGCTGACATGCCGAAAGAGGAGCTGATCGTAGAAACCCAAACAAAAGGTGGTAAAGGGAAAAAGGGGCGAACCAGTGCCGGACCGTCGTTGGTCACCGGTTCACGTGGTAGACCGCCCTTGTCCGTCTCGTCGACGGTCGCAAATCCCATTGCCACGACAACTGGTAAGTTATGACTTCCCGAATTACCAGAAAAACAGACCGTTCACCGTATTTAACATTTTGTATGTCAGTACAAAAAAAAATATTTTATTAATAGCACTAGGCTAGCCTCAATTTCATACGTTGGTTTAACTATATAACAAATAAAGTTTTAATATATTGCTTACATTCCATAATAATTTTTTGGATGCATATAATAATTTTTTAGTGTGAAAAATTGTTTATTATTAATTAGTTTAATATAAAGTTTATTATTGATAAGGGTGTTTGCTGCCACTGATTTTCTACTGGCAAAATTAAAATTTTACAATATCGAGTATAAAAGTTTTTTTGAGAGTTACTTGACAAAGAGAAGCCAGGCTGTTCACCTGCATGATGAACTGGGTAATCTGCTTATGTCCAATTTTCAGCTTGTGGAGACTGGGGCTCCATTCTTGGACCTCTTTTTGTTTTCAGTTTTCACCTCTGATATGGAAAATGTTATAAATAAGTGCCTGTACCATATGTATGCTGATGATATTCAATTATATCTCCCTTTAAGTGAACCTAAAGATTTGATCAGAGCGATTACAAAAATCAATGATGACTTGACTGACATTAATAATTGGGTGGAGCATAACTCTTTGTTGATTAACCCTCAAAAAACACAAGCAATTTTATTTCCTCAAATCAATATAGAAACTGATAATCTCATTATACATGTTAATGGGAGTGTGGTTGATTGGCAGAAAAAAGTAAAAAATCTTGGGTTATACATGGACCAACCAATAAAATTTGATTTTCATATTAATAATGTATGTAGACAGGCCTATTTTAAATTAAAATCAATTCACGAATACAAAAACATCCTCCCTGAAGAAACCAAAAAAAGACTTACAGAATCTCTAATTCTTTCAATTCCTAATTACCTAAACACTGTCTATGGACCATATCTCACAGACTATAATCAATTTAAATTACAAAAAATTCAAAACAGCTGTGCCAGATATGTCAGATGAGCATGTCAGTCAGCATGTTGTGGAACTTTTCACAACCAACATAAAGCAACGGCAATTAGAGCATAAAATCATTATTTCAGTTAAACCAAATTATTTAGTATAAAATATAGTTTGAATATTGCCAGGCATAATACAGAGTTTTTCAGATCGTGTTTCATATATCAAGCAGCTAGTTTATATAACAATATACCTGAGAATCTTAAAACATTAAGCTGTCCCTGTTTTAAAAAGAAACTAAAAGATTAGATCAGGAGTGGTAAGCTGTGATGAGTCAGCCTGTAGTAATTTAGTGATATATTATTTTAAGATATGTTATTTTTTTTTTAATTTTTGTACTGTGCTCAAAGCTTTTAACACTTTAACTGCCATGTGTATCCCATATTATACACAATAGATTGTCCCATATTGCCACGTGTATATTCTGGTATACACATACATTCAACAAATTTTTGCCGCGTGTATCCTCGAGTAGCACGCTTTACGTGCATTTCTTATGGGATATCGTTTAGCATGGCGTGGGGCAATGACAAAATGATACAATATTTTTTTTTTCGATTATTGTATTATTTTTTTTATTGCTTTGAAATAAAAAAACAGTTTTTAGTTTTGACAGTGGAACTTTATTTGAAACATTACATAAAAAACGAGAAAAAAAACACAGAAAAATGTAAATACACTACTGTGAGCCTAATTATTTATTTTAGGCAAAATATTGTGCCTGTTGAAAAAACATTCTAAACACAGAAACTTTTCAATGCATGACTCACATTTAGTTGTAACTTGCTTGGTTTTAGTTATAGCATATTTTCTGTCATGACTATTTTTATTTTTTTGATAGCATATAACACAACGGCTTTTTTTTCTACCTGAATTAGTTTGTGTACTGATGCAGATGGCTGATTAGGTGGAGCAATAGCTTTTCCCATGAATAACATCTTTAGGCACAATTTCGCCTTGAAATCGATAATACCTTCTTTTTTCATCCACACTCATATCAGAATCTTCCTCCCACATTCTACGCAACCTAGCTTGTTCTTCCTCGTATGTGTCCATTTCAACAACAAAAACACCGTATGTGGTATATGCGACACAAGAACTACAACACTGCACCACGTTCCAGACAAAAATCATGAATATTTGCGATTCGCAAAGACAGGATTTTTCCTGTCTAAACCGTGTATATCGCCGTATACACGCGGCGTAGAAAATATATATATATATACATATATATATATATATATATATATATTTAAAATTTCACTTCTACGCCACGTGTATATATTTTATACACTAGCACTAAGGGCATAATAATAATAAAACTAAAATTTATAACATATGAGTGGGTGTTACAGAGCCATTTTAAATAGTTTTCTATGAAAAAATAACCTTGGCGCACGTGACCCTTCCATTGAATTTGGCATGGCAGTTAAAGTGTTAAATATTGCCATGTATTTTAAAATTTGTCAGTATATTTGAAAGTGGATATTTTATTTGTTATTGCCTAATGGCTAAATCTTTATTGGTAATTGTTAAAATCCGCTCTGCGGATCTCTTACCTTTTGACATTTTTGTTAATAAAAGATATTTTATTTTATTTTTTATTGAAATCAGCTAAGCTCTTTGGATTTGATAGACCATCCTCAAGAGCTGCCCTGTGAAAACAAGTAAAAAGATTATGGAGTGACCAAATAAAAAAAATAACAATTACAGACTTGTCAATGATTGAAAGAAGATAACTGGCTAACGATTAAAATCAATTAAAAACTGAAATAAGACATAATAAATCACACAAGTATTGGTAGACAATATTAAAATGTCTCGTCTTGATATTCATCTCGGAAAATTAAGATCATGTTCTCGAAATGTTGTGGTCTATTAATTTTTAACTATTATATTAATGATATCTTCCAAGCAGTTGAGAAGCCTGTTTAATAATTAGAATAAGCAACGTTTTTATTTCAAGTGGTTTTTGAATTCGTCCAGGCAGTTGAGACGTTAAATTAAAACTTGTCAATAACTAAATTCAAATTCTCATCTTGTGGACAAACCATATTCATAATTACAAACTTAAAATATACAGACATTAAATTAAAACTTGTCAATAACTAAATTCAAATTCACATCTTGTGGACAAACCATATTCATAATTACAAACTTAAAATATACAATCATAAAGTTTCAATATGGTTCTATAGATTATGGTCAAAAAAAAATCAAAAACCAAAATAAAACTTACTAATATTTATTTACTAGAAAAACTACAAACATTTTATAGTAATTACATGTAAAGTAAACAATAATTAAAAGAAAGAAGAAAAAAAATTAAAACAGGATATAAAACAAAACTAAACCTAAGTACACTTTTTTTTATATTGCAACCTAAACCATGTCCTGATGCTCAAGCAATTTACCAATTTATTTGGCCTTATACTAAATATGTCAACATCTTCGAAGATACCCAAGACATTATTATAAATCCGTAACATATTATTTTTTGGAGACGTATTACAATTATTTATATAAAATAAATCCTTATTAGTTATTCTTAATCTAGTCTCTTTGGCACCTCAAAGAGAATATAATCAGTTAATTCATAATTTTTGTATTTAATACTGTTCACAATAAAAATATGAATAATACCGCCTGATTCTGTGTTCTAGTGCAAAGCACTTGGATCTCAAAAGTCTCCAACATTGCCCTGTATCATACCATGTATGGATACTACCTGACATACAAAAGTCTCAAAAAACGTTTCTGTATCTTTTCAATCATGTCCGAGTGGTCTCACAGGGGCGTTATAGAGTTTTATTATCGTGCCAATTTTGAAATACCTACTGTTTCATGTCACAAAACCCAAGGCACAGTAAGTCTTATTAAACTATTTCAGTGTAGTGACAGTTAAATCTTGTATTGCTCTTAAATATTACTCCCAAACCTTTGACAGCATTTTTTTTTCAATTTTGAAATTATCAAGGTAGTAATCTTTAATAAAATAGATTGTTTTGCGAGTATAAGTGACCACTGCACATTTTTTTCACATTAAGGGACATTTTGGTATGGAAAAAATGTTATATATTTGGAACTAATTGTAATTTTAACATTTAGATTTATTTTTATCTAAACATAAATGTAAAGAAATATTTACATGGCTAACGTAGTAAAAATTAAACATAACAACATGTATTTTGGTGGAAAATTAAAATACTTTAGATGCATTTATTATAGTGGTTTTATAAGGTTCACTTCCCTTTTTCTTTCTATTTTGGGAATTTATTAGTCAGCAAGGCTTGGGTCATATCCAATTGGTAAACACGATTTGTTTCATTGATAAAATCTGTTGGGCTCATTGGAATATTAAGTAAACGATTAACGTAACAATTAAATATTTCCAGAATAGTGTTTTTCTGTTTGACAAGTAAGTAATTTTTTATATTCGGTCACTCCATAACCATTTTACATGTTATCACACGACGGCTCTGAGGATGATCTAAAAGATCCAAAACGTTTAGCTCATTTAAATTAAAAATTATTACAGTGACATGCGGAACAACAATTAACTGGGATTTTTTTCCTGTAAAAGGTTCTGTAGGCCTGCCTTTGGGTACGGCCCCCCCGGTCACTGTACCCGGTAGTACAGCGACGACAACGATCGCTGCCGCCCCCAATAGCGTGCCCGCGTCCCCGTTGGCGCAAAGTACGACCGTGGGCGCGGCCGCCTCCGCTACCGCCGTCGCCGCTCCCACCGCCGTCGCCGCCGCCGCCGCAGCCCCTCCCAATTACGCCGCTCAGAGTATAGAGACACTCGGGGTGGTGCCTCACGCGCAGCCCGCCGTCAAAAGTAAAAAGGGCGTCAAAAGAAAGGTAGTAAGTCTGGCCATAGTTTTTTCTTCATATTTTATTAATTTTTCTTTGTTATTTTGGTTATTCATCGGTAAATTGTGCAAGCATCGTGTTTCATCATGATTTTGGATTTTTTTTAGAGATGCCTTTTGTCTTAATCTTGATTTGCATATTGAAAGTCAAATATATTTGTTACTTTTAATGAGATACCTAATTAAAGAAAAAAAATCCAATAAATTGTCATTATGCTGAGCAGTTCAGAGTGTCCCCGATTAAGTCGACACTATTGGAATTTTTGTTAATATTAGAATTAACCGATCTTATATCGTTTCTTTTTCTTACTATACTACGAGACGGAAATATTGGTCATTGACATCACAAACGACCAACAAGCAACACAACTAGAGTGGCTAGAAATAATGTTTAATTAATTCCCACTATACAAAATCGCAAAACAGTGACCTCGCTGATCTGGTCGAACGTTGTACTTAGTAAAACTTTGTGCGGCGCGCCGGTGCCAAGTTTATTACTTGTCTTTTTCTCTCGCGGTAAATGGAGCAGCAATCCGACGACCCTTTAATTTTAGCAGAATGGCAACGCCTAGCCAACATACCTGCATTTGTTGCTCTTTCATTCCATAGACGCGTTTGGGGGTTTTATTCTAATAAGACGAAGCTTCGTCAAGTTCTGGTCCGCCTGCTAAAAAAGCAAAAAGGAAATATTTGACTTCTGGCGAACATCAGTTAGTGAAAACTGTATTTATGAAAGCGTTCGTGCTAGAAATCCAGATTTGTCTGTTGAGAACGCGGCAGAATTATGCGGGAATTTAACAAAATTAAGTTCCAGGACAGTTTTTAGATGTCTTAAAGCTAAAGAAGAAAAGCAAGTGGAGACAAGAGGCAGAAAAAAGATTGTGCTAGATGATTACGTAAAATATGTCATTCGCCGGAAAGTGCACAGTTTTTATCTTTAGGAACAAGATACCAACAATAAAGAAAATTAAGACAGAACTTATTCGGGTATACCCCCCCGTATCGAATTTTTTCACCAAAAATTGATTTTTTTCGAAATCAAACTAAGTATACCAGCGTCTTATTTGGGTCACCTAGATTACGAAAACACCGGGTTATAACAGGATCCGAGCAGAACTAAGGGAATGAGAGCACTTTGAAAATCCTGAAAAAGTCGTTTTCGACGTCCGTTTTTGAGGCCAAAAATGGGCATCAAAAATGCGATATCTCAGCTATTAAAAGAGCTACGACCTTGCGGATGGTCTCGTTGGATTCAGAACGACGAAACTAAGACAAAACCGTTGGAATTTTCCCGATAGCTGCAATAGAAGCCGAGATATCGACCTTCAAAGTTTGGAATTTTTCATTTTTCGGGTATACCCCCCCGTATCGAATTTTTTCACCAAAAATTGATTTTTTTCGAAATCAAACTAAGTATACCAGCGTCTTATTTGGGTCACCTAGATTACGAAAACACCGGGTTATAAGAGGATCCGAGCAGAACTAAGGGAATGAGAGCACTTTGAAAATCCTGAAAAAGTCGTTTTCGACGTCCGTTTTTGAGGCCAAAAATGGGCATCAAAAATGCCATATCTCAGCTATTAAAAGAGCTACGACTTTGCGGATGGTCTCGTTGGATTTAGAACGACGAAACTAAGACAAAACCGTTGGAATTTTCCCGATAGCTCCCATAGAAGCCGAGATATCGACCTTCAAAGTTTGGAATTTTTCATTTTTCGGGTATACCCCCCCGTATCGAATTTTTTCACCAAAAATTGATTTTTTTCGAAATCAAACTAAGTATACCAGCGTCTTATTTGGGTCACCTAGATTACGAAAACACCGGGTTATAACAGGATCCGAGCAGAACTAAGGGAATGAGAGCACTTTGAAAATCCTGAAAAAGTCGTTTTCGACGTCCGTTTTTGAGACCAAAAATGGGCATCAAAAATGCCATATCTCAACTACTAAAAGAGCTACGACCTTGCGGATGGTCTCGTTGGATTCAGAACGACAAAACTAAGACAAAACCGTTGGATATTTCCCGATAGCTCCAATAGAAGCCGAGATATCGACCTTCAAAGTTTGGAATTTTTCATTTTTCGGGTATACCCCCCCGTATCAAATTTTTTCACCAAAAATTGATTTTTTTCGAAATCAAACTAAGTATACCAGCGTCTTATTTGGGTCACCTAGATTACGAAAACACCGGGTTATAACAGGATCCGAGCAGAACTAAGGGAATGAGAGCACTTTGAAAATCGTGAAAAAGTCGTTTTCGACGTCCCTTTTTGAGGCCAAAAACGGGCATCAAAAATGCCATATCTCAGCTATTAAAAGAGCTACGACTTTGTGGATGGTCTCGTTGGATTCAGAACGACAAAACTAAGACAAAACCGTTGGATATTTCCCGATAGCTCCCATAGAAGCCGAGATATCGACCTTCAAAGTTTGGAATTTTTCATTTTTCGGGTATACCCCCCCGTATCGAATTTTTTCACCAAAAATTGATTTTTTTCGAAATCAAACTAAGTATACCAGCGTCTTATTTGAGTCACCTAGATTACGAAAACACCGGGTTATAACAGGATCCGAGCAGAACTAAGGGAATGAGAGCACTTTGAAAATCCTGAAAAAGTCGTTTTCGACGTCCGTTTTTGAGGCCAAAAATGGGCATCAAAAATGCGATATCTCAGCTATTAAAAGAGCTACGACCTTGCGGATGGTCTCGTTGGATTCAGAACGACAAAACTAAGACAAAACCGTTGGAATTTTCCCGATAGCTCCCATAGAAGCCGAGATATCGACCTTCAAAGTTTGGAATTTTTTATTTTTCGGGTATACCCCCCCGTATCGAATTTTTTCACCAAAAATTGATTTTTTTCGAAATCAAACTAAGTATACCAGCGTCTTATTTGGGTCACCTAGATTACGAAAACACCGGGTTATAACAGGATCAGAGCAGAACTAAGGGAATGAGAGCACTTTGAAAATCCTGAAAAAGTCGTTTTCGACGTCCGTTTTTGAGGCCAAAAATGGGCATCAAAAATGCGATATCTCAGCTATTAAAAGAGCTACGACCTTGCGGATGGTCTCGTTGGATTCAGAACGACAAAACTAAGACAAAACCGTTGGAATTTTCCCGATAGCTCCCATAGAAGCCAAGATATCGACCTTCAAAGTTTGGAATTTTTCATTTTTCGGGTATACCCCCCCGTATCGAATTTTTTCACCAAAAATTGATTTTTTTCGAAATCAAACTAAGTATACCAGCGTCTTATTTGGGTCACCTAGATTACGAAAACACCGGGTTATAACAGGATCCGAGCAGAACTAAGGGAATGAGAGCACTTTGAAAATCCCGAAAAAGTCGTTTTCGACGTCCGTTTTTGAGGCCAAAAATGGGCATCAAAAATGCCATATCTCGGCTATCGTAAAAGCGACGACTTTGCGGATGGTCTCGTTGGATTCAGAACGACAAAACTAAGACAAAACCGTTGGATATTTCCCGATAGCTCCAATAGAAGCCGAGATATCGACCTTCAAAGTTTGGAATTTTTCATTTTTCGGGTATACCCCCCCGTATCGAATTTTTTCACCAAAAATTGATTTTTTTCGAAATCAAACTAAGTATACCAGCGTCTTATTTGGGTCACCTAGATTACGAAAACACCGGGTTATAACAGGATCCGAGCAGAACTAAGGGAATGAGAGCACTTTGAAAATCCCGAAAAAGTCGTTTTCGACGTCCGTTTTTGAGGCCAAAAATGGGCATCAAAAATGCCATATCTCGGCTATCGTAAAAGCGACGACTTTGCGGATGGTCTCGTTGGATTCAGAACGACAAAACTAAGACAAAACCGTTGGATATTTCCCGATAGCTCCAATAGAAGCCGAGATATCGACCTTCAAAGTTTGGAATTTTTCATTTTTCGGGTATACCCCCCCGTATCGAATTTTTTCACCAAAAATTGATTTTTTTCGAAATCAAACTAAGTATACCAGCGTCTTATTTGGGTCACCTAGATTACGAAAACACCGGGTTATAACAGGATCAGAGCAGAACTAAGGGAATGAGAGCACTTTGAAAATCCTGAAAAAGTCGTTTTCGACGTCCGTTTTTGAGGCCAAAAATGGGCATCAAAAATGCGATATCTCAGCTATTAAAAGAGCTACGACCTTGCGGATGGTCTCGTTGGATTCAGAACGACAAAACTAAGACAAAACCGTTGGAATTTTCCCGATAGCTCCCATAGAAGCCAAGATATCGACCTTCAAAGTTTGGAATTTTTCATTTTTCGGGTATACCCCCCCGTATCGAATTTTTTCACCAAAAATTGATTTTTTTCGAAATCAAACTAAGTATACCAGCGTCTTATTTGGGTCACCTAGATTACGAAAACACCGGGTTATAACAGGATCCGAGCAGAACTAAGGGAATGAGAGCACTTTGAAAATCCCGAAAAAGTCGTTTTCGACGTCCGTTTTTGAGGCCAAAAATGGGCATCAAAAATGCCATATCTCGGCTATCGTAAAAGCGACGACTTTGCGGATGGTCTCGTTGGATTCAGAACGACAAAACTAAGACAAAACCGTTGGATATTTCCCGATAGCTCCAATAGAAGCCGAGATATCGACCTTCAAAGTTTGGAATTTTTCATTTTTCGGGTATACCCCCCCGTATCGAATTTTTTCACCAAAAATTGATTTTTTTCGAAATCAAACTAAGTATACCAGCGTCTTATTTGGGTCACCTAGATTACGAAAACACCGGGTTATACCAGGATCAGAGCAGAACTAAGGGAATGAGAGCACTTTGAAAATCCTGAAAAAGTCGTTTTCGACGTCCGTTTTTGAGGCCAAAAATGGGCATCAAAAATGCCATATCTCGGCTATCGTAAAAGCGACGACTTTGCGGATGGTCTCGTTGGATTCAGAACGACAAAACTAAGACAAAACCGTTGGAATTTTCCCGATAGCTCCCATAGAAGCCGAGATATCGACCTTCAAAGTTTGGAATTTTTCATTTTTCGGGTATACCCCCCCGTATCGAATTTTTTCATCAAAAATTGATTTTTTTCGAAATCAAACTAAGTATACCAGCGTCTTATTTGGGTCACCTAGATTACGAAAACACCGGGTTATAACAGGATCCGAGCAGAACTAAGGAAATGAGAGCACTTTGAAAATCCTGAAAAAGTCGTTTTCGACGTCCGTTTTTGAGGCCAAAAATGGGCATCAAAAATGCCATATCTCAGCTATTAAGCCGAGATATCGACCTTCAAAGAATTGCTTAAAAATGAATTTTTTTATGGTCCACCCTGTAATAAAATTAACAAAAACAATAGACTTAAATTTAGAAAAAATTTGCTTTAAATCGAACCGGACTTTATACGAGTGTGATGTATGGTGTGTTTGTTGTGTTCCAGGCTGACACGACAACTCCGGCGACGACGTACGACTATTTACCATCTGGGGCGGATTCGAACTCCTCGTCGAACGCCAGTAAAATATCGAAAAGGCGGGAGTCCGGACGACAAATTAAAAAACCCCTTCGCACCCAGGTAAGTAATAATTTATAATTTACCTAAATCCACCAATTTCACTTTGTTGGCCAATTAATGGGCAAAACCAGAAGTAAGAATTTTAATTATACGAAATATACAAATCATGAGGACACAAATACGGAAAAGGGAGTCGTATATGTAAAGCGGGAGCTGTGATTTTAAGGCAGCTCCTATGAATTGTTACTTACTGAAAACCATAAGTAATGATTAAAAAAAGAAATAAATAAATTTGTTAACATGATGAACTTTATATATAGTGAGGCAGAAACGCCTGTGATAAAACTTAAACGAGCTTTTTAATACTGAATTTATCAGCGCTAATTCGATTAAATACATTTAAAAAAAATCGTGTATTATTTTTTTTTTTCTTTAGGAAATGGATGGTATGGGGCCCTACGGAGGAGCGGCGGCGTCGGGGGTGGCCCCATCTCCTGCGAGTCAAGCGGCAGCCGCCTTAAAATCTAAAGAGAAACTGAACGAAGCACTGAAGGCTTGCAATGAAATCCTTAAAGATCTCTTCTCTAAAAAACACTGTGTAAGTATCAGCATTAATATATTATTATAAAGTATTCAAGGTTTTCAAGGTTGAAATTCACGTTTTCTAGCTGCAATGAACCAATTAACCTAAATTCTGTTATTATTTATATGGTGTGTCCAGCGTTGCTGAGGAATGTGTTAACGGTTAAATGAGAAAAGTTTTAGGCAAATTGTATTTACAAATAGGCTTTTAAGATGTGTTAAAACGATCAAGGTAAATTTCTGTGGCATTTGGGAGATTTATGTTAACTCCAAAAAATGTTTTTCTTTGTTAACTTCACTAATAGAAATAATTTTTTATAAATTTTTATTTGATCCAACCATGATACGTACAGCATTACTAGTAAGTCGGTTATACTTTGGTAAAATATCGATAAGTCCTATTTGCTTAATATTTGTTTGGTATAATCATGTTTAAACCAAATATCGTAAAAATTATTTAGATCATTTTGTGTTATTCCCACTTACCATATTTCTACCAAAAAAGAAAAATCCGTTTTAATTAGTTGTTTTGTGAATTCTTCTATGTAAGTGGGATATAACATAAATGTAAAGTCCAGTGCAACGATATATTAGAATGGTCACCCGTCAAAACACCAGCATTTTACTTGTCAAACAATGTAAATAGAAGGTGGACGACATTGTTTGGCAGGTGGAATGCTGGTGTTTTGACGGGTGACCATTCTAATATATCTATTTATTTATTTATTTATTTATTTATTTCAATATACGGCAGAGCCAGTTTACAAAAACAAAATAGATAATACAAAATACTAGACAATATAGCAATATAAATACAATACTAGAATCAACAGGGCTAAAAACTTAGCACTATCCAAGGAATGTAGGTTAAAGTGTAAGATTATTTATTTTTGATTTGAATGACCGTGAGCCGCCGGAAAATGGATCCAAACTATTTTCATTAAAGAAACGCAAAGTCCTAGTCGGTGGAGAAAAAAACCCATAGTTGGCCGAATGAAAGGGTAAACGAAACAAAGAAGAGTTGATCCTTCTTTGATAGGTGTTAAAAGGAATTGCTTCCAAGATGGTAGGACAATGATATAAACCATTTAAGATCTTATAAAACGTTAAAGCATCAGAATAATGTCGTCTGACTTCAAGATTAGGAATATTAAATTGGACACTGATAGCATTATAGTCGATGTAATAATTACGAAAAATATTAACTTCAGCTCTATAAGCAAGGGATCTTAAGAATCTTCTTTGTACAGCCTCAAGGTGTTCAATATGAGAATCATAGTAAGGGGACCAAGTTACAGACGCATACTCAAGCAAGGAACGTACCAAAGAGTAATAATGTAATTTGAAACAATAAGGTGAAAGATGTACACTATTTCTAGTGATAAAACCAAGACTACGCATACTCCTGTTAATAATATCCAGAATGTGCGGCAAAAAAGTTAGCTTGGTATCAAAAAGAACACCTAAATCTTTAACTGTATCAACTGACTTGAGTTCGTTATTGTTGATTGTGTATTGATAATTAATAATTTTATTAGAACGACCAAACAAAATACATACACACTTCTTTACATTCAGTTCCAGACTATTGCTATTACACCACTCAGCAACACTATTTAAATCCAATTGAAGTAGCTCAGCATCAAGATATGACTCAATGGCTTTGTACAGTTTAAAATCATCAGCAAAAGCAAGATGTTTTGAATGAACAATTACATCACTCAAATCTTTTATGAACAAGTTAAAAAAGACCGGTCCAATATGCGAACCTTGAGGCACGCCTGAAGATACTTCAATACCATTAGAAATATAATTACTTATCCTGACCAACTGTGTGCGACCAGTCAAAAAACTGTGACAAAACTCGACCAAACTCCTACCAAGGCTCATAGCCCCAAACTTCTGAACCAGATGTTCATGACCAACCCTATCAAAGGCCTTCGAGAAGTCTGTGTACACACTATCGACCTGTACAGACCTCTCAAAAGCACCAATCAAATCATACTGGTAAGTCAACAGGTTAGTCACCGTAGATCTACCCTGACAAAAACCATGCTGATGATCACTAAGCAATCGTCTACAGTGCCACGAAAATCGCACAGAAAACAACCTGTCAAACAGCTTAGGAACTACAGACTGAATACACACACCTCTATAGTTACAAATATCAGTTCTATCCCCATTTTTACGAATTGGCGTTAAAAAGCTTACCTTCCAATAATCAGGAAATTTGCCTGATGTCAAGCAAAGATTGAAAAGGTGATGCAGAGGCTTACTCAGAGTGCACACACAGTTTTTAAGAAAAACAGATGGGATACCATCAGGGCCAAAAGAATGTTTGTTCGGAAGGCGTAAGATTTCATCAAATATGTCCAATAAAGAAAAAGAGATGCGATTAAAACCAGACTGTAATCAAATTTATAATCAGGAGCCTTGCGGACAGGTTGCCTGTATGTAGTTTCAAAATACCTAGCAAATAAGTTTACAATATCTTGACCATTACTAGCAACCTCGGCTTCCATATGCATGCTATTGGGGTATGAATCAGACCTACGTTAATCTATTGATGTGTTTCCAAAATGAAGAAGGATCATGAGAAATTTCAATATTTAATCTTTCAATATATGACCTAAAACATTCATCACGAAGAGTTTTACATTTATTCCTCAAATTTGAAAAATTAACATAATCCATGGGATTCTTACTATTTTTGAATTTTGTGTGAGCAATCTTTTTTTGAATAACAAGATTCTGTAATTTTCTACTAAACCAAGTGGGAAAATTAGATGATTTAAAATGTTTAATTGGAACAAACATCTCAATAGCAAAATAGAGAGCTTTGTAAAAAATATCAATGCATTTATTAATATCCTTCTGATTAAAAGCAGTATCCCAATTCATGCAAGCAAGGTAATTATTAATGGCAACAAAATCACAGTTTACAAAATCATAATAATAAACATCATACTTAAGACTAAAATCACAATTAATAGGAATACTTATTTCATAAGCAGGATGGTGGTTTAATGCCGGTGATAAATTTTCAGTAGCATATGTGACTAACATTTGACAAACTTGAGAAAAACAGATCAAGAAATGTACCAAACAAATTTGGCAAGCCATTCACCTGCTGTAAGATTAAGATAGTTACAACAATTACATAGCACATTTGCAGATGTTATAGACTCAGCCGTCTCAACATGCAGTCCGTTCACAGAGTTCCTCCATACCGCATGTGGCAGATTAAAATCACCACAAAATAGAATATCACAACTAGTATGAACACTCACAATTCATGGATGTAGAGGCAAATTCCTCATAAATTGATAAAGGAGAAGCAGCAGGGATGTAGACAGCACCAAAAATGATATTCTTGTCACTGCATGATACAAGCACAAAGATGTGTTCCAGGGTTGAATCACTGGTCTGTAATAACCTGGCTTTAAAACATTTACGAACAGCAATCAAAGTGCCACCACCCCTTTGCCTCCCTGTATTTGTGTAACTTCGATCCTGACGGAAAATATTGAAGTCATTGAAGTCATTGAATATATCGTTGCACTGGACTTTACCAAATTTTTTTTCCAGTGTATTTGTACTTATCATAATGACTCGTTTATACTCGTTCGTCGTCGATTGATTTGTCAATTGAGACTTCTACCCACACAATTGTTGTAAAAACAAGATCTAAAAAGTGCCCATATGACTTAGGAATATAATTTATTTGTGACATGTTAGCATAATTGCAAACTATGCACAGACAATTAGCTGCGGTTGCTGATTGCAAACTGTCTACACATAACTCTCCAATACACTTTCCCATTCTATATGACCAGAAATTAATCGACAATAAATAAAGTATTGTCTCGGGACAGTCTGATATGATCACCTTAAACTAGTTTAGACAAAATTGCCTAAAACTTGCTCGAACAGTCTCCGAGATCCTATATACTAACATACCAATTCAATACAATTTTTTTTTTAATTTTATAGAAATTCTTATACAATTAGTCGTTGTTGGGGTTCCCTGTAGTAAAATATCGGTTTTTCACCGTTGCGGGCTCTTTTACAGAGTTACGCGTGGCCGTTTTACAAGCCGGTGGACGCGGAACTGCTCGGCCTCCACGACTATCACGACATCATCAAGAAACCGATGGATCTCGGCACCGTCAAGCGGAAAATGGACTCGCGCGAGTACCGTTCCGCCCAGGAGTTCGCCCAGGACGTCAGACTCATTTTTACGAATTGCTATAAGTACAACCCCTCCGATCATGACGTGGTCGCCATGGCGCGGAAGTTACAGGATGTCTTTGAAGTCAAGTGAGTTTTACGGTCGTTAGTGTTTAGCGAAATTAGACGTGGTCTTTTAGAAGCATCTACCAGTTCTAATTATGTACTTTTAGTCATATATTACGCACATTTGTTTACACAAGTCAATTAAATTTAAAGAATTTAATTGTATAAAACTTTAATTTCGAGTATCGATCAAAGTATGTCACAAATCTATATCGCAGTATTGCTATTCACCTCATTCATTAATTTTAGTTCACTAATTTTACATTGTAGACGTACATACTCTAACCACATACAGTACAAATATAAGCATTAATTCCACCATATAAAAACGAAAAATAAAAAATTAAATCGAGCGCCTCCTCATGATGCCACATGCTAGGCATGGATAACTACAGATCCATTCAGAAAATCCTCCATTTTATAGATTGCACTCTTGCATGAGGCAGATTTAATTACCTGGACAAATCTTTTAAACTCAAGCCTTTGAACATTTCTGGGTATTTTATTGAAAAAAAAAGAGGCAAGATAGTCGACACCGATATCCCCATCATTGGGGATAAAATAGGTGTGAAAATAAATTCTCCAACTTACTCTTTATATATTTAATACATATTAAAATGTATAGAGCTAGCAATTTGAATATTCTTTCTGTGTTTGCATAATGACCCCTGAGTTGTAATGAGACATAAAGAAAGAGTGGTGTGCTAATAAGAGTGATTGTCTAGGTTATTCAATTTAGAAAGTCAAGAAATTATTGCGACTTTCCCATAACAAAATTGAGTCACAACTAATGTCTCTTGCCTGGCATATTTCTTTATATTGCTAAACATTCTTTGTGTTTTAGTATCATTCAGTGACATTTCATTTGTGACAGACCGCTCACTTGCCAAATGGTGTCTTACGTCTGTAATTGGTCTAGTAATGTCCAAAAATGTATTTTTACAAAAAATCCAGTTTGTTTCTGTAAGGTGAGATCCAGTAGAAATTCTAAAAATTGTCACGGCACTTTTGACCCGAAATTGGTACAAATGTCACATAGATCGTTATGAAATGATGTCTCTCGTCCGTAATTGGTCTAGTCACGTTCAAAAACTAATTTTTTCAAAAGATCTAGAATGTTTCTATAATGTGGGATATGGCAGAAAGTCAAAAAACGCACTTTTGAGCCCTAAATCAGTATAAATGTCACTCAGAGATCCAGAATTCATAAACGATCGCTATGAAATGATATCTCGCGTCTGTAATTGGCCTAATCACGTCCAAAAAATAATTTTTCCAAAAGATCCAAAATGTTTCTAGAAGGCGAGATGTGGTAGAAAGTCAAAAAACCCACTTTTGACCGCCAAATCGGTATAAATGTCACTCGGAGATCCACAATTCATGGACGATCGTTATGAAATGATGTCTCTTATCTGTAAGTGGCCTAATCGCGTCCAAAAAACAATTTTTCCATTAGATTCAGAATGTTTCTGTAAGGTGAGATGCAGTAAAAATTCGAAAAAGGCACTTTTGACCCATAAATCGATATAAATGTCACTCAGAGATCCAGAATTCATGGACGATCGTTATGAAATGATGTCTCTTATCTGTAAGTGGCCTAATCACGTCCAAAAAATTATTTTTTTAATAGATTCAGAATGTTTCTGTAAGGTGAGATGCAGTAGAAATTCGAAAAAGGCACTTTTGACCCATAAATTGATATAAATGTCACTCGGAGATCCACAATTCATGGACGATCGTTATGAAATGATGTCTCTTATCTGTAAGTGGCCTAATCACGTCCAAAAAATTATTTTTTCAATAGATTCAGAATGTTTCTGTAAGGTGAGATGCAGTAGAAATTCGAAAAAGGCACTTTTGACCCATAAATTGATATAAATGTCACTCATAGATCCACAATTCATGGACAATCGTTATGAAATTATGTCTTCCGTCTGTAATTGGTCTAGTCAAACCAAAAAAAAAAAAAAAAATCCAAAATATGCAGATTCTTTCTATAAGGTGAGATGCGGTAGATCCCGTCAAAAAAAGTACTTTTGATCCTCAAATCGGTATAAATGTTACTCAGATCCACAATTCATGGACGATCGTTATGAAATGATGTCTCTCGTTTGTAATTGGCTTAGTCACGTCCAAAAAATAGTTTTTTAATCCGCTCACTTGCCCCTTGCTATACTTGTTTCTACTTCTTTACCATTCGGATTTTTCATCAAGATTGTAGCATCATCAGCAAATTGTACTAAGTTCTGCCTCCGCCCTAACTAAGATCATTGATATAAATAGCAACCGGCATGAATGTAACACTATTCATGCCAGTTACTCAAATAAGATATAAGAAGCTTGATACTAACAGGATCAAAATTATATTGCTGAAGCTTTGAGATAAGGAGACCATGGGATAAACAGTCAAATGCTTTTGTTAGGTCGCAGAAAACTGCACCCACAAGGCCTCTACATTTAGTGCCATTTATAATCTTTTCAACTAAATAAATAAGGGCATCGGTTGTGGATTTTTTGTCTGACATAAACAGTTTGTGTGTTTCAAAGTGTGCCACAATCCGCAATTTCAAAATCAACTTTCTTCATTAATGGTATTGCTTGGGTCATTAACATTAGAATTTTTTGGCAACGGAATTACTTAAGCAATTTTAAGGCTCAAAAAAAAATTCCTTTTCTTAAGCATTAACGTCAGTCGGTTACACAGCCCCTAACCTCATTATATCTTAGTAAATTGAATGAAAAAGGAGGTTTATTTTTTTAAAATCTTGTGAGTAGATGATTTAATTTTGTGTTTTTATAGAAGTTGCTGAAAAAACCTTGTTTTAGTTTTCTAAATCAAACATCACTTTGGAGTGATGTTTTATTGCAACATGTATTTTTTTTTTCATTTATAAGAAGACCCAACAAGCAGGTTTGAGCTTTTGCCAATAATATTTTTGTTATATGCTAATTTATACTTTCTCATTTTATTTTTATACTTTTTCCTTTATGCCTTCCTCATATTAATAAGGTAACCGGAGGAGAAATTCTGACAGAGTTCAGACAGAAAGTGTAATTTTTTACCCATAGATGTGTGATAGTGAACCAGGGCTTCTTAAGTCCATTAAGATTTATCTCTGAGTGTCTGAGAGACTACTCTAGTCTTTTTCACAAACCTGTTTATAAAAGTCAGCAAAACCTTTCTGTGTAAGGGTAAATTTTACCTCCTTTCCAATACCATATTGCTTGATATCTAATTGCATATATAAAACCACTTTTTTTTAAATTGCAAACCACTACTGTATCTCATACTTCTTTGATGTTCTAATTAAAAAGTTGACCAGACAAATGTTTCTACATTTTGGTTCTTTTATTGTTGTTTTTGTAACTAAATAAATGTATTAAATCACGTAAAATGTCCACATATCAAAGCATCATGAGGAGGGGCAGGACTGTTTAAATTAGCAAACTAGTAGCATTTTTAATGCTGGTAAAAAACCTAAAATTTTAAACAAAAAAGTTCATAATGACTTCTCCTAGGTTACAAATTAATGAAGGTATGACACCAGAAGGCAAACAATTAAATTCTATCGAAAAACTTTATTATTTTTAACATCAACTTATAATGTTACAAAATAAAAATAAAATAATTTTGGGCACGTTTTTCAACTGCTCGAACTGTCTTTTAAGTATGGCCCTACCATCTATTTAGGTTATCTTTTTCCTGACTGCAGTCTTTAAAGCGTCGACGGTATCCTACCTTCGCTTGTAATGTGGTCCTTTAATTAAGCCCACAAGAAAAGATCAAGTGGAGTTAGATCTGGCGATCTGGGAGGCCACTGGATGGGGCCATATGTTCCTATCCAGTGATCATTAAAAGTAGTACTTAAAAAATGATAAGTACCTGAAAATGCAGATGATGTCTACGTATAAGATCCAATTCGTGTAAAAAATTATTCAAGATTTCCATAATAAATTCCACATATCTTTCACCAGTTAGGGTGAAGTACAGGCCAACAATTTTTGAACCAATTATATCGCACCAAACGTTGAAACTGAAAGGGACTCGTTGGATGTACTAACATGTTGGACTTTTTGGATGTACTAACAAACGATTTTCCCTTGATCAATAACGGTGGTGTTCTCTATTAAGCATTCCAGAATTTGATTTCAACAGATTTCTCGCCAATTATTTGCACATTAATATGCATTATTTTGAAGCCAATGATACTAGTTCTTTTGTGTTTCATCGTGGCCCACTTGTCCAATTATCTTGCTCTACTTACTTTTTTAATTTAGTAACTTAACACCTGAATATAAAACATCATAATTTGAAACGTTTTCACAACTGTTCTATAGCACCTGACCAGTTTTCCACGACTAATTGAAATGTTTTCATAAATATTTTTTGGTTTAGATTCGCAAAAATCCCTGACGAACCACTGAACAGGATAAGCGGTACTGTTTCGCAGGAATCCAGCTCGTCCGGATTAGAATCTGAAAGCTCCAGTGATACGGAGGATTCGGAAGAAGAGCGACGGAATAAGCAATTAAAGCAACTCGAAAAGGAGGTGAGCTATAGTTTTAAGTTTAGTAAAAAAAGTGTACGAGAAACGCTCCAAAGGTTTACTTGAAACTAATCGGGTGTTTCAGTTGTCGGCCATGCAAGAAAGGATGAGAAAATTAGTGGAGGAGAGCACCAAACGGAAAAAAGAAAAGAAGAAGCAGAAGATCGAGAAGCCTAAAAAGGGATCGATGCAACCTTTGAATTCAGTTCCAAATAGTACTGGTAAGGTTTTTGTTCATTCTTATTTTTTTAGTTGTATGTTACAAAGTATTTTTTAAATAGTTAGAGAAACTTAGTTCTTGGGTTTATTAATAAGTAAGGAAACTCCTTAAAGTCAGTATTATTTTTAACACTTTTGGGCCTATAATTTGCTTAAAATTGCCCTTACAGTTAAGTGTTTTTCACACTTAAAGTGGGTTTTTAAACCGGATATTTAAGAAAAAGTTTCATTAACCGGGGAATTTCTCAAAAACACTCCACTCAATCTAATCGCACAAATTCGTTAGAGCTGAATGTCAGGATGATTTTCGTTTCTTCAGAATCTGCCATCAAATATGCGAATTTCCAACAGTGTGTCTGTTTCCTGGGTGTTCACCTTGATTTGGGGCCGACATGTCTAGGAGCTAAGTAAAAAAGCTCGGTCTTATTCTGAGTTTAGTGTGTACTCTTGAAAGTATATTCTAGAATGGGGACATTCTTTTTGCCTTATAGAGAAAATGTTTCAGGAGTCTGGGAAGTCTGGAATACAGGCATGAATGCTGTCAGGTTTTTGTTCAGCTGATATTGCCTTGTACTTGGTTTTTCAGCTCCTTCCAAAGGTTTTCAATAGGGTTAAGGTCAGGCGATTGTGATGCCCATTCCAGAACCGAAACCCTATTTTGTGAAAACCATTGTTTAACAATCCATGGCGTACGTTTAAGGTCCTTATCTTGTTGATACATCCACCTTTTAGACATATTTTCTTCGGCATATGGTAGCATGACTCTATCCAAGATATCCAAATAACTTTCTTTTGTCATGGTCTCTTTAATCCAAAATATGGGACCTACTGCATTGTAGGAAAAACAGCCCCGCAGTTTGATATTTCCACATCTGTGCTTAACTGTGCCTATTGGTTCCTAGGATTATATTGTTCTTTCTTCCTCCTTACGAAACTCCTAACGAATATTATTTCATCTGATGCGAATAAGTTGATCTTCATCTCATCACTAAAAAGACTGTTGCACCAATTTCTTTGAAAATTTTCATTAAAAAATATTCTTAATAAATGGCAGTCTTTGTTTTATAGTCTTTTTGCTTAGAAATGGGACTTTTCTGGCCACTTGACCATATAATTTTTGATCTTGCAAACGTCGTCTTCTTATCGTCCTAGTGTAAAATACTTAGGCTTAAGTTTCGCGTTATAGAGGTAGATGTGGCAAAAGGTTGTTTACTGATTTCGCGTACAATAAGCTTATCAGTCTTCCGTGTGGTTTTTCTTGGACGGCCTCGATTTTCAGGCACATTTTCTGTTTTTTTTTTGTGTTTTTTAAACTCTGGAGACTACACAAGGTGATCTTTTAAGCACATTTGCAATAAATGCATAGGATTTATTTTCTTGACTTCTCAATTGCAAAATTAGACGCATATTGACCCCTATTTACCAACGCGATGCAACGATCTTGTTGAATCACAGATTAAATGCCAGAAGAAAATGCGTAGTATTTTATTTGGAAATTCCAACATATAGTAAAGCTAATTCAGTTTGATGTGGAATTTGATATGCACTCTTATTTTTTTGGCCACAACTGTATAATGCTTTCTCATAAGCCTTTTACCGTAAAAAATTACGAATTTCGCGTATACACATCCATTAAATCCTTTTTTTTTTTAATTCGGCGTTTTATTTACCTCCTTTTGTAAATATCGTATTTAAACACAAAATAATGATCATGTAACGGTCGAAATCTGAAAACGAAGCAATAATTAGGCGGGAAGACGTCGACGAATCAGGGACCGGGCGGCATCGGCGGGGGCGGCAAACAATTGCCGACCGCCCCGGATAGCGTCGGCGCAGAGGACGGCGTGTCCGAAACTAAAACGGGCGGCGGGGCGGAACGAGGGGGCGGCGCGCAGGCCGCCACCGCCAAGACGCCCAAAACTAAAGGTAAGGTCGGGTAGAAGGAGAGCCGAAACTGGGTTGTTGGTTGAGGTTTTTATTATTATTATTATTATTATTATTATTATTAAATTAGATTTTTATTTTTACGTTGTTGTCGCATTTAATGTTTTTCCATGGTGGCCACTAGGTGATTGAATAAACCGAGTTGATGGCTATCTTAGAATAACATTGGATAAGCGAAAACTAAATTTTATGTTATTGGCATGGATTACAGTAGTCTTGAATATGCGGAAACGATAATTATGGTATTGATGCATGGAGTCTTGTAGATTTTTATCGATTTCTCTTAATTATATTGAAATAATTTAGCAGTGACGTTGTCTCGATACCAACGACCACGTTTCTAGTGCATGTGACTAGATTAACGCCCCAAAATCTTTCAATTGTAGGCCTTTGACGCTTAGTGTAAACGTATTTCAAGCTTTAAGTGAATCAAAACATGTAATTCTAGCACCGCTTTTATTTTTAATCCAGTCGCACGCACCGCTTCTTCTGTTTGACCTTACTTTCGTAAATTTTGGTTGATTTATACACTAGTGTACTGGTTTCAGTAGTTATTATGTAAAACTTATTGATTTTTAGATGTACGGAGGTGAATGGAAAATATTAATCCCTCAAATCTCTTGGAAAATAAAACATTTATTAAAGATTAATTAAAAAATCGTTACGCAATTGAAGCCTATTTAAAAAATATCGCATACATTCAGAGCAGATCTCGTTTTAGTTCACATAGAACATTGAAAGCTTTTAAATGTTCTAAGCGTATCGATATTCAATTATATGCGAATAGGCGCATCACTTATAATATTGCACTTACAGTAACCAAATTATTATTTTACAGTGTGTATTAGACAAATAGAATAAATTGCATAATAAATAAATGGGGATATTCTCGAAAAAACCCGTCAGACACGTCGATAGGTATTTTTATTTGTCTATTTTTTTAGCACAAAAAAATTGTACAGGGTGCCTCATTATGTAGCAGTGGACAATATCAACTTTCTTATTTTAAATGCGACGCCCTGTATAATTTTTGGATTCTTTGGAATCTTAAATCATTATAATAAAACAGATAAAGTAATCGTGTTCTACAGAAAAACCACTATCAAAATCATGTTTTCCTTTTTATTGTATTAAATAATAACGGAAATACAGGGGGCGTCCCAAAATCCAAAACTTTCAAAATCACTCGGTGGATTGAAAAACTATGACTGTAACACAATTATGCGAAAACCGCAAGGCTCGAGCTCCTATAGCATCCGAGATAACCTTCAAAAGTGTCCAAATTTGGATACCCTGTGCATGAAATATGACCACTGTTACATTTTTTTTTTGTTAAAAAAATAGGTAAGTAAAAGTACCAATCGATGTATCTATGAGCGTTTTTTTTTTTTTTTTAAAAACGTCCCTATTTATTTATTATGGAGTTTATTCCATTTAGCTGATACACACTGAATACTATATTTCTATCCATAAATCACACACACAAGTTTGCAATTTTTACTCTTTAAGAATTGATTTTCTGAAGAGCCATATCAGAGTACTGTCTCAAGTTTGACAAAAACAAAACGATGTTTATTATATCGAAAGCCTTGGAAAAGTCACAAAAATTATACATAAGTGAATCAAACAGCTTTAGAATGCTGTTTGCAGACACTTCTGTCACTTTTATATATTTCCCGACTTAATAACAGGAATCAGGAAACTGTCCTGAAAACGGTTTTCATAGTGACGACAACTCTGGCTTCTTACAGTTATTACTATTATACACTTCCGCGCAACATTAACCGGACAACGAAAATTTGGTTCAAAGTCAATCGCTAATCACATTTTCAGTATTGCATCGATTTTGATATAAAATTTTTTGCCGAGTTTTAGGCCGTTTTTTCGTCATAATTTTTTCATATCGAAACTTCCAAGATTCTCTATTGATTTGTTAATTGCAAGTGGAATTTTACTCTAAACTTTTAAACACCCGGTGGAGAAAATTTACAACCTAATAATGATTCTGTTTGCTGCATTTTCAGGCCCCATCTTAACAAATTGTTTTTTGAAACGAAAAGCACTGCAAGCTTGAAGGAAACAATACAATAATGCTTTAGTAGCAAAAATTTCCTTTTAAAAATATTGCAAACTTGGCTGTTCTGACAATGGAAATATGCAGACACCGTGGCATGTCACAAATATTATTGTCAACGAATTACAGATTTAATTTTGCTGTACATTTTTAGTTTTTTTAAGCGTTTTTTAAGTTATTTTTGAATGTGCGTTTCGGAGCTGTTGCGTAAGCCCTAGGTTTAAAAATGATGGGCCCAAACTGGTTCTTGTTCAAGTAGACCTGAACAGGGAAGACGAAGGGCCACAAACTAGTGTTGTAAAAATCCGGATTAATTCAATATCCGGACAGTATTGATTCGGATGAATTGAAAATTCGGTTTTTTCATCCGGATTAATTCATCCTCTCGATGTCTCGCCCGTTTGGCAAATTATGTCATGTTTCTGGCTCGATGTTCGACCGTCCGGATAAACGTTTTTTATAGCTGTTTTTCGAATATAAGGTATGCATTATGCAACCCATTAGACATTTCGTTTTTACGGATTTCTACATGATGTTAAAACTAAAATAGCCAATTATGTATGTAATAAATGAAGTGTATTTTAAACGATGCAAAATATCAATACGAAAATACTTTGTTGCCGATTGCCGGGTTATTTATCCGGACGATTTAATTCGGATTCTCTTAGCCGGTGAAACGTGGAACTTCGTGGGCCTCGTGCAAGCTCATACAATTATTTCATCGTCGGGCTAACGGACGACGGGTGGCGTGTGTCCGGACGATTTAGATATCCGGATTGATTCGGAATAATTTGATATTCGGATTGAACGGACGATTAATCCGGACTCTTCGCATCACTACCACAAACGCAGTTGAGGATCGATTTCTTCGTCTTTAAATTCTTTGAGAATGAACAGCCTCTGCTCCCGTTAAGGTAAGAAGGCTGACAGATGTTCACGGTACCTTGGTTTCACCTGATACCGTACGAAAAAAGTCAGCGAATCAGAATTTAACATCTCGTGTATCTGCTACAAACAGGTCAGAGAACATTTTATCTTGGTGCATGATAATGCTCGACCTCACATAGCACAAATAACAAGGCAATATTAAATCGACGGTCGAATACATGAACGAGAAAGAATGAATGAAAATGTTATTCAAGCTCGTGTATTTTATTACGTTCTTGACTTAAAACTTCTTTTGCTAAGACAAAAATACATAGTAGACCTTTGCTAGCAGCTTTCTCCAAGCAATGTGTTTCCTCTGAACTCCTTTATACGGTCTTCTAAAGCATTTTGAGTAACTTTAAAAATATCTGCGGATTTTTTTGTACCCCATAGTTTCACTTTGGACAGCCTCAGTTGCTCTTAGCATGTCATTTTCCAACAAAAGGTTGTGCAAGGTTTTATTTCAAAAAAAATATTAAAATGGAAAAAATATATGAAAAATACCATCCCTAGCCAGTTTTGCCGCAACTGTAGCTCTAAGACAAATCTGTCAATAGATTAAAAACATAACTTACAATTCAATTACTTTATAAAAATAAATTGGCTACAGATACAAGCGTTTCATGCTAAATCTTTTGTTAACCTGGTTATTAGTGAACTGTAGAAACGATGAAAATATATAAAAATAAAGTCACGTACCTTAAGAAACACGTTTTCTAAAAAAACTCGCGAAAGCTTCAATATTGGCGCTATACAATTGTTTCACCGACTGGTGAGGGCGCCACCGGATATGAAAATAAGGGAACTACCCGGTTTTGCCTCGCTACCTTTAAGCCAGTGCTTTTTCTTTAAGAATACAGATATCGAAATGAATCAAAGAACAAGTTGTTAAGAGAAGATGGTGCTTGAAAATGCATCAAAAATAATCATTATTCGGTTGTAAATGTGTTTAAAAGTTGATTTTTTATTAACCCCTGTATAATAAAAAATCTGTTGGAAATTTTTGTAAGTTCGATATGAAAAAATGATGATCTTTATTGACTTACCCTCAATATTAAGACGTGGGCAGTGTACCTCTTTTGATGATGATACCACCTTACTATGGCATGATACAGATGCACAATTTCTACTCATGAGGATTTATGCAGGATCAAGACTTGGTGTGACTGTAATTATTTGTCCTTTAATGTAACCAAGACAAATGTTTTAAATTTTAAGTGTAGACTAGAGAATGTGCTTTTAAACACAAATAATAACAAGTTTCAGGGTCTAATAATCACTGCACAACAAATCGAAGGTTATTTTATGTTGACTGAAATATTTTTATTGTTGTTTACTAATTCGAGGCATCTGATTTCGAATCTGTCATCAGTTTTACTCTAACAGCTCGAGTTGTTTAGATATAGCTACGTTCTTCTCATTTATCTTTATTTTTGGTTTTTTATCTATTATAGTCGCGTTTTAGATAAATTATTGTAATTTTCATCATGACTTCGCTAAGAAGGGTCTGCATTAACGATCCGAATTGTTTTTGTTATATTTGTGGTGAATATGTTTTTCAAAAATTTCGATTGAATATGTCAGACTTTGTGAAACGAGCGTATTTAGAGTGTTTTGGTTTTCCTTTGGAAACAGATAACAAGTGCTGGGTGCCCAATATTGTGTGCAAAATTTGTGTTGAAGAATTACGTTTATGGGCCACTAAGAAGAGACTCTCTTTTAAATTCCAATCCCCAATGATTTGGCGTGAACCTTTAAATCATCACGATGACTGCTATTTTTGCGTTGTTAATATAAAAGGAATCAACAAGACGAACCGCTCCAAATGGATTTACCCCACATCAACATCAGCTGTGAGGCCTGTAAGGAGCTCAAAAGATACATCTTTACCATTACCATCTACATCTACAGAAAGTTCTGATGAATTGAATGAACTGAGTAGCATGAGCGATGACGAGTTTGTTCCAGAAAATCTCTTTGAACCAAAACCACTCGATCAAAGTGCACTTGATGATTTAATTAGAGACCTTGGACTATCCAAAACTTCGTCTGAATTATTGGCCTATCTTTTAACTAAAGAAACTAAAGTTTCTTATTACCGCACTCGAGAAAAAGACTTACTTCCCTTTTTCGCTGAGGAGGATAATTTTGTATTTTGTACTAATATTTCTGGTTTAATGACTGCCATGGGCTTGCAGAAATATGAACCAATCGATTGGCGTTTATTTATTGACTCGTCAAAACGGAGTTTGAAGTGTGTACTATTGCACAACGGAAATAAACTAGGCTCCATACCAATAGCACATTCAACTAAAGTTAAGGAAGAATACCCCACAATAGCACTGGTCATGAACAAAATCAAATATAACGATCATAAATGGGTGATTTGCGTTGATCTTAAGATGGTGAACTTCCTTTTAGGACAACAAGGAGGCTACACTAAATATCCTTGTTTTATGTGTTTATGGGATAGTAGAGCAAAATCAGAACATTGGTCAAGAAAAGAATGGCCCTCTAGGGAAGCACTACTTCCAGGTAGTCTTAATGTTATAAATGAACCTCTAGTGCCACGAGATCGTATCATATTGCCACCCCTGCACATTAAACTAGGTTTAATGAAGCAATATGTTAAGGCATTAAATAAAGATGGTGAATGTTTCAAATATATTTCAAGGAAATTTCCAAGTCTAAGTTCAGAAAAACTCAAGGCAGGTATATTTGATGGTCCACAAATTCGCAAGTTGGTAAACGATCCTAATTTCACCAGCTCAATGTCAGAAATTGAGAAGAATGCATGGGATTCCTTTGTTTGGGTTATCCAAAATTTCTTAGGTAATAGGAAGGGTGATGATTACATTGCGCACGTCGAAGAGATGTTGTCACACTTCCAGCGACTTGGATGTAACATGAGCATCAAAGTGCACTTCCTACGCAGCCATTTACACCATTTTCCTGAAAATCTCGGTGACATGAGTGAAGAACAGGGTGAACGATTCCACCAAGATCTTCGAACCATGGAGGAACGATTTCAGGGTCGCTGGGATGCACATATGTTGGCCGATTTTTGCTGGAGTATTCAGAGTAGCAGTTCATTCAAAACTAGTAGAAAATCATATAAAAGAAAATTCCTGAGTGTATAGTTCTTGTAATTAAAAATGTTTGTACGTTGAGTGTATTTTTAATTCCCAAAAATACTCCCTCCTTTTAACTCAAAAACTAGAGCTGACACATATAAACTGATGACATTATTTAATATCAGCATTAAAAATAAGCCTAGAATCATAAAAATATTCCATGCAACATACATGCTGTTGGGCGGTGTAATAGATGACAAATTAAAGTTCGATAGACATATAGAGCAATTATCGCTAAAAGTTGCTTCTGGTTGCTTTGCAATTAGAACCATTGCCAGTCAACTTAATAAACAAACATCAAAAAGTGCTTATTTTGCCTTAATTGATTCCCACTTGAGGTATGGTATCTGCTTTTGGGGATCAGGTTACTTGTTTTGATCTATCTTTATTTTGTAAAAGCGCGCCCTAAGATACCTCTGCAATATTCGATATAGAGAATCTTGTAAAGCATATTTTATTTCTGAAAAAAATTTAACAGCCACCTTACCATCAATATTTAGACTCGAATCTGATTGCTTAATGCATAAAAAATATTCGACAGCAATTACTTCTCAGAATACTATTGTTACTCACTCTACATTTAAAATAAACCTTCCTATACCTAGATCCTCCATGAGCTATCATTCTATTATTTACTTTAGTAAGAAACTATTTAACCATCTTCCATTAGAAGGATTTCTAATTATCTTAAATTAAAAAGGAAAGTTAGGAAAATACTCAGATGAGCTTATTATAGTGTGGATGATGATTTGAGAACATTTATAGCTGTATTGTAATTTTATTCAGTCTCTTACATTTATAAGTTTTATTTTATGTAGTAGATTATTATAATTTAATATGGAAAAGCTTTGTGGAATAGAAAAGCCTAAAATTCGGCAAGAAATTATCAAAACCGATGTAAAACTGAAAAAGTTAATAAGTATTGAATTTTAACCGAATTTTCGTTGTCCGGTTAATTTGACGGGTCAGTGTATTTTACACAAACGCCTTTTGAACCTGTACCCTCCTTAAGAAATGAAAAGGGTGAAAATGAGAAATTCTTTCAGGTATTCGTGGTCCGAAACCGGCGGCGCCAGCACCGACGGGAGCAGCAGCGGGCGGTCCGCCGGCCAAACGGGCGAAAACCGGTCGCACGGGACCGGGGGGCGCGGGGCCCGGCCGTAAGAAGGCCCAACCCGCCCCCGTCGCTCCCGCCTTCGATAGCGAAGACGAGGATATCGCTAAACCGATGTCTTACGACGAGAAGCGGCAGCTATCGTTGGACATCAATAAGCTACCGGGTAAGTTGTATTCATAATAACCTGAAGACTTATTAGACAGTTTTTGGTAGAACAAGACATATTATCGCAAACGCTAATACACATCCTAATTGACCGTTTAAAATAATAGTTTTTGGGACTTCTTAGATAGCGATTATGAAGATCTATTTTTACTCAATGTTTCGTCAAAATGTAGTAGTAACAGGTAGAGTTGTATGGTGCTTTTAATATGACCAATTTTACGGTGGATTTTTTTGCCATCTTACAAATATGGCATTTTTCGTTCAATTTACATCATATTCGAATGCAGTTCACGAGCGAAGAGCCCCAATTCCAAATTGCGGGAATTTATTGATGGTACTGTAGAGGCTATATTATGTAACCCAACAGAAATTTATGAAATATAATACTAGGGATACAAACGCTATGATTGCATTAAATATCAAGAAGTTACAGGTCTAGATGCACTGAAAAAAATATGTAAGAATAATTTTTCTTTATAAAAAAAACATACAAATAGGGACGTTAACACATTATCAAAACAATCTTTATAAAACTATAATTGAAATAGTGAAGAAATAGTCCATACTTGCAGTGGGGTCGTAGGTTAAGGTAAAATGAAAATCCTACAGTCTCCTTCCACTTATTTATTAAACATTTAGTTATTAAAAATTCCCGACATGTTTCGGATAGTGGTGTCCATCATCAGGGGGTACGAAAAGGAAATAGTTCCGAACAAAAGACAAACAGCCACAGAAAAAACTTATCATTTAAAAAATTAATCTAAGGTACACTTAGAAAGGTTTAAAATTGGTATTAGATATACGCCCCAGGGTTTGATTACATATCAAAAAAACCCTCTATTATTATTTTTTATTTTTTTTTATTTATTTACATTCTGTTGTTGACAAGCACCTAACAGTATGCTAAAAAAATTATATTCGAAACTCAAACGTAGGTAACATCTATGGGAGAAGTTGTAAAAGTACCGTGACACCTGATGGTGTGTTACTACAATTTTTTTGGTAAAAGCAAGAGGAAAGTAGAAGGTTCATAGAAAACATATTAGACGGCGCCGTTAACATAATGACTCGTACGTTGTGAAGGAGGAAAGCAACGGATAAGTACTATGTAAAAGAAATTGTAAACGGTAAGAACTATGTATTAAGAGACTATGAAGAGTTAAGAACTTTGCAAGACATATTTATACTATCAACCACAGTTTTAATCCAGCTACTGACTTAAAGCTATTACATTTTTGCCGGAAAAGCAATAAACTTGATCTATTGGAAATACTCGAAATAAATAAAGCTACACAAAACAACCACCATTACTGTGTAATGATCAAGTACATCATTCTGGTACTCACTTTTTCAACTCGTTGTGTCTTAACTCTTCATAGTCTCTGAATACATCGTTCTTACCCTTTACAATTTCTTCTATATAGTACTTATCCGTTGCTTTTCTCTTTCACAAAGTACGAATTATTATGTTAACCGCGCCATCTAATATCTTCTCTATGAACCTTCTGCTTTCCTCTTGCTTTTACCAAAAAAATTGTAGTAACACACCATCAGGTACCATGGTACTTTTACAACTTCTCCCATAGATGTTACCTACGTTTGAGTTTCGAATATATATTTTTTAGCATACCGTTCGGTGCTTGTCAACAACAGAATGTAAATAAATAAAATTAAAAAAAACAATAATAATAAATAGAAGGTTTTTGACGGAATTTTTTGGTAGAGATATGAAGGGCTTTTGTTGAAAATTAAAGCATGACATGAAATAAAATCGCTGCGTGAAGTTTACGACGGTTTTTCATGTCAAGCCAATTTGAAGGTTTCAATTTGTGAATAACAGGGTCGAATTTTCTGATACCATATACAAATCTCAAACAGGCTCTCTGAACTCGCTGCACTCTAACTTAATCCTGCTTGGTCAAACAGGGACCATAAACCGTATCACAATAATTTAAAGAGGCTCAATACAAGTGCGTCTGTTAAAGTTAATTTTAGTTTCTGATCTAATGCATGCCTATGCAAATACAGGATACATTTTAATTCAGTATCTAATACAGGGTGTCAATTTGAAAACTTCCCACCCCTATTATCTCGAAACGGGTTAGGTTTTTATAAAATCGCTAGGACACGTCGATTTTATTATCGAGGGGGAACAATTTTTATGCAGAAATCACTTCGCCTCTTTCAACCCCCTACCCCCCAGAACCTCCCTCTCAAAAATCTTAAATGGCAATAGGGGTTGAGTGATACCTCATTTGAAAGAACTTTTTATTCTCTACATTTTGGCACCTTATTTTTTAAATTTGAGTGCTGCGTTGCCAAGTTAGGGTTATTTAAACATTGTTAAATTACTTATTATTAAACATTATTCCTGTAAGTGTTTTAATTACGTTAAAGCTATGATTTGCATTGAAACATGTTATTTAGGTTAATATTACATTGAAACATGTTATTTAGGTTAATATTATTTTTACTAAACATTTGCATAGCCGTTACAATTATGGTCTTTACAAAAGCACGCCTAAAATTTATTTTATTAACACATCTACTTTAAGAGGTGTTCAAAGTGTTCTCCATTGTTCTCCAAACAAAAATAAAGTCTATTCTCAAATTCTTCCCGAACATTCTGAAATACCTCTTCTGGAATAGCCCTACTTGCCTCTGTAATTCTTCTTTTTAAATCTTCGATATCATCAGGCTGAGTTTTGTAAACAACCGATTTTATGTGCCCCCATAAAAAAAAATCTAACGGCGTTATGTCTGGTGACCTAGCAGGCCATTCTATCGGTCCCCTTCTACCAATCCATTGGTTAGGGAATCTGTTATTCAACCACTCCCGCACTGGCCGAAAATAATGCGGCGTAGCTCCATCTTGCTGAAAGTGTAGTTCGTTTTCTTGCAAAATGTTACCAACTTGATTTTCCAGTTCAGTTGTTATCAAAGGATCAATTACATCTTCAAGTAGGTGTAAGTAGAGCTCTCCAGTTAAGTTTTGTTCAATAAACAACGGTCCTATAACAGAATTTCCAAGAATACCGGCCCAAACATTAATTTTTTGTGGCCGCTGTGTAGCACCCTCTCTGAAAATGTGGGGATTGTCCTCACTCCAGTATCGACAATTCTGTCTATTGACATGGCCGTTTAGGAAAAAGGTACATTCATCACTGAAGCAAATGTTGCTTACCACAATTGCACGAGTGTTTATTAAGTTGGACATAATTTCGCAAAACTCTATTCTCCTATCAAAATCGTCCTCATGAAGTTCCTGTAAAATTTGCATCTTGTACGGATGATATTTATGTAACTGTAATGCTCGTCGTACAGTTTCATGTGACATTCCAGTTAGACGTGCTACTGTACGGAGAGAATTGGTGGGTTCTGCAACGAATGTTCCCAAAATCTCTACTTGAGCATCTTCGTTTAAAACACGCCGACTTGCCCTTTTTTTGTTTCCAACTGAACCCGTTTCATTAAATTTAGCTACTACGTCCAAAATGTATCTGTGACTTACATTACAATTAGGATTTCTATTATTAAAAACTTCTGCCGTTCTTCTTGCGCATCTTCCTTGCTCGCCATAAATAAAAATCATTTCAATTCTTTGCCTAAGCGTGTATACCATAGTAACTAACAATAACACACAAATTATCGAAATAAATTTTAACTGATTTAAATACCTAGTGACATTGACTGGTAGGAAAGTTCACTAAATACTATTTTAAATTTCGGATCATATCATCGAACTGTATTGAGACGAATTCCATTGCAAACGAAAATAAACAAAAAAGAAAAAAAATTAAATGTTTATCTTTCATGACCAAAAGAATTTGTCGGATTGATAAACACTTTCAGTGAGAAATGCACCGGTTCGCTTTATGGTCAAACACGTTCCAATAGAAATCATAGCTTCAACGTATTTAAAACACTTACAGGAATAATGTTTAATAATAAGTAATTTAACAATGTTTAAATAACCCTAACTTGGCAACGCAGCACTCAAATTTAAAAAATAAGGTGCCAAAATGTAGAGAATAAAAAGTTCTTTCAAATGAGGTATCACTCAACCCCTATTGCCATTTAAGATTTTTGAGAGGGAGGTTCTGGGGGGTAGGGGGTTGAAAGAGGCGAAGTGATTTCTGCATAAAAATTGTTCCCCCTCGATAATAAAATCGACGTGTCCTAGCGATTTTATAAAAACCTAACCCGTTTCGAGATAATAGGTGTGGGAAGTTTTCAAATTGACACCCTGTATAACTTCCAGGTTTCGTGCTCTTTGAACACAGCATAATTGTGAATTATTTAATTTTAGTTTAAGTTGGTTTTTTATATCGGTTTTATGCTTCCCAAAAATTAGTACCTTAGTTTTTGTAAACCTTGGGGGCGCCACAGTAGAGAGTGCCTTTGTCCGAGCAGCCTTTATCTGTTTGCACATATTGAACTCTTTCAGATAAATAACTTTATTGGATAACTTTATTTTTATAAGATTTATCTTATCTAATAGTATAAGAACACAAGAATTTCCAGCATCCATTACCGTTAACCGGATCACATTTTCGACCTACCAAAAACTGTCTCTTGGATTATTTGGAACAATTTGAACATGTAAATGTAATTTTTAGGTGATAAACTTGGCCGGGTGGTGCATATAATCCAATCTAGGGAGCCGTCCCTAAGAGATTCCAACCCCGACGAGATCGAAATCGATTTCGAAACGTTAAAACCGTCTACGCTCAGGGAACTGGAGAGTTACGTAGCGTCCTGTCTCAGAAAAAAGCCACGTAAGCCTTATTGTAAGTTCCATTGCCTTGCGTCTGTTTATTACTCCAACGTCTCTTACCACCATAGAAGCACAAGTCTCCTCTTTATTTTATTTTTTGTCTTTGTTATTACGATCCCAACCCTTTTGTGTATAATTGTGTATAATTCGGTCACGGAATTAACTTTTGAATTCAGTCAATACCGTGACGATAACAGACGTATGTAATTGGAACTAATAGATTTCTAAGCATGGTAGAGCTTTGACATAACTTTCATGTAATTAAAAGAAACAATAGTATTTCGTTCGCTTCTTTCATCGGTATGTTCCTTTAAGCTTTTAACAACGAGACGATTTACCTTTGAAGCGTTTTGTTAAGTTTTGCTCATTTTTTTTAAAATTTCATTTTGCATAACATGGTGTTGGATTTTCGTAGGAATTAATTATAATAGGGATTATTGTTGTCGATTAACGTGTGGGTTTCGCGTTTGTTCACAGATAAAAAGTTACCGGGGAAATCAAAAGAAGAACAAATCGCCGAAAAGAAAAAGGAACTGGAAGATCGGCTGCTCGACGTGAACCACAAGATTGGGCCTACGAAGAAAGCACCTAAGAAAGGTAAGTGATTATTGTATCCAATGATTGAAATAGGTATCCAATAAAGGTTTTCAGAATTTTATTTTTATTGGTTTTTGAGTTATAGGTATTTTGTGAAAATTAAAAAACAAAATTCAAAATTCTGTAGTTTTTTAAAAACGTTTGAATCGGTGTCCAGCTAAATTAAAATTTTATTTCCACTGGTTTTTGAAAAATAGGCATTTTGAAAAATTTTCAAAAAAAAAATCTACCTCTCGAATAAATGTTTTTTTTTTTCAAAATTCTGTGAGTTTTTTGGTAAATGCTGAACTAGGTATCCAGTTAAATTATCTTAGGAATTTGTGTAAAAATTTTCAAAATATTATTTGTACTGGGTTTCGCGATATGGGCGTTTTCTGAAAGAGTTTGAAAAAGAATTTTTTTTTTCTGAAAATCCTCGACATTTTTGAAAAACGCTGAAAGAGGTGTGCAGTCAAATTACTTCTGGAATATGTATAAAAATTTTTAGAATTTTATTAGTACTCGTTTTTGAATTACGGGAATTTAGTCAAATTTTTTAAATAAATCGTTCTTTAAAAAAAATTGTTTTTCTCAAAACCTTGACTGAATTTTTTTTGAAATACTGAAATATGTGTCCAATCAAATAATCCGAGAAATTTTCAGGATTGTCTTTTTATTGATTTTTGAGATATGGGCACTTCGTTAAACTTTGGAAAAAAATTGCAAATCTAAAAATATCTTTTCTCAAAATTTTGTTGATTTTTTGAAAAACGCACACGTGTGTAGTTAAATTCTTCCAGGAATTCGTATAGAAACTTTTAAAATGTAATTTAAACTAATTTTTTGAGTTATGGACATTTTGTATATTTTTGAAATAATAAATGGATTTGTTCAAAACTTACTTTTTTAGAAAATGCTAAAATAGGTACAGTATCGGACAAAAATTAAGCGACGCTATAATATTCCTAAAAAACTTTGTGACTGTACCTCGTATAATTAAGAACAATTTTGTAGTATCCGTACATACCCTTGTTAATCGTATTTAAACATTCTTTGCCTCTTGTGATGAGTAAATTGTTGTATGTTTTTATGCATTTTTTCATGGACAAAAATAAAGCGACTTGATCGATATTGTTCATACCATTAGTAGATAAACATCGGTTTTGGTCGGCATCAAATCTATATTTTGTTTAAAAATGCCTTGTGGTAAAAGTTTTTCTATTGATCTTAAAGAAAGAATTATTGCATCGTATAAGATGGGAACACCACAATACGTAATAAAACAAGAACTAAGGGTTTCAAAATCTGTTGTGTCGAGGACCATTCAGAACTATCGAATTAGAGGAAAAGTAGTTAACTGAAAGCA
Source organism: Anthonomus grandis grandis (assembly GCF_022605725.1). Classification (NCBI taxonomy): domain Eukaryota; kingdom Metazoa; phylum Arthropoda; class Insecta; order Coleoptera; family Curculionidae; genus Anthonomus; species Anthonomus grandis. The sequence continues at coordinate 3,386,914 of NC_065548.1, forward strand.
GACGGGTAGACCGAGAAAAACTTCAAAGAAACTTGATACAAAAATTAAAAGGATCTCTCAGGCAAATCCTTTTCTGTCAGCAAAGCAAATTCTGGCTGAAGCTGGGGGGCTCTAATGTTTCCTCTCGAACGATACAGCGCAGACTAGTTGAAGCAGGCTTAAAAGCATGCAAACCTGCCTAAAAACCGCTTCTTAGTAAGAAGAATATTAAAGCACGCCTTCTGTTTGCAGAACAACATGCTCACTGGACACCAGAGCAATGGAAAAAAGTACTTTTTAGTGATGAGTCAAAGTTTAATTTGTATAAAAGTGATGGTGTTCTTGAGATATTGACAAATCTCGGTTTCACCTGCATAGGATATGCTGATGATATCGTTATTATAGTCAAAGGCAGGTATAAGGGCACTTTATACGACCTCATACAAAGAAGCCTAAGCATCACGGAAGAATGGTGCACATCAGTGGGGCTGAGCATAAATTCAGCGAAAACTACTATCGTACCATTCACTCGTAAAAGGAAAATGCAACCCACCAGGGACATCCACCTGGGCGGACAAGTTGTACATACATCGGATGAAGTAAAATATCTAGGAGTGACACTGAATAGTAAGCTTAGTTGGAACAAGCATCTAGAATTCACAGTAAACAAGGCCACTAAAGCCATTATGATCTGTAGGAACCTAGCGGGTAAAAACTGGGGATGCTCCCCAAAAATACTGCGATGGATGTACACCATGATGGTTAAACCCATAATCACATATGGGGCAGTGGTGTGGCATGACACTACAAAGTTAAGTACAGTAAGGCGTAAACTTGACAAGGTTCAAAGACTTGCATGCGTATGCATCACAGGAGCTATGAAAACATGCCCCACAGCAGCACTGGAGGTCATAGTTGACCTGGCACCTCTTCACCTGGCAGTAGAGGGAGCTGCTAAAAGGGCCATGTTCAGATTAGCAAGGGATAAAACGAACAGTAGGGACATTGATCAGAGAGCCTGGGTATCTCAAACAAGATCCATTCCCCTGTTTGATCTTCCCAAGGACGATATAACTCGGGAATATCACTTTGTTAGGAATTTCAGTACAAAAACTGACAGCAAAAGTGACTGGGAAAATGGATCTGTCGCCCGCTCACTTAAACAGAATACTATCAAATGGTACACAGATGGTTAAACTAAAACTAAAACCGAAAAAGGAACAGGAGCTGGAGTATTTGGGCCTGGCACCAAATACTCAGAGCCACTGGGAAAATACACCAGTGTCTTTCAAGCGGAAATACACGCTATAGAAAGATGCGCTCAATTAATCCTGAACAAAGACTACCTCAAGCAGGACATCGCAATCTTCACCGACAGTCAAGCAGCCATAGCAGCACTGAGTTCACATGTCATCAGTTCTAAAATGGTAAGAGACTGTTTGGGCAAACTTAATGAGGTAGGAAAGAGAAATAAAGTCACAATATTGTGGGTACCTGGACATACAGGCGTGCAAGGTAACGAAGAAGCCAATATTCTGGCAAAAAAGGGATCTGGTTCTCAATTTGTAGGACCGGAACCTTTCTGCGGCATAGGAAAGAATACTTACCTATATGAGCTTACAAAAATGGAGGATCAACTCAGAGAAAGCCTCTGGGATGATCATCCAGGGTTGAGACACTCCAAGATGTTCCTTGGAACCCTCGACCCAAAAAAATCTAAAGCTCTAGTAAGTTTAACTAAAACTAAACTACGGATTGTAACAGGATTCCTAACAGGGCACTGTCACCTTCGAGAACACCGCAGGAAACTAAAACTAGAACAGACAGGTGAATGCAGATTCTGTGGGGAAGAGAAAGAGACCCCAGAACACCTAGTAACTACATGCGAAACAGTTGCCGAAAGTCGTGCCATGCACCTCGGTAATTATGAAATTCCAGAAGGAAATATCTCATTACTGGAACCGTCACAACTACTAGCCTTTATTAAAGCCATAGGATTGTACGAAGTAATTTGACTTGAGAATAACATCAAGCAGTAATTAGAAAGGGGCACACAATAGATCTTTTAGGTCGCAGTGAAACTTCACCCTTATTTTAATCTAATCTAATCTAATCTGATGGTGTTCAATATATTCACAGCATAAAGAAACCAGCAGTCTCACTCCGCTCGAAAATGTAAGCGAACTAATAGCATCCTTAGCCATGCCGCAGCCATGTTCTCCGGATGCCGAGCTCACTGTTTATCGAACTGTGTTCATAGGTGTATCGCCTAGTTCAGCGCCGTACTTAGTGACTATTTTAATAGCATTTTTACAAAGCGTAGCGTTTTTTATAAAAACTTTTGTATTAAAAGAGGGGTATGTCAAAAATTATTAATGAAGCAAAATAATTGACTTTGCCAAAGTTTTTAATAGCTGCAAATTTGGCTGTATGGCTTAAATAACATAATTAAGCATCAATTAAAGTTGCAGCAATGTAATATTTTTTTTTTGGATTTTTAAGGACAGTATTTATATTTCTGCCATTTTAACAGTGTTGCCATATTTAAAAGAGTTGTAAAATTGTATAATTTTACTTTAGTTGGTACTTAATAATATAACAAAAATTCGCAGATGTTAGAATTGTTTTGAATTGTTGCCAACTATTTGTCTTTATTTATTGGCCTAAGAGTTTTTATTTGTTTTGAAATATTACTTTATTTGTATAATTAGTTATTCTTAAACTACTATGTAGTCAGATGTTAATCTAAAAGCGTTACTATACAGGGTGTTAATTAAGTATGTACCATAAATTATTTAACAGGCGATTGTTTGAGTAATTTTAAGACAAAAAGTTCATATGAACATAGGTCCGCATGTTCTCTGGCGGTGTTATTTATAACATTAAGGAGCTAATTTACCCCTAACATGATTAAATTTATTAGGTTCAGTGTAATCTCGAACGGGACCTGAAGAAATATTTGTGGCAAAAAAATTGGGGCACCTGAATTTTGTGCCATTTTTAATATCTTATTTGATTTACTCAAATACAAATACAACTTTTTCGTATCTCGCTTATTTTTCGAGAAAAAAAAAAGTCCACTTAATTGCATATCCCTGGATCACACAAGGAATTTGGGGAAAAGTTTCATTTGGAATTCATTATTAACTAAGCAAGATACGAAAAAAATTCAAGAGACAGAAAAGTTTTATTTGTATAATCCACAGAACATAATAAAAATTGCACAAAAGTCAGTGGCATATATTTTAGTTGTTGTTAAATTTTAACACCCTGTATATTGAGAACGAAGAATTTCTGGACATATGTTTATATGAACTTTTTGTTTTAAAATTACTCAAAGAATCGTCTCTTAAATTTATGGTACATACCTAATTAACTTCCTGCACGTATTCTTCTATATCGTCGTTGTTAGATGTAGAAATGCGATGTTTATTTTTGTTTAAATATTTTGTTAATGTATGAACTTTATTTATATTAAAAAATCAATATTTGTACTATGTAGGTATTTTTATTTTACAAGATAATAACATCTAAAAAAATGTTTAAGTCCGGCTCTAGCCAAGGCAAAACCCACGTGGATCGTAGCGAGTGTCAGCGGCATCCCTACTATAAGCAAAAATGCCTCGCCTGCGTTAGTACACATGCACCGAACTCGCTTATTCAAGCCAATGTATTTTTATTGAAGTGCGACTGCTGGTTTCTTTATGCTGTGATATATTCGTCGGTAAAAGACTTGACCCAAGGCAGTAGCGGCTCGTCAGGGGACGCGGGTGAAGCGCCGCTTCACCACAAATTTTAAAAAATTTAAGAGTTTTAAAATCGACATCTTACAATTTAGTTTCTTTTATATTTTATAACAAATTAATTCTTTATTTTATTTGATTTATCAAAATTAGTGTAATCCTATAAAGAATATATTTGTAAAAGTATTCAGAAACCCGAGCGCGCTAAACATATTCTCATAAGAGCAGCGGCGACCGCCACCGCATGTGTCAATGCAGCACAATTAGCAGAAACAATAATCCGCTGCAACACCTCCCCCGCGCTTACGACGGTTGCTATGGCAACGGACGGACAAACACGCGGGGTAATTTACAGAACGGCGCTGCGTATGCATGCCGCTGCCAGGTTCTTATTCTATTGACTTAGTTCTTGTTTATCGGAAGTAAATTCCATCGCGTTCGGGAATTTTTTTTATAAAATGTTGCCGTTATATGACCCAATTTGCATCTTGATAGAAACACCGTTTTCTAGGTGGAAAAACGATGATAAAAAGGACTTTTTAAATTCAGAGGGACCTAAGCCTTTTCTCGATATAGAAAAGCAGGGAAAATCAAAAGATAGAACCTTCGTTCGTAGGTTTAGAAATCAGTGGTACTCTGACTATAAGTGGTTGTGCGGTAGTGTTTATTTAAAAAAACTATTTTGTCTGCCCTGTCTGATTATTGGTGTGAAATCGAGTGTATGGAATAAAGAGGGATTTAATAATTTTGGAAATGTGACAAGAGGTTGTAGTAGACATGAAGCATCTTCGGAGCACATTCAATCTGCCTTGTCCTTTGTGAATTTAAAAAAAAACCTTACAACTATTGAAGACGCTCTGAAGGAAAATTCCAGGTTATGTATAAAACAATTTAACGATAAAGTACTATTAAATAGAAGGTTTATGCAGTTACCTATTCGTGCTACTGTGTATTTAGCCAAGCAAGAGCTAGCATTTCGGGGGCATGATGAAACTTATTCTTCGGACAATCGTGGTAATTTTAAAGAACTTTTGCACTCGTACATATCGATTAGTAACATAGATATTCAAGAGCATTATACAAAGGTATCATCTATTTTCTCTGCCAATTCAAAAACTATTCAAAATTAACTAATAGACTGCATTTCCGATTATCTCGATGAACATATAGACCGCGAAATAAAAGAATGTAATTTTTTTTCTATTCAAGTGGACGATTCAACGGACATTCTTCAAAAGTCCCAATGCAGCATAATAATTAGATTTGTTAATAGTGCAGGGAAAGTGGTCGAAAGATTTTTAGGATTCTTCGATGTAAGTTCGGACCGAACAGCTGATGTTCTTTTTAACTTAGTTACCAAAAGAATAGAAAAATATGATTATCGTTCGAAATTAGTGGGGCAGTGTTTTGACGGAGCTAGTGTTATGTCTGGACATCTAAATGGTCTGCAATCAAAAATTAAAGTTGAAGCTCCACAAGCCGTTTTTGTACACTGTGCAGCCCACCGTTTTAATTTAGTACTCCAACAGAGTTGCAGTACTATACCACAATGTCGTATTTTTTTTGCAAATGTGAATAGTTTTCCCTCATTTTTTCATCATTCTTCAAAAAGAACTTATGTAGCTGATCAGATCATTAAAAGAAGAATACCTACGTCAGCAATAACGCGATGGACATCTAACTCTAAGATTGTAAATGTTATTCATAATGAATGGGATGTTTTAAAACAAGTATTTGCTGAAATTAGAGATGACAAAACTTCGGATCAAACTTCAATAACTCAAAGCGTTGGTTTCTTGAACCACCTCCATGATTTTGAGTTTGGTCTTTTCATCAGCATTTTCAGTGACATTTTCGAAATTACTAATATTCTTTTTGACACGTTACAGAAACGTTCACTAAATATTAGCCTTTGCATGTCACAAATTCAGAACACCCAGCAACTTATTAAAGAAAAGAGAAATGAAAACAGTTTCCAATCATTATTTGATTTCGTGAGTTTGAGAGTGTCAGTGCCATCGAATTATCGTCATGGACGAAAAACTTTGACGACCAAAGAACTTTTTCAAAAGTACAAAGTTCTATATTATGAACTTTTAGATACAATATTAGGACAAATTGATACGAGGTTTCAAGATTTGGAAAAAATTGCTTTTGTTTCGTTGATAGATACAACTAAGTTTGAAGAGTATTCTAGGGATTTTCCCATTGAATCATTAAATAATTTAAAAGACTCTTTCCCTAATATATTTACTGATTTGCCACGGCTAAAAAATGAATTAAACTTCATCTATAATGACGAAAATAACCGCAATATTCAGTTAGATAAACTGTTGGAACAGTTACACGAAAATAGTGACATTTTTAAAGAAGCTGCAAAATTAATTCGTCTAATTGTGACCATTCCTTCTACAAGTGTTTCAGTTGAACGAAGTTTTTCTTGCTTAAAAAGAATTAAAACATACCTACGGAATTCAATGACAAAAAATAGGCTTACTAACTTAGCAAAGATTTCTATTAAAAAGGAACTTTTAAATGAACTTATAAGTGTAGAACCATTTTATGACGATATCATCGATAAATTTGCAGCTTTAAAAGACCGAAGAATAGACCTTATCTTTAAAAAGTAAATAAATACTGCCTCGGATGTAACAATAAGCGTGGGTAAGTGTCTCTCTAATATTAAGTTTTTATTGTGTTTTAAAATTTTGTTTTTGCTGCTTATGGTATATTTTAGGTTTTGCGCTTCACCTCTTCCTAAAGTCACGAGCCGCCACTGACCCAAGGTACTGTAAAACATGGAGGTGGCAACGTGTTAGTGTGGGGTTGTTTCTCTGGCTATATGAAATGGGACCAAATTGAGGGCATTATGGATAGGTTTAAGTATAAAATATATCCTTGAAAATGTCATGCTACCTTATGCGGAATGGAATATGCCACTACGTTTTGTTTTCCAACACGACAATGATCCAAAACATACAGCAAAATGTATAAAAGAATGGTTAATTGAAAATAAAATAGCCATTCTTAAATGGCCAGCCCAATCGCCCGATCTTAACCCGATCGAAAACCTGTGGCAAATTGTGGATAGGCAACTTAGAAGTTAAACCTATAAAAACAAAGAGTACATTTTTAAAGAAATTAAAAATATTGATTAAGATATAATTGATAATTTAATTTCTTTCATGCCTCAAAGGTGCCGCCAAGTAATCGCAAATAAAGGCTTGTGGACTAAATATTAAGGGCGCAATCTGATAATGTTTTCTTTTATTTTTATTGTAAGCGTCGCTTAATTTTTGTCGTATAGAAATATTTAACTTTTCTTTCTCTTTTTATGATCTTGTTTATACGGAAGAATTTTAATGAGTGTATTTGTTTTATTGAGTTTTAATTCTTCTTGTGTTTTTGCTTTTTTAATAAATGAAAAAAACTGTATCGTCGCTCTATTTTTGTTCGATTCTGTATGTAGTCAAATATCCTTGGAATACGTGGAGTCATTTTTAGCACTTTGTTTCTACTTGTTTTTGACATATGGGCCTTTAGCGAAAGTTTGAAAAAAATCAAAAAATTGTTTTCCTGAAACCCTGTATATTTATTGAAAAAAGTAAATTTAAAATTATAAAGTTTGTCATAATTATTTATTATACTATTGTGACATTTTCATAGCTATAACTAAGTAATTTACAAAATAAAAATATCTAAAATTATCAAATTTCACGAAAATAAGTACCTATTTATTTCTAAAACGCAGCTATTTAGGTATAAGAATAAGTTATATTAAATTAAATTTTTCCTTGTATAATGCTGATTAAATCAAGCTACGGGAAGTTAATCAAGATGGTCTCTTAAAATCAGAACTGTGAACTCTAAAAACGACTCAAAACGAAACAGGAAAATTTTTAAAATCAAAGGTGTTTCTAATTATCTTTATAAGCGCCAACGCTGCAGTACTGAAAATATTCTAGACCGATAGAGCGTTGTCTGTTATCATGGTTACCAAATTTTCAAAAAAATGCTACGTACCATGGGTCGTCAATCGCTCTATTTGTAGCGTAATTGAGATTCTATAACACTTCTCTTCAGTGGCGTATAATTACAAATAAATAACCTCAATCTTCTTAAGTATTGCACTTTTTCAAATAAACCCATATAAACCGAACGTATTATTTACTACTCTTTATATCTCAAAAAATCCTAACTATTTTTTCTCTTTTTATCTTAGAAACAGCTACTCTTATTCATAAATGTCCTAAACCTCCCTCTAACACTGGTCATATGACTCGCCAGGTTAACGATTTTTCCTTACCAATCCCTACATCCTCCCTCACCAAGAACTCACTTATATACCTTAGCAAAAAAAAATTCCAACCATGTTCCTCTATGTATCAGACAAATTTTAGAAGTTAAGAAATTAAAATCGCTTTTATTATCCAGGGCATATTATAGCCTTGACGATTTTTTTAATGATACCTTTTGACCTATGCTCTGACATCATTTTAGTGTTTTAGTTTTGTTCCCCACAATTCTGTTCGACTTTGTTATTTAATCTACCTCAGTATAAAATAAACCAAATGGAGAAAATACAAAATAGAGCTATGAGACAAATTTTAAAATGTAGTTGGTGTACGCCAATTAAATGTATGTTGAATGTTTTGAATATGTTGTCTGTGAAGCAAAGGGTTTTATTTAATGTGTATCTGTTTGTTTTTAAACTTAAACATAATTTGTTACCTAACTATTTGTGTAATCGATTGAAGGTATTTAGTGATATTCATAGTTATCATACAAGAAATCGTACAGATTTTATTTTATTGGAACGGTGCAATTCGACCCAAATGCAAAACTCGGTTTTATATAAGGGATTATCTGAATTTAACAAATTACCTGTGATAATAAAAAACTGTGATAATCTAAACCGGTTCAAAAGGCTCCTAAGAAAATGTCTTTTAGATAACTGTTAGTACAGATAGTTATGATTGTTTATTTTAATTTAACAGATTTTAGCCCGTTTTTATTTATTTTATTTATACATCTTAGCACTGTAGGTTTATTCTCGTTTCTTTTGTTTCTCGTCCTTAATATAAATATTTTACATGTTTATTTTTAGTTTTACACATTTTAGCCCGTTTTTAATTATTTTATTTATTATTTGTTAATAAGTTAAGTTTTATCTTTGTTTAATTTTATTGTTGCCCCCTGGTATTTGTATTTGTATTAAATTTGTATTTGTATTAATAATGTTTTTGTTAAATTAGGTACTGTAGGTTTATTCTTGTTTCTTTTTGTTTGTGTCCTGTACATACATTACACTTTTTATTTTTATTTAATTTTCACATATTTACAAATGTTGTTTTTTTTTTTTTTTCTTCTATTTCTACTATTGTAATAAGACTAATAAGGCAAACTTGTACTTATATGTAGCTTTTTTATGTTAAATAAATGCTTTATTACTATACTTTCCTATTAAATATTTTAATTTACTTCCTCTAAATTCTGTTTTATTGACAGCTTACTTATTTTTTAATCAAATTTATCAAAAAGATGCTTTTTTTTTCAATCTGTTTTTTTATAATTAATTTTGGTAATGTGTGTAAATATTATGGTAAAATGTTTTAGATGTTATGTTTGTTTGAAATTTAAAGTGAATTTGGATTTTTTTAGTTTTTAGGATGCTTCTACACAAGATTTTGTTTTGTCTTACGTAATATAGCACATTTTCTTTCTATTTGATCTAACGTATTATAACTGATCGCGTCTCTTTATCTTCGTCTTGCAGATGCGAAAAGTGAAGCGGCCGGTGCCGGTCGGATGTCCTCGTCCAGTTCCAGCTCGGACAGCGACAGCTCGTCCTCGTCCATGAGCAGCAGCTCTAGCGATTCCAGCGACAGTGAAGCAGGTTAGCTCCCGCCTCTTAAATTATCGTTTTAAATTTTTTGGACGCTCTCACTCTCTCTCTCTCTCTCTGTCCGTCTCTACCAACCCTCTCGACTTAATAATACGTGGGGACACTGGAAATACCGGATTCGTACTAAGAAATGTTAATATTGAAAGAGTTTCCTCGGTGCATTATGGATGTTTTAAAGAGAGATATGTACTGTATGACGCGATTTTAAAAAAAATGCTTTTTGGACTTTGCCGTGTATATAATATTATGTAATGGGACGGTTTTAGGTGTACGTCGGTCTGTATAAAAGTGTAGTGCCATTTCGTTCTTTTAAATTATTGATTGTGAAACTGGGAAATAAAACCCGGTTCTCAATATTAGTCTGCGGACTTTTTTTTTTTTTTTAATATAATTTTGGTTGTGAACCAAGTCTTGAGATTGCAATACGTTCGACGCAAAACAGCTAATTTAAGTGGCACACTTTTGTTTTGTCTGCCCAGGATGACCCCAAGTAAAATAAAAGCGATTACATATTATTTTGCTTAAACGACCATCCTGCACAATAAATGCAATAATTTATGAGACAAATCGAACAAACGGTCGTATCCTTTAATGATATTAGCGACGGTAATAATCGTAATATTACCCTAAATTATAGAGACACAGTCTTAATTTCTCGTTTTTTTTTTTTTTTAAGTTAGTTAAGTGACAGTATTGTAAATATCCATCAAACAAATTCGTTTTATTTTTTTTTTATATTATGGATCGGGAAGTGAACATTGGCGTTAAGGTAGGTTGAAAAAGATCTGTCCGGAGATTTATTTGGAACTTAAATTCAAATACTTGCTTGTAAGATTTGTGCACCTTCATTCTCAGCCTCCATTACTAGCTTTGGCACATTTGCATTCGAATTTCTTTATAATAATTGTATTTATGGCCCTTGGGCACCAATTGGTTTTGAAAAATGATTATTTTTCTTCAGTGCACATAAGTTTAAAACATAAAAGCTTAAATCTTGTCTAAAATGAGTGACCAATTAAGGAGTGGTTGACAAAACATGAACATATCCCAAGAAATAGTCATTTCTTACTTGATTGTCAAATATTTTAAGCCAGGTATTCTTCAATTTAATTGTCGACCAATATCTGCAAACTATAGTTCACTTTTCTGTTTTTGTTTTGCTGAAATTGACTACTGGTTACATTTTTCATAAGAGTAATAACAATTCCCCAATTTTTTTTTGCAACAAATTCTTACACTTCTTTAGTGAACGCAGATTTAAAATGTTGTAAAGACATGGAACATTTAAGAAGAGATAATTGATCTTAAATCTTGGACTTCAAATAAGAAGCAAAAAAAGTTCAATTTTTATTCAAGTCCCAAGATCAATATTCATTATTTTGGTCCTATAATATTGCTGAGTAATTTTCATGTAATTTAAGTATCGCAGTTCCATAAAGGGCACAGATCCTATTTGTATACTGCCCTAAGAATATTTCTTGTGTATCTCATTTTTTAAATATAATTTTTCGAAAAAGCGAACACAAATCCACTATTCTTCAACCTATGGTCATTTGGGACATTATTTGGATCTTTTTTCCAGTAATTCTTCCTGATTTTCATACTTCCTGGAAGATGTTTGTGATTTATTTTTCATTTTGCAGAAAGAAACACACAAACACCCACAGTCAGTCAGAGATTTTATCTCACCACTATTCTACAACTTTTGATTCTTTGGGAATCATTTAGGACCTTTTCTTAAAAGCTTTTCGTGTCTCATTTCTAAATTTTGACCAATTTTGCAAAAAGAAATACACGAATATCCACAACAAGTCAGAAGATTTCATCTCGCCACTATATCAAAGCACCCAAAGCTATTCTACAGCTTTAGGTGCTTTGGGAATCATTTAGAACGTTTTCCTGAAAGCTTTTCGTATCTCACTTTTAAATTTTGTCTAATTTTGCAAAAAATAAACACACGAATATCCACAGCAATTAGAAGATTTCAGCTTCTAAACTATTCCTTAACCCTTAGTCCTCATTTGTACCAGAAGTTCACGCCGCATTCATATCACCTGGAAGATTTTCAATCACTTAATAAAACATAGGGACTACAATAGAGACCTCTTACTGAAAAAAGAGTTTCACCCTGATCCAATGCAATATCCAGTGTTTAAATGTGTTGGTCGTCTGGAACGACAAGTCTTTTTCAACCTTAACGCCCGCTACTACGTCCATTTCAACTTAGACTGGAACAAACCCGATTTGTTTGGTGGAACCCGTTTTTTTTCTTCTCTCCTTTAGTTTTAGAATTTGAAACGAATAACTTTAAAGTGTAAACAAATATTAGTTCCCTCGATGGACCGGTACTGAGTGCATTCGAGTGAGTTGGAGAAGCAACGAGCACATAACCAGCCATACAGGTCTTACCGCAACTATCCTACTATTTTTTTTCTCTCTCGTAACGTATAGTATTATTCTTGTCTTTAGCTAAGTTTATTTTACAATTTGCCGGAACGCTACATTTTACTATGCAGACAATGTGTGTGGCGGCTGCTAAGATTCTTGTTTATGTAAATTTGTTTTAATTGGTTATAGCATACGCAGGAAATTGATTATATTATTTTCCAGTAGGGATATGACTTGATTAGAAGCCAAATAAGTTTCTTCTTTAAAAAAATAAATCCTACTTTCCTTTTTTTGCTATAACCAAAAGAAAAAAACTTACATATTTACATCCCAGTTTGTATAAAGCATTGATAGTGGTAACTGTATGGTTAGTAATTGCCAACGCTGGCCTTCCATTCACATTGTTTGCACTCAGGCAGGCTGATATTGCACAGAAATGAAACCCCTAAGTTGGACAAATAAATTTTTGTCGATATAATTATTAAATAATTGTTGCTTTCGTGTATATTATGGTAACGGCTACAAATGAATACTTAAAGACGTCATGGATACGAAATGGTCCATATCAAAAATAGTATTACGTACGGCCGCATAGTATGTATTATATTTTACGTAAACAGCAGTAAGGGCAAGTTTTAAATGTATGTAAATTGTTATTAAACGTTTCGTATTGTAATAATTTATCGAGCAAGGGCGGGTGGGCTTAGAAACGGTTTTGTAAATACGTTTTTTTTTGTTTTGTAATTCAGGGGATTTTTCAGAGGAAATTGAAGCAGTAGTGGACCTGTTAGCCTAAAAGAGCCCAAAAGGGAAAAAAATATGTTAAAGCTTATTTCTTGGCTCATTCGCCGCTTGCTTTATATCTATAATAGTAAGTACAGGTTTAAATAGCTCAGTATGGTTGTACATGCTGTCCATTCACTGTATTCTCGATTTCGTTTTTTTTTTATATAAATATTTTTTATTATGTAGCACTCATTCAAAACTTTACAAATATAATAATATATTATTAATTTTTTCTTTTTTTTTTCTCTCTCTCTCAATCGCTAGATTCCCGTTATTTTTGGCGATGTACATAGTTCTATTGCGCAGTTTATATCCTTAATATCTTGCCTGCTAAATGTAGTGTTCTCGCTGCCGCTGACATTTGTTGTGTACTTCATTAGCTAAAGACAAGTCTGTAATATAAATCTTACTACTCAATATAAGAGTGTTAGTAGTAACTATTGTCTAATAAAATTTATTATTAAATTTATTGTAAGTGGTGATTTTGTTGACCTTTATTGCGGTAAGACCTGAGCACTTTCACTTTTGTGGTTGCCAAATTGGTTACACCTCAAATATTATACATAACATACCAGGGTAACGCACAAGGGAATTTGAGAAGCCGAATTCGGTCAGGTTTGAATTGATTTATACAATAAACGGCAAAAATATGGGACAAATTCAATAAAAAATAAATGAGGGCTGAAAACGCTCACACATGAGGGGCCTAGTATCAAAGATGGCAATCTCCATCATTTTGATTTTTTAGCAAAGCACAAAATTTTGCTATACTTTTATTCTTCTGGATATTAAAGCAAAAAGGCTTCATATAACAGAAAATGGCGAACTACGGCAAATTGTAAAGAAAGTTTAGCTAAATTCCTAACCATTTTAAGAAAAAATAGGCAAAACTGATGGAAAATGCCGTTTTTGATACCAAAACTAGTTGAAATGAAATGCTAAATCTTATATAGTATTTTGAAGAGTTTTTACAAATAATTTAATTTATTATATAATTAAAGAAAACATATTTTTATCAAAATGATGTAACTAGAAAACATTTTGAAACATGAATGAATGAATTATATCAAAATAGAAGGAACTTCTTCAATAAATTCACAGGTGGCTTCTTCAGTTTCTTCATCAACTGTTAACGTAATATTATCTTCTCCTTCTTTAACTACTAGCTCCTCTTGTTTGATATCATTAGAGAGAACATCTTTATAAAATCTAAGCTCTTCCAGGGACCTCCAATTATTACCAAAGTGCTTAGTAAGTAGTTTATCGACATCTTTAAGTTTCAGCGAATTAACTTTTTATAGACCACTTTCTATAATAAGAGGGTCAATCATATTATGAAGACTACATCCTTTCTTTAAAACACTTTTAAATGTTTGCAAATTATTTTTGTAACGTAATTATCCTCTGATGGTAACATTTCCAGTTTTACATTTTTGTAGGATGAACCGTTTTGTATTTTTGAAAGAAAAATGCCATATACCGGTTGGTCCTAAAACACTCGAGATTGTTTCTTTCCAATTGAAAACCTTACAATTTTGACCTAAGTGACTAACTGTGGCGTTTTTTGAAAACAATTCCAAATAGGTTGTTGGCTGTGTTAAAACTTCCAACTTTTTTATCTCTTTTTCAATATTGCCAAGGACCCTATCAGCTGGCAAGAAGGAATGACCAACTACCGGAAAAATTACCTCTATGGTCTCAACATGTTTTGGCCCTTTTGACGAAAACCATTTGCAACACATACGGATAAGAGTAGTATTCTTGTTTTGGCCACTACAACCATCTGCCATTAATCTAACGGTGGTGTCTTCTTATTGGTCAAAGTGGAGAACGACTTATGGAGATTGCCGCGTTTGATTCTTATGCCATGATTGCATGCTATTTTATATGCGGATAATGCCGCTTTTGATTCTCATGACCACCTTTTTTATAGAGAGCTAAGAGTTTGATGTAACTACCTTATTTTTGGTAAAACGTGGAAATTGCCGACTTTGATACTAGACCCCTCACATGTCGATTAATATTTTTGGTTGTGCATTTTTTTTCGACAAAAATTGTGTATACTAATATAGTCAATACCAACTTTCTTATTTTAACACCCTGAATGTGATTACATTTTTGGATTCTACATAGAATCATAAACATTCTGGTGTATGATGTGCCATACTTTTATTCGACTGTTTCTAAGATACGCGGTTTTGAAAATTGCTGTTTTTATGAATTTAAAAGCCTCTAAAACTTATTCTACTAAAAATATTTTTAAAAAAACGGATGTTTCTGTTCTTGCTTTTTAATTCCTTTTTTCTGAAAACATACATATACATGTCAAAAAATATGTAACAACAAATCCACTTAAAATTCTTATAGAAAAACAAGCACTACTTAACTCTGTCTAAAATTGTAAATTGAGCTTCAATATATTCAAATCCTTGAAGAATTATTGAAAAAAATCTAAAATGACAGTAATGGCAAGAGTTGAAATAGCTTGGTTATAGTTATTTTCTATAATTGAGGCGCCCAATTCCAAAACTCTTTAGATCCGTGCTAACCAATTTTACAGGAGAAGAGAAAAACTTCGGATTTCTTGTAAGAACAAATTTTTGTGGTTTAAAATGAAAATACACATTTATGACAACTGTTTATTTAAATATTTGTTACTAAGTAGTAAATTTTTGTTTAAAAGAAGTAGTTATGGACAAAAATAATAGGGATATAACAAGTTTTGCTACCGCACCATGTAACTAAAAAGTTTTGTTTCAGTATCTGTAGGATTTAGGGAGTTTTAAATAAGTAAAAGTTTATAATTTAAAAACAAATATTTTTTTTAATGAAACTTAAAAATTAAATTCTTAGTCCATCGTCTTCTTCCATGGGTTCCATTCCTTCTTCTTCTTCTTCAACTTCTGTATCATAAAGTGATTCAATGGCGTTGTCAATTACTTTTTTATAAAATGTTAAATCGACCTCTTCAATGTTTCTCCACTCTAAACCAAAATGTTTTTTTTAATAAAGCATCCACATCCTTAAGCTTGGCTGGTTTTACTGCACATTTCTTAGGAAGAGGCTCTAAATTTAAGGTAGCCAAGGTTTTTCCTTTTTTCAAAACGGACTTCTATATCCCGAAATCGCTTTTGTAATTTACTTTCCCCTTTACGAACACTGCGAGCAAATCATACACAACATCCGCAAAAACTAAATATTTGGGCAAGCATTTTAAATAATAATATTATTGGACCTTTTTTTCGATCGAATTTTTACTGGAGACAGGTATTTAGAGTTACTTTAAAATGACTTAATTCCAACTGTCACAATTTCTTTTCCAAATCAGCTTAATATGCCAAATAGATCTGTTTGGCTTCAACAGGATGGTGCCTCACCCCATTTTGCTGTTTTGACAGTGGATTGGTAGGAGGGGTCCTACGGAATGTCCTGCAAGATCCCCAGATTTCACACCTCTGGATTTTTTTCTTTGAGGGTGTTTAAAATCAAAATTTTATAAAGAAAGGCCACGCAATTTAGATGATCTAAAATTTAAAATTAGATAAGAAATTAACGAAAAAACTCTTAGCAATGTTTCGGATGAGTTTTCAAATAGACTAGCATTTTGCCAAGAAGTGAATGGTGGGCATTTTAACAACACTTAATAAAATATTTAATTCTTTGAGTTTCTTTTATAATTTTACGTATTACGTATACGTTTTCAGAAAAAAAAAATTAAAAAGTTAAAATAGAAAAATTAATTTCGTTTTCTTCTATTTTTAGTAGAATAAGTGTTAGAAGCTATTAAATTCATAAAAAGCAGCAATTTTCAAAACCGCGTATCTTAGAAATAGTTGAATAAAAGTATGGCATGTAATACTTCAAAATGTTGCTAATTTTGTGTATAAGCCAAAAATGTAATCACATACAGGGTGTTTAAAATAAGAAAGTTTGTATTAACCACGGCTACATGAGACAAATTTTTGTTGAAAAAAAAGCGGAACCAAAAATATTAATCGACGCGTGCGAGAGCTTGTTCGAACACGCTCTCATTTATTTTTTAATAAATTTGTTCCATATTTTTGCCGTTCAATGACGTACGTTTTTGCTTGAAAACACATCAATTGTCATAAAATCGGTTGAAGGGATAAATAAAAAGTAAACAACTTTTCCCTTTGACGTGCCTTTAGTAGATGCTTTTAAGCCTTATACTCATTTCAAATCTGTGTGGATTCTGACATAGGCCTAGGGGTTCCAAGCAAAAAAGTATAATATTCTGGATTCGACGGTGGAATAAATTTAAATCCGGAAAGTGTAACTGGAAAGTCCGCACTCACGCTCGTTGCACTCTCTGCCTGGTTCACAAGGGGTGCGAAATCAGCAGTTCTTTGAGAGCCAAAACAAATTTTCAGATGTCCCGAGTGGTAAACAGACAAAAAAGTCCAAGTTAACCAATTCAAAAAAGTCTCCTAGTTCGGCTGTGAATCAAGGGAATATTGGAACTCAGCTTGTGGTAAGTTTCTTCTCCATTTTACATAATTATAATTTACATACAAGGTTTAGTTAATATTCGGTCGGCAACGGCTTTATTTTTTATTTTTATCTGTTATAATTATTCTATTTGACAATTATTGACATGACAATTATTCTAGTGGAATAGTGCTTTTATTTATTAACATTTTTGACCCTGATGTCCAAGAGAAAAAACAATTACAGGTAACTCAAGTCATACCTCCACTTCTGGTGTTCAGATTGCTTTGATTTTTATTTTAAAAGTTCCTCTGAAACGTTCCTTAGCTTCTATTAAAAGAACCATGAAGCTTTTTTATTCAAACTTTTACAAATTTCCTTTATTTATTTAGAATCTCGTCAAGATAAGCAGGAACTTACACATCACTCATATAATATAATAATTGTATACAACAGTGACTCTAATATTCTACATTTTTGCATAAAACATTTATTAAAACCTATTCATTACTTTGGATGTGTTGTATGTTGAAGTGGTACATTTAGATTTCTTGTTTGTTTTGTGGTGTATGAGTAGAAACTATTTTTTAATAAAATATGACAGTAGCATGAAAATAAAGTAGACGTACATTTAAAATTGAGTTGCCACAATATAAACGTTCAGTGGAATAAATACTCAATATATAATTTTGCATTACACTTAGTGTGTGAAGATAATAATCATCTAATGCACCCCAAACAAGAATACCATATCTAAATATTTTTAGAAATTTTCTCAGCTTATAAAATGTATGAAAGTATCTAAACATCTTACTGAGAACCACAGGCTCGGTTATTTTATATACCTCCTTTATATTAAATACACTATCATTAAAAAATCATTCCTGATAAGGGAACATATTTTTTAAAACACATTTGTAGTGTGAGGAAGCTGATCAAGGAAGCAATCTTCTGAATATCTTGCCGAGCCAAAAGTTCTTAAATCAGCTATAATAAAATGGTTAGACAAAGGTAGATCAGGAAACTGATCTAAGCAATTATATTTCTTGTTAAGCACTGTAAGTAAATTATCCGAAAGGACGTTTGGTTAATTTTTTGTCTAAAGTCTTGTCTTGATTTAAAGAACGGGTATCAACAGGAGATGCTTTGATAAATTTAATAGGGTCACTGTATTGCTCAGTGGACAAAGGTGAACAAGTTCTTTGTGCATTTTTGGATGTAGCAAAGACGTTTGACATTGTCGATCATAAATCATAGTTATGGACCTTTTGGAGAGGAAAGGGCACGATTGAGAAGGAATTTTAAATAAGAATAAATTTTATATTTTGGATGCACTTTTTCAAAAAAGTGGTGTATCTAGCAATTATTTATATGGCATAAGGCAATTATATTGTTAATCTAGAGCCATAAGACTTTAAAAAATGAGATACGCTTAAGGTCATTAGCCACACCTGCTCCAATTGATCAAAGGATTTGGTTGGTTCGTTTCTAAAGATAAACCAAAAAAATCATTTTGACCTTAAGACTGTGAATATGAATATATCGGCAAATTTTTCTTTCGATTTTAAACCTATTCCCAAGGTCTGCATTTTAACAGATTTATAGACTTTGCTAATTACTTAAAGAGCTTAAAAAGCCTTAACCTGAGTCTTATTTTGCTCAAAAATGTATCACTCAACCCTGTCAATTTTTTCAAATTGTGTCCCTTTGTGGAGTATGTAAGTTTAATATTTATTTATATTGTTGAGAGTCCAAACAGTGTGATTGTTAATTTATATGGTTGAGATACTTTTGTCATCTTCTTTTTTTTTAAGTTCTTTGTTTGTTTTTTAGATTTTTTAAAAGGATAACCCAACGTGTACCATTTATTGTAGAATGGATCAGACTTAAAATCATACCAGGAGGCTCTATGTGAATAATTTGTAAGATAGTTGCAATTTTCAGAACATTTTTGAAAATATCATTCGGAGGATTTGGAGCGGCTATAATTTACAATTTATATAAATAATCTTCTAAAAGAAAACTGGAAAAAGAGTATTGTTAGTTTTGCTGATAACACCGCAATTTTTTACTCCAGAAAACTTAGTCGCATGTTAAAAACAGAGACAAATATCAATGGAATTTTTGAATGCTTTTGAAAGAACAAATTAGTGCAAGTAGCCTACCGGAATTTCAATTTTTGCGGACATGAAATGTCACATAAAATGTCATCTCAAGATTAGAAAACATTAAATATCTAGGTATAATAATAGATCAGTATTTTCGTTGGGATCAGCAAATAGAATATAATATCACCAAAATGAGATTTTGGACTCGACTTTAAATCTCTACAAACATTTTTAACGATTGAACTTTAGATCTTCGCTGTTCTTTAGAAAACTTTGTACTAGTTCGTATAAAGTTGTAGCGTCCATAACTATGATTTTATTGCATAAAGTTAAAATGTGAATAGGGTATGGCTGATTAAACTATTTCGTTTTGCTTAGGAATTTGAACTAAGCGAATAATACAGGGATAAATATTTGGATTCTAATGTTTGGAATATATTCGTCTACTATTGGTATTTAGTGTTAGTTTTGCATCATATCTACCATCTGAGCTATGCCCCCATTAATGCATAAATGCATTCACTAAAGTCAAACGAACATTATCAACAATTAATTTTAAAAAATGTTAGACGCGCCGAGCATCGATCATTACATAACTTAAAGGTTTTCTGAACTAGATTGTTCCAGTACCATTTTCCTTATGTATTGGAAATTTTTTTATTAGTTTATGTAATGTATATTATTTATTTATTTATACATAGTTCCGTGGTTTGTTTTCTTAAAATGTATTATATCCAATATCAAATCTGATGCCTCTATTGCTGCCCTTATTTCTTACACTTTGTGCTTCTTTAGGCTTAATATTAATTGTAGCTAATGGTGGATTCATAGTGACACTTCAAGTGCGAATAGGTTAAGTTTTCCGAACATTTGCACATGAAGGTATTTAAGATTTTTTTGAGTCCCTATAAATAAATGTATTTTCTCTTCAAAGCTGAGGTGATAAATCAGGGTTTTGACATTGATCGCCACAGCTTGAGTCAACTGCTATATTCTCTTTTGCGCTATAATGTATCAATTATATTTGTTTTCTATCCACTATTAATAAAATTGTCGCCACATTATTTTATGAACAACTCACACAGATGCATGTAAGATTATACTTTAAAGAACAGGGTTTCAAATTAATCTTGGACCCGTGTATTTCACAGCCGTCAACAATAATCCAAGTACCGCCGCGAAAACCGTCATCGCATCCTACCCCGGTGGCGGTCGTGCCGCCGGTAGTGACGACCACCGCCACCCCGACGGTGAACGCGGCGGTGCCGACGGTGGCGTCCGCCGCCCAATTACCAACCAGTAAACCGGTGTCGGTGACGACCCCGATCGCCGCCAACGCCCACAAACAATCGACCAACGATAAACCGCCGACGATACCGTCACCGGCTCCGGCCCAACCGCCCATCAGCACCGCCGGCAGGGGTACCATGATGCAAACCACGGTCGCCTCTCCCGATAAACCGAAATTGAATATTTTATCGCCGTCGATGGTCGAGGGCGGATATCCGGACCCGTTGGAGGAAAGTCTCGCCAATTTGGAACAGGAAATGGTCAAGAGCGAACCGATGGAGATGGAGTTGGCCGCTATTACGACCATGGCACAGGTAAGAAGCGATTTATTAATTTTTTGTTTAATAATTAGCCAGAATATTTATTTATTTATCAAACATTGTCTAACAGGAAATTCCTAATAAGACAACTTATGCTTGACATATTCAAACAGATGAACTTATATTTTTAACTACATATATATAACTCGAAAAATTCATCCATTTTCCCAAAGATGCTGGTCATTCGTTTCTATAAAAGGCAAAAACACCGTTTCGCCCGACTCGATCATCATCAAACCATAACATACACAAAACACCTGACATATAAATAAACAAAGCTTACAATTGTACTTTACAACTGTACTGTACAACAACACTGTAATTCTTTTTACAATTGTTTTGTTTATTTATATGTTAGGTGTTTTGTGTATGTTATGGTCTGATGATGCTCTAGTCGGGCGAAACATGTAACCTCTGTCGTTTTATTAAATGTTTCTGTGATGCTGAAGATTCTATGTTTCTACATATATATGTTAGGTAGCTTAAGCAGATAAAAACTTAACAGTCTATAAGAACTGAAATGATTCAGAAGCAACCGAAATCCCAAGCTCACAACTCCAGAGTATATAGAGACAGGCAAAAAAAATTGAATGATGGGTTTATATAGAAAGAGAGATTTGATGGTTACAAGGATCATTGGAGTAGTTTTGCTATTAAAAAATGTAGCTATAGTGTCATTGAACAGGTTGATATGATTATTGCTGACTTGAATATTAAACCGTGAGCTTAGAACATTGAATACACTATAATAAACATTGACTGCTTTGGATTGAGCGCAATATCTACACAGGGGATATTTTGGTTGATAAACATGCGTATTATTCTATGTTGCCAGTGATTACCCAATTTTAACAGAAGAAAAATAAAGTGATATAATAAATTATTGTAATTGGCAGAACCTGAATTGTATTCTTTATTATAAACCAAAAGAAAGGGTGAAATCCGTTTAATAATCCAAACTATTTTGTACTATAATTATACTATCAGTAATAATAATTAAGATTTTTAATTTGCCTTCTTTATGTCGCCAAATTTCCACACAGAACGACAGCGCTGTAAATTTTGCCTGGAAATATTCTCTCGATAAAGATATCTGGCAACTGCGCTCGTTGTTTACGTTTGGTTGGTTTTTACCTTTGGTATAGTTTTAGTATTAAAAAGTGTCTGTATTAAAGTCTGAAGTGGGTCACCTATATTAGAAAAAAGGAAATTCAAATCGCCCCTTTCACAGGCAAGTGCGGCGAAATTTAAATTAGCAAGGATGACACCTATGTCATTGCTAATTTAAACTATGATTCGATACAATTATTGGTTTTCTATTACGATAAACAATATTTAGATTACTTTCTCCTGGTGCTGTTTCTGTGTTCTATCCTGACTAATCGAAAGATGTTTTCAATTTGTGTTCTCTCTCAGTTGTTTAGTATTGGGTATAAGTTTGCGTTCGATGTATTTGCATGTCACCTTAAGAGCTGTACTTTAGTTCTCAGTTCGCTTTTCCAAATGCAAACGCTGGATATCTCCATCGATGATTTGGTATACACAGTATTCAATGACCTGGACAGCAATCTCTTTTACTTTACTTGTGGTGTCAGGGCGATTGAATATAATAAAGTTTTTCGAGTGATTTTTTGGAATTCCTAGAGGAAGCAAACAAATTATTATGATAAAATAAAATTATGATAAAGGAACACTAAGTAAGTAAGAACACACGAATCGCTTCTCTAAGGAACGATACTGAGCTTGATATTTGAGTTAAATTCCCATTTAATTAACTTCTAAAGTATAATATAAGTAGAAAAAATAATAAGGAAAACTTATTACTATATTATCCATACCTTATTAAATGTGCAATAGAACTTTTTAAATAGCCATGCAGATTTAAAATTTTGAAATTATCTTAAACGAATAAAGAATTTGTATATTGTATAAAGGGTTTTTTAGATTTATTTCGGTACTGTATACTCTTAGTTTTTTTAAAACTACTTTACATTCCTATGAATTTTTCCATGAATTATACAGGGTGTTCGGCACATAAATCGACAAAAAAATGTTTTGCATATTCTTGGGGTCATTTCAAAGCTTTTTACTCTAATACCTTGGGTCCTAAAAGTTACTGTTACGAAGATATGAATTTTTTAATGTTTTTTTCCTCAAATTACTCGCCTTTAAAACCATATAACTTTTTTATTAGTGACAATAAAATTACGATTTTTGAAAAATAATATTCCCTAATCTATGGTATTTGAATAGTTAACAGCTTTTGTTTCGACTGATTGTCCTAAAGGGACATACGAGGTTTTTTATTAAACAAAGTCGGTTTTATGTGCCGAACACCCTGTATATATGATATAACAATATACTTAATGTTTCTGATGGCTGTTGGGTTGCGTTGCCTATACTGCCAGAGACTTTTATAGGTTCCATCTCAGCCACCATTGAGTCGATTCTCTGCTTAAGAAGCTGATTGTTTTCTTCAAAAATTTCATTTTTATCATCAGTCTCCTTGTTTAGGAATTTTAAATATGTTTTCTCAACTTCGTTAGCCCTAGCAGTATAAACATCCATTATATTTGGATTTATTTTCTAGGCAAAACAACAAATTCCCACCTTAAACACGGTACCAGCGACGATGCCTCAGCATCTCATGTCGATGCCGCCCAATCCTTTGGTCGGAAACGTAAACATGAAACCGTCTTTGGGCGGAATGGGCAGTTTGCCGCCCAATATGAGCGTGCCGCCCCATCATAATCTGCATATGGATCAAGATATGCAGAGTCTGATGCATCAGGTAGGACTGGTATGTATATGTTTGTTACTAACTAATAATATACGGGGCCGGTTCAGAAAAAGATCCTTAGATGTTTTGTAGAAGCAAAGTTCATTAATACTCAGAATCGTTGTTGAAATTCACATCTTCAGTAATTTTCAATGTACAATTTGCATCATCTTCGTTCTGATACTTTATCGACTAACCAATGTGACTAATACAAGCTGTTGTGTCTGGATTGGCAAAAAAAATTCCATAAACAAACTTATTAGATAAAAATTCATATTTATCACTGGAACTGGTTGTTACCTGTTTTACCACTAAATATGGATTTTACGTAGGAACAATAGTGAGAAATTATCACAAAATTTTTCGTCTCGCATTTGTTGAAGCAACGATTTCATAGACCGGGAGATTTTTTTTTAACGAATTAACAAAAAAGTAATAAATCTTTTTTATTTAGTAACTATTCTAATTTTACTTAAATATCAATGATCTTAGGTATTAATTTTATTTTATTTAGGATTGCATTGTTAAAAATCTATAAAATTGTCATTCACATATTATGAAAACCTAAAAGTGCGATTATTTCGAAAATGGTTGCTCCTAGCGACTTTAATAATACAAGGAATTTATTTTGATACTTTTTAAACCGATATACGGGGCTGAACAAAAGTTAGCGTCCTCTACCGAAAACTGTATACGAAATTTTATTTTTCTTTTTAAAAGACTCGTATGTTTTAAATCTCATGTCAGTCAGTATGTCAATTGGTTCAGGACCTATGAGAAAAAAACGATAAATCAAATAATACTTTGACATAGTGTATTTCAGTTACTATTAAAGTTAGGATAAGGCAAGTTGACCTCAATCACATTATTTTGACGTAAGGAATCTACTGATGTCCCATTACCTTTGGGACACTATATACACACTAGGTAGTCCAAAAATATTATTTCAACCTTAGAACATTGAATACACTAGAATAAACATTGGCTGCTTTGAATTGAGCGCAACATCTACACAGGCGGCAGAGGAGATATTTTGTTGATAAACATGCTTAGTATTCCATGTTGCCAGTGATATAATAAATTATTATAAATTAGCAGAAACTTGGACTTGCATTCTTTATGATAAAGCAAAAGAAAGAGTGAAACTCGTTTAATAACCAAAACTATTTAGTCCTATATTTACACTAAACACTAATATTAATTAATATTTTTAATTTAGATTCTTTAAATCATCAAATTTCCACACACAGCGGCAACGCTGTAGATTTTGCTCAGAAATATTCTCGCAATAAAGGTATTTGGCAACTGCCCTCGTTGTTTACTTTTGGATGGTGCACCTTTCGTACAGTATTAATATTAAAAGGATGTTTTGAGTGGTTTCCGTACGTTCTTTTAATTAGTATTAAGACTCCCTTTTTACTAAAAAATGATATAGAAGTATTATTATATAATAATATATAATATTAATAAAAATTTGTAATTAAGTATATTATTATAATCTAGCAAATTTATTGCTGATTCGAACCTGAAATGCCGCAAAATTAATGTATGCAAAAATGAAGGTAGTATCTGGTCGATATCCAGCAACCAAAATTGAGACGCAGCATATGTCGTTTGCCAGCAACATATAGTCGGCGTCCATTATTATTTAATCAATATAATGCCCGTATTTCCCGGAATTCAAAAGGAGTTTTAATAATTTTTTGTCCAGATATTAACAATGTATAACTAAATCCGTTTATAGTGGGTATAAATTGCGACAAACTAAGGTTTTAAAATTATTGAGTTAGACGTTATAAACGGCTATAACTGCCAAAGGATATGGATAAAAAAAACATTCGACTTTTTAAGTAATTTTCACAAAAAAACTTTGTAGAGGTTTATAACCACTATAAATCGATTTAGTTATTAATTGTTAATATCTGGACAAAAAAATATTTAAATTCCTTGAGAATTTCAGGAGATACGGTCATTATATCGATTAAATAGCAGCGGGCGCGGACTATAAATAGGTTGCTGGCAAAAGACATATGCTACGTTCTATATTTTGGTTGCTGGATATCGATCGGGCGCTAGCTTCACAGATATGAAAAAATATCTAGAAAAACAACACAAAGTGGCAACTTCGGATAGATGTATTGTAACATATTGTATTCTACGTTGCCAAGTTGCTTTTTTTTTTCATTAACTTTTTTGTCAGGAATCTTTTTTTATTCTGAAAAATTTGTTGATTACTCTCAAAGTATATATTATTAGTCAGCAAATAAACGAACCTTTTAAAGAGTACATTTTTTTACCTGTTACAAAATGCAACACATTAAAAAAATATGTAGTGGATTAAGAAAATTATATATTGAATGAAAAAATGAAAAGTTGATTTGACATCGTTGTTTGAGATGGTGAACTCAAACAACCTCGCCTATCGTTTGCAGCTACGCTTATTCTACACATTCAATGTTCCAAGATTTCAACTACATATATCGTGGGCTTACTGCAAAAACCCTCTAAGTCCAATTTTGGTCGATTTTAATATAAGAATGCAGCTAAGTCCAAAGTGTGATTGAGAATAGTCTGACAAAATCCTGTAAGTCCATAAAATTTCTTAATGGCTTTTTTCTATACCTCACAAATCGTTTAAGTCCAAAAACCAAAATTTAATACAGCTAAAATACTGTAAGCGCGCTTAATCGATTTTTGCAGACTTTTATATTAGCAGTTAATTAATCTTTAACAGCAAAACCCTTTAAAATACTTCAATGGGTTTACAACACACAACAGATTTATCCCAAAATATAATAAAAAACAGAAATAAGAATAATGAAGGAGAAACTGTCAATTGGCTTAAAGTAAAATGCTTCAGATATGAGAAAAAAAGACCAGGGGTTATCTTGTACAGATACGATCATTTCTCTGAATTTAAAGAAATTAGTGTTTCTGGTAAAGGACGGCCAAAGATGTTGGAAGAAATAAATCTTAAAGATTTATATTCAAAAAAACTTTCAATAGTTCAAAAGAAAAAAAATTGTTTACTGCAGTTATGTAAAAAAGGTGACATACCTGAAGAATTTCATGGTTGGTACAAATCATTGCCGACATCAAAGACCGCAGTCGATTCAGTTCCTGGCTTTGAAAGTGAAGAGGAAAGTGATGATGTTTGAGTAGATTTCATATTTTTCTCCTTTATTTTATTTTAAAGGACTTTTTAATTTGTACCTTTTACTTGTATTTTGACTAAGGAATTAAATCTTATATCTTGAATAATTACTGATATTTATTCTGCAAAAAAGCTCTATTTTTTTCTTCATTTTCTTATATTTTCTGGTAAAAAATACGAATATTTTAAATTGTTTATAGGTTAAGTTTTAGCTTTTATTAAACCACATCCTAAATTCCCAGTTCCATTTTTTTAAATTATTTACTGATTTTTCCATTTAAATATAAACTTTAAACTTAATTTTCTCAAAACTATCGTATTGGGACTTAGAGGGTTCTTGCAGTAAGCCCACGATATGTATTGTAAATCGAGAAATAATTTTTCTTTAAACAAGTATATTTTGTTGAATATTAAATTTTTTAAAGGGTCATCCGCACTCTCAACATCCAACCCATTTACAAAACAACGGCTACAGTATGAAACACGAGTTCCACGACAATCCGCTCACAACAAACAATAACGGCATGTCCGGCATGGGTCTGCCGATGGAAGTATCGATATCGTCGATATTCGATCCGTTACCGAACCATATGAATAACGCGCACATCAAAAAGGATCCGATGATGAAACACGAGGGCGTCTTCGATTTACACGATAAGAAACAACCGTCCCACGGAATGGGCGGCGGTATGATGGCGGACGGACAGAAACCCTCAAATATCGCTTCGTTTGGTGGCGGTGCTGGAGGAATAGTAGGCGGCGCACCGCCGCCCGGTTACAAAATGAAACCGGACGTGAAGAACGCGAGTTCGTGGAGCAGTTTGGCGAGGGCGGGTTCGCCGCAGAACAACGCCGCCGGTAACAGTAGCAAACAACAAGTGATGGACAGTTTTAAGGCGTTTCAAAATAAGGCGAAAGAAAAGGCGGACCGCGAGAAACAGAGATTGGAGACGTTAGAGTTGAAGAGACAGCAGAAGGAGCAGGCCGATAGGGAGAGATTAAGGCAGGAGATGGAGAGACGGAGGGAGATGGAGGAACAGGAGGCCTTGGAGAAAGCTAGGTAGGCAATATTTCATTTTGAATCTATTTTCAAATTGGAAAAACTAGGTTTATTATCAAAAACAGAGTTGTTGACAAAGCCTATATAAAATATGTCTTAATTGCCAATATTACAAGTAACCCCATGTAGTAAACATATGAATATAAATTATTTTACAGACTTCTGCAGAGTGTTTCGAATACAAAGAAGTATTTCTTTATATTTTTATTCTCATACTTCACCTTCTACGGTAAAGTAAAAAAAAAAAAGTAAAGCAAAAATTTTACTCTAGTATATTTATTAAATACTAATTATATACAATATACAGTGTGGCCCAAATTGGGTGTACATGAATAGGTATCTTGGAAACTATGAGAGATAGAAAATTGGTTAAATGGGGAAACATTTTGGGCATTTAGTTACCAATTTAGTGCCGATTTCGGAACGATTTTATCTTTTTCCGATTTTGAAATATTTGGAAAAAATCAAAAAGTTGCATTTTTGAAAAGGGGCTGTATATTTTTTTTTATTTCAACGTATTTTTAAAATCTGTAAAAACATTATTAGGACAACTTTTTAAGGATAACGCATACCTGAACTCAGTTTTTGTTTTTGACGTTCCGGTTCTGAGATTCCACCCTCAACTTCTTTTTTTCTTATGGCGGTCATTTTGTTTTTTTTTCCTAAATTAAAAAAAAAATTCCCTTTAAAATGATGTATAATACTCTGAAAATATTTAATGTTTACGTCAAAAAATTAAATAGTTTATTTTTCGAGTTCGACCATGAATACGGAGGCCATTTGTCGTATAAACAATTAATATCTCTGAATGATTTAGCGTCATTTACTGACAATTCTGCAAAAGATTATTTATTTGATTTAACTCTTTATCTTGTTTAATAGATCTTGTTAATTTTTTGTTCTTGTTAGTGTTAAATAGTTTTTTCGTATCTAGTTGTTTTCGTTTGTATTTAGTAAGTTTTGTTTAAATTTTTAATTTCCGAAAATGGCCATGCGATATATCAGTGAAGAAAAATTTGATATATTGGAATGTTATATTACATGTAATAGGAATGCAAATCTTGCAATCGCCAGATATTTGGAACTGTATCCTGAGAGACAACAGCCAGGTTCATGACTATTCGCTAGACTTGTCACGAACCTTAAAACTCAGGAAAGTTTTGAAATTCCAAAGCCCGAAAATTATCAAAGAGACAATGCAGCTCGCGAAGAAAACATTTTAGACCATTTTAATGCGAACCCAAAACTATCGACTCGGAAAGCTGCAACTGATATGAATATACCAAGGACTACCATTCAAAGAGTCCTTAAAAAAATAAATATCTTTCATATAAGCCTAATATTGTTTAAAGTTTAAGGGATACAGACTACCCAAGACTGAGGCTGAACGTAGGCTACAAGTAAAATTTGGATTTAATGTATGGTGTGGTATGTACGGTAAGTTAACCACTCCACTCCCACTTGTTCTTAGATAATCACCTTATTGGGCCCTTTATTTATAACCAAACACTGACAGGTCAAAGATATTACCTGTGTGAGAGCTAATACCTGAAGAACAAATACGGAGTGATGTGTGGTTTCAACAGGACGGGTGTCCCGCACAAAATACTCGGGACGTTCAAAACTTGTTAACGCAAGCATTTAACAATAAACTTATCGCCAACGCTGTAAATTGGCCCGCTAGGTTTCCAGATATTACACCTATAGACTATTTTACCTCTGGGGATATGTTAAAAATGAAGTTTATGAATTTGAACCTCCTGCGACTCTTGAATAACTAGAGGACAGGGTTCGGAATGTCTTAAATAATAATCCGATGCAATGGCACTACGTACAACAATTTCCAACGACTTGGTCTTCATTAAATCGTGGTCCGATTCCAATCTTTTATGCCTAAATCTCTCAAAAACTAATGTCTTATCATATAAAACGACCATTCCTCAATTTATTCTAAACAATACCGGTTTGGAAGTTGTTGAGTCTGTCAAGTTCTTGGGTCTTGTTGTGGACGGCTCTTTGAAATGGGATTTGCACATAGATACGTTATCTAACTAAGCTAACTAACTAAGCTCGGCATGTTTTGCCATAAGATCAATCTCAAGAGAATTAGGCTTTTTCACGGCCAAAACAGTTTATTATGCTCTTTTTGAGTGACATCTTGGTTATGCCCTTCCATTCTGGGGTACATGCTGCAAGACCCAATTTGAGCGTATATTTAAACTTCAAAAGAGAGCGCTTCGCTACTTATTAGGACTGCCAAGTTAATTTTATAAAATATAAGATCCTTACTCTTCCCTCTTTATTTATATTTGAATCTATCCAGAAAGACCATCCCACGGCTATTCACTAAGGAATGTTGATCATAATCTTAATCTGCCAATTCCACGGTCGGAATTAGTAAAGAACTCTACTTTATATCTTAATACTTTACTTAATACTTTATGCAGCAATAAAAATGCACAACCATCTGCCTTCCGTAAAAAAATCGATGACTACTTTTAGTTGTTTTCGCAATGCCCTAAAATCTTTACTACTGCAAAAAGCCCTATATACAGTAAAAGACTTTTTTAATATTTCCATTTAAAGCACACACACTGGCGTTATTAGCTACCTATTTATTTGCAAAATGTTTGCCTGCTTTTTATTGTATGTTCTATTTTATTGTATGTTTTTTTTTTGAGACTAAGGTTTTTGACAATTTTATACATTTAATTGTGTGTATATTTGTATATAAAAATTATTTTATTTATGTATTTCGACCAAATTGGACAATTTGATAATTTGAACAGTATTTTTGTTTTGTTATGTACCTATTTACTTTGTGTGTATTTTGTATGAGTATTTTTTTTATGTTTATTTGTTTATATTTGTATTTTTTTTCCTTTAGTTTTGTCGATAAAATGTAAATTTTCTGACAATACAGCATTTAATAATAAAATAATAATAATAATAATATAAATAGAAACACCCTGCGCAAGGTAACTAGAAGTGTTTTAAAGAAATGTAAAAAATGTTTTAACTAAAATGGCCGTCATTTTGAATAGTTTCATTTAATATTATTGTTACAAGTAGTTAATTGTTTTATTTAGAAATTACGTAAAAGTATAAGTTAGTAAGTTAATAATAATTGTGTGTATGACAAAATGCCAATGAAAGTCATGGTCAACTCAGCGAAAAATAAACTATTTAATTTTTTTACGTAAATTTTAAATATTTTCATAAAGTATTATACATCATAAAATAAAGTATCATAAATCATTATACATTTTAAAGGAAAAAAAGATCTTTTCAATTTAGCAAAAACACAAAACGGCCGCCATAAGAAAAAAAAAAGTTAAGGATGAAATCTCAGAACTGAAACGTCGAAAACAAAAACTGACTTCAGGTATGCGTTGTCCTTAAAAAGTTGTCCTTATAATGTCTTTACAGATTTTAAAAATACGTTGAAATCAAAAAAATACAGCCCTTTTTCAAAAATGTAACTTTTTGATCTTATCGAAATATTTCAAAATTGGAAAAGGATAAAATCGTTCTGAAACCGGCACTAAATTGGCTAACAAACTAAATGCCCTACAACTTCAAACATATTAATTCAAAGTTTCAAAAACTCAGTGCAATTGATCAAAAACAAAATAATGAAGTGAAACAAACTATATAAATAAAATATTAAAATGAATGTTTTGTCTTAGGCAAGCGGTAGCAGAAAGGGAAAAGCCGCAACAAGCCGCAAGGGTAGAAGAGCTCCGTTCTTCACCAGGGGAGGGCAGTAACTCGCCCGGATCTCTCAGTTCTGGATCGGACCGATTGTCGGATCGGGAGAGGCAAAGGCTGCAGGAACAAGAAAGGAGAAGGAGAGAAGTGGTAAGTTAGAATTTAATCATGTTTATCATCATTTAAACAATTTAACACTCTTTTGTTTATAAGGGTGTTCAAAACTATTGAGTTTCTATTAGAAATTCGTAAATGGTTATTTTAAATTTTAATGGTTATTTTAAAAGGTTAAAAAACCATAAATCAGCTGGAGCTGATGGAATATCATCAAAATTACTACTCCTTTTGCCTGACTCAGCATTGAATGCCTTAGCTTCTGCCATAAACAATTCCTTTCATAATGGCATCTTTCCAGCATGTTTGAAGGAGGCAGTGGTTATCCCTCTTTATAAGGGTGGAGATGTGAGTGAGCCTTGTAATTTCCGTCCAATTTCTATATTATCCACCCTCTCAAAGATACTTGAAAAACTTGCAAAAATCAGAATTTTATCTTTTTTGCGACATAATTGCATTTTATCTGCAAATCAGTTTGGATTTCAAACGGGAAAAGGGACTCATGACGCTGTTTTCGGCTTTTTGGAGAGTGTCTATGTGTCCTTAAATTCTGGAGAGTCCGCGGCGGCAGTGTTTTGCGATTTATCTAAGGCATTTGATTGTGTAGATCATGAAATACTGCTGTCTAAGCTCAATAATTATGGCTTTAGAGGTGTGGCATTGCAATGGCTGGAATCCTATCTGTCTAATCGTACCCAAAGAGTTACAGTATCTGGATGTTTATCCGATTCCAGATCCCTTAAAACTGGAGTACCTCAGGGTTCGGTGTTAGGACCACTATTATTTTTGCTCTATGTAAATGATTTGGGTTCATTAAAACTGCAGGGCAAAGTGGTTCAGTTTGCTGATGATACCACCATTTTATGGAATCATAGAGATTCTGATAATGTTAGAGCCCAGGTTTTTAAGGATCTTAAGATTTTATCGGAGTGGTGTGCTGCAAACAGGCTTGTATTTAATGTGGGAAAAACCTTTATTATGGGATTTAAGTGTGACGTTCAGGGCCTTATGTTTAGTGAAAACTCCCCCTTGCAAAACAAATAAAGCTGTAAGTTCCTTGGTATTACCATTGATGGTCGCCTTCGCTTCGAAGATCATATCCTAAATCTTGCATCAAAATTATCCTCTGGATGCTTTGCAGTAGGAATGGCGGGGCATGAGCTGGGAGGGGTAGTTGCACGTTCAGTGTACTTTTCTCTTATTGAGTCCCACCTTCGTTATGGCTTGCCTTTTTGGGGTTTAAGCAACAAGGGATTATTAAACATAATTTTTGTGATTCAAAAAAAGGCAGTTAGATACCTATGTTCCGCTGGGTTAAGAGATTCTTGTAAACATCTCTTTATATCTCAAAAAATCCCAACTCTTTTTTTCTCTTTTTATCTTAGAAACAGCTACTCTTATTCATAAATGTCCTAAACCTCCCTCTACTCGTAACACTGGTCATATGACTCGCCAGGTTAACGATTTTCCCTTACCAATCCCTACATCCTCCCTCACCAAGAACTCACTCATACACCTTAGCAAAAAAATTTACAACCATGTTCCTCTATGTATCAGACAAATTTTAGAAGTTAAGAGATTCAAAAAGGAATTAAAATCACTTTTATTATCCAGGGCATATTATAGCCTTGACGATTTTTTTAATGATACCTTTTAACCTGTGCTCTGACATCATTTTAGTGTTTTAGTTTTGTTTCTTGTTAAATAATTTAATTTAAATTACTTCTTCTAAATTCTGTTTTATTGACAGCTTTACTTATTTTTTAATGAAATTTATCAAAAAGATGCTTTTTTTTTCTCAATCTGTTTTGTTATGATTAATTTTGGTAATGTGTGGAAATTTTATGGTAAAGTGTTTTAGATGTTATGTTTGTTTGAAATTTGAAATTTAAAGTGAATTTGGAATTTTTTAGTTTTTAGGATGCTTGTACACAAGATTTTGTTGTCTTACGTAATATAGCACATTTTCTTTCTTTCTTTCTTTCTTTCTAATCATTGTCTCGCAAATTACCCTCGTGTTTTTGTTCAAAAGGTAAATTAGAGTCAAGATTTGACATTTCATCCAATGCACTAATTGTCTCCTAAGTTTGAATAATTATCGCTGAAAATTGCTGACCAAGGCAGAATTCGAAAAACCCCTAACTACAAATTTTTGTGAAAAAAAGTTAACTTTTGTTAAAGTTATTGGGGAAAAACAAAAAAAAAGTTTTAAGTTTAACACCCTGTATCTCAGTTAATATCAACTTTTGGATATAGGTAAATATAGTTAAATCGTAATATTTTTACATCAGGAGTCTGTGGTTTTTCCATGTACCATTAATTAGCGGACACCCTGTATTTTCATATATTGTCTTAGTGATTAGGATTAGATTCCTGTTAGACAATAAATAAATTTGAATTTTGTACTATAACACTTAGTAATATACAGTATGGACATTCTTATTTTACAACTTCTGTGTGAAATATAAAATAAATTGAATGTATAATGTATAGGTAGAAAAGTTTATAAAGAACCGGATGCTCAATATGCGCACAAACCCATTTTTCAACACAAAATCGATAGAAAATCCGGTGGCAGAGAGAAAAGACGACCGCAATATATTTTCTCTCGCTTCTTATTAAAGAAACCGCAAGAACAAAGCAGCCGCCGTACTTCGTTTCTTTGTACCTGCTGGGGATTTAAAGCCTATGACGTAGAGATGGGTCAAACCCGCTATTTTTGTATAGCAGTTGCTATTGCTACTGCTCAACTGAAATAGCAGTTAAATATAGCTGCTATTTAAATAGCAGTTATTAAATCAGCTTTATCTGACACGTTACGTATGTGTATGTATGTATATTTATTAATACATATACATAATTTTAATTAAATAAAGTTGATTGTTCTTTTTAAGAATGTTTTTTGTCCCCATTGGTTACACAACTTAATTTTTTGACTTAAATTTTAATTAAAAATTAATCTACGAAAATACGATACTGGATTCAGGATTTTTCCAACGAATTTTAATTCGCACTTACAAACTTATTATACATACAACTGTTAAAAGAGAATATAATTCGAACTTTTTTAAAATTAAATTTTCGGTTTACACGATTATTACATTATATTCGTTTAAAACGGGCTTTAGAATTTGAGAAATAAATTACGGGGACCTAACTGAAAATCTCGGCGATATATTATAAAATATATATTATTATTATTATACATATATGTAATATGAACGTCCTCCTGGCTTTACGATATTAAATATTTAGATATTCCTTGTCACCCAATAACCACCTGTTCCATACCATCATTAATTTCAAAATTTACTCCATTTCGCGTGGAATATGTACCATTTTTCTCCCATTATCTGGGCGCGATGTGCAAGGTCGAAGGCGAAGCACTTGTACGAAAGCAACGACGGCGAAAACAAGAAAATTTTGGTGTCGATACTAAGTCAGTTGTTACAATCGTTCAAACAATTTAATTAATTTTCGGTTTAAAAACCATTGTGTGATAGTGGTGACCCTGGACAGCAACTAAGAGGATCCCCTTTAAGAAGACCACAACTATCTTAATCGGTAAGTGCCCATTTGAGTAGTGTGGTACATTCGTTTTTTACAATTTTCTTACTTAGCAATTACTTACAATTTTCAAATACAGTCCACAACCTTTTCAATTTTCTATTTATGCGTTGACACCACCTCTTTTCCTACCAATAATTGTTATAAATTGCTTTAAACAGAGAAAAACAACAATAAAACACATTTTGTTTTTTAAAAACAAACCATATAAAATAATGTGACCCGAATTCCTGTTCCGGTATATTCCGGTCGTAAAGCCTGCTCTCTCCACCTTACTTGCTAAAAATGCAAAATATCCGTAAATAGTGGAAAATCGCCGAATTGCGTCTCGCCGTTCAGTTTTGCTAATCTAACCAAAATCGCCTCGCTCATTTGCTCATTATTATTTTGCTATTACAGCTGCTACAAAAATAGCAGCTATTTTTTGGGCTCATAGCAGTTACAATTATTTCAAACAAGATAGCAGTTATAAAATAGCAGGTTGCTATTTAGCAACCCACCTCTACTATGACGTAGCCTGAAGGCTTACTCAGTGTCGTTTCGTACGGGAAGTGAGTTAATCGTGTTATAAGGTATTTAAAATCTGTTGTGTGTGTTTTTTTTTTAAGTATAATAGTGAAATAGACTATAGTTTTTTTAGTTAGACTATCCGATTTTTATTGTAAAAGGTAAGTAAAATTGGTTTAAATTGTTCAATTGTCTAATAATTTAAAAAAATAAATGAAAATTAATTACTGTTAAAAATTATATTATTTAAAATATACTTTGATTTTAAGTGACAAAATAATAGGTATTTAACTTGTAGGTATATAATATGTACAGCCTAGAGTGTGCATGTGTATATTAATTTTTTTAATTCCGTCCTAGTATTAGACAATGCAGCTTATCACAATGTGCCTGTAGTCAAGAATGTTACATCTGGAAGTAAAAAACAGGAAATAGTTGACTGGCTCAAGGAACGTAATTTTACATTTGATGCAAAACTCACCAAGACAGAGTTATATGAAATAGTGTCTGAAAATAAAAAAAAGTATCCTGTAAAAACCAAGTTGGACGACCTAATGGAAAAGCATAGACACATTATGTTACGTTTGACTCCATACCACCCAGAGCTTAATCCGATACAAAAAATTTGGGCAAGTGTTAAGAATTGGGTGGCAAGCAGAAATTCCACTTTTAAATTGGCGGATGTCGAAACTTTGACAAGGCAGAAATTTGCGGGAATTTCGAATGATGAGTGGATCAATATTTGCAACTATAGACAACATAGAAAAACAATATTTCGAAAGTCATCACCTTTTTGATGAAGGTTGTAATGTGATCTGTGTAGGTCTAGGCCTGATGATGCTCCGACAGGAGCGAAACACGTGTAGCTTTTAAGCTTTTTTAAGAAATTATATAGATTGGATGAGACCGTGACTTTGTGTCCTTACTTTTGTTTTTGTTTTCGTTTGGTCTCTTAGAGAAAAATGGATGATACGTTTCTATTTTTGATGAAGCATTGGATTCTTTCAAATTTACAGTAAATACAGGCTCATCTGATGAGAAGAGATCGACTGGTCTTCATCGGATGAATCTGATTAAGGTTGTAATACACTATCTGATAGTGAATAAAAATATATAATATGTAAAATAATGAAAAAATAAAACTTTAAGCTTATACCAATTTGTTTCTTTACACAAGTCGTTTAAAATACCCAATCCTTAAAAAAAATGCGAATAAATAATAATTTTCAGCTACCTATTTGAAGTCCTGTTTTAAAAATAATTAGCGAACTGCATCCTCCTGTAAAACTATTTTTTATTAGATTTTTTATGGGCACATCACAATGCTAAAAAATATAATTTTAATTTATCTACATTTTTTTAAACGAATCTCGGAGCAATTAAATTCAAATATATGCATTCTTAGTTGGTATTTCCACTAAATCAAACGCACTTATAAAATCGCTAGCTATAAATATTAATAATTTCAACAAGTGTGCCGCCTCCACTGTCTTCAGACCTCGACCCGATCAATAGAATAACGAGATGCGCGGATTTTGCCACCTGTTGATGTCACCGGTTCTTTATAAACTTTTCTAACTATATTGGCCCAACGTTACCTCTAACCTCCAAAATTAATTTCCAGATGGCCAACAAAATCGACATGAACATGCAGAGCGACCTGATGGCAGCTTTCGAGGGCTCGTTATAGAGTGAATCCAGTAGGTGTTTTGTGGCGTATTTATTTGTAGTATGCTAGGAGATAAAGAACAATGGTGTTTTATATCCGGACTCGTCCGTAGTCGAAGAGTAATTTATTTTATGTTTGTCGGGTTCGACTGGAACCGGGCGTAGGCATGCAATAATTATTGACGTTGGTTCTTTTTTATTATAATTTGACGTGCGAGCTCTTTTTCGGTTGGCGTAAAGCTAACATGCGGTAGCGTTGGCTAGAATATTTAAAAAAAAAAAATAAAGTAGAGCCTAATAAATTATACTATATATTATTATGTTAATATTTAGTAAACTTTGACACTTAACCGACACACCGACTACTAGCTTATATGTGATTATAATTTTTTTACGTAACCTCATTTTTACTTACATTATGTTAATTAAAATGTGCATTCATTTTTTTTAATTGTTATTATTTTGTAAGTATTTTCAAATAACTTATTTTTTTGTTGTTACGAATTTATTTATGGAAACTATTATTATTTATCACGGGGTAAATCGTATTGTACATATTTTCTTTTATTTTTAGTAGTTTAATTGATATTATATTGTATTAATTGGGTTTGCAGCAGGCCCATATATATTACACGTTTCAGTTCATTTATCGGTAAAGTAGCGAATGAAATTAATTAAAACACACTTGAGATACTCAGAATTGAGAAGGGTGTAAGTTATCAAAAAGAGTTTTACTATGACAACTTATTAATACCTACCAATTGCCTTGTAATTCAGTCAAAATTAGTGTTTTAATTAAATTTGTCTGCTACTTTACTCTTGGATAATAATCCGTTGCTTCATCACAAAATCGCGATTGTTCGAAACCGATTTTCCTTTTACAAAAATCGACTGTTTGCCACAACTAATTAACCCGTGCCTGTTGCAGCCCGTTTTATTATATATTTAGCACAAAAAATTGTATAAAAAATATTTGATTATCATTGTAAAAAGTTACTATTAAGGTTAGTTAGAAAAAAAAAACCTTTACTCTTCGACTACTCTCTATTAGGAGCTCAAAGGTAATCACCCAAACGTTTATACTTCCATTTATCCTTGCGTTTGGTTAAACTTTTTTTTTATATTATGGAACATAATAATTTGTAGATTTTACTTACATTGTATATATAAAATTAAAAAAAAACATTAAATTAATATAAATCGACGTTATATGTGTACATACATTTTCTTGGGTTTTAGGTTAAGTTCTTGAAAGAGGCATGTGAGTGGTTTCGGACTGGATATCAGGTTGTTTGTGAACCTGTCGGGGTTTCTTTTTTTTCGAAATGAAGGGATATCTATCTTTATCCAGTATTAAGTAATAATTAAATATAGAAGTAAAAAAAAATAATTAAAATTATGTACTTTATTATACGGCCGCTTTAGTTCGACTGGCTTAGAAGTAAAAATTCAATTTTTTTCGATTTTCTTTTAATTACTAACAAATTACTACCTAGTAGCGCTTTAAAAAAATGAAATTATTTAATTGTACAGGGTTTTCCGTCTAAACTGCATTTACTTCTGTATTTATTATTTAACAAATTCAAGTATCTGTAAAACTACACTAAAAAAAAAGACATTAATATAGAAGTAGATGCAACAAGTAAATAAATGTCATGTTATATAATAAAATTCCTTTTTCAACTGAAACTGGAATGAACATTAATTTTCAATGTTGAACCTGATGTTCGTGTGTCTATATTAAGCCATTAACGATGTAATTTTTAATTGCGGGTTTGGTCGAAAAAAACCAACCCCGCAAACAGAATCATTATAATTCTATTTCTTTTATGTAATTTCTTTAGTTTTTCCGGAACAACCAGCTCGGAAGAATTGTTAATTAATTTTTATTGTCTTTATTGTGAATTTGAAGCATGGGTACAAACGAATTTTTTATTTAATAAATATATTTACATTACCTCAGCTTCGTGTCTTTTATTTCTTATCAAGATATGGCTGACAGAACCCAGTCAGTAATAATATAATGAAGCTTCAGTTATGTAATTAGTGGAATAATAAATCCATAGCAGTGATGTTAACTTTCGTTACTTTTAGGTACTTGTAACGATTCGTTATTTTTGATACAAGTATTCGTTACTTTGTATTAGTGATTTCGTTACTTTCGTTATTTTTGATATTATGAGTATAATGATTAAAATTCATTTAATTTTATTGCTGTTTTAGATATAAACTTATGTACGACGTATGTTCATGATATTGGACAATCAGTTATAGAAATTTTTTTTGCACTTTTAAATCTCCTAATTTTTCCGAATATGCAGTGTTATATTATGATTGTTTAGGTATATTTTCTTTATAGTATAACGATTACGATTAAGCTGTTTTATAATCGCAAAATGATGTATTTAGACCGTACACAAAATGATAAACATTTATTTTATATTTTTTCCTAAGTAGGTATATTTAAAAAAATAAATAAGTGAACGCATACATAAGACAAACTTATATTCATTTAGGCAAATTACTACAAATCTAAACAAAAAAAATAACAAAATGAATGTGTTGGTAAACTCACTTAATATTAAATATAAATTTAATACCATACATTCAATATATGTATAACAAATTGTAACTTATTTCTTAGTAGTCTTGCACAAATTGCATTTGGCTTGTCCTTCGGAAATGACTATGTAATGCAACCAAATAGCACTACGGTTTTGTATTTTCCCTTTTTTTCCATTTCGAAAAATACGCTATTACGTTTCACAGCAAAATAAACAACATGATATTCTTTCTCTTTAGAACGGGGAACGGAGAATCCCAAATACTATAGCCTCCGGCTAATCATAGCCCATATACGAAGTAGGTGAATCCCAGCCAGCAGCAAAAAAAGAACCTTAGACATCACCGGCATCGGCAATCTGCATGGCATTATAATTATATTCTCTTTGGACTGGACCCCGCAACGCAACCCGTTACATTACATAGACCCCCCGTTCTCTCGTCGTAGTCGGTCGTAGTTCATAAAATTTTTTAGACTCTCTTGCATCTCGCTGTTCGGTTCGCATAAATTTGGCTTTTCGTGATTCGTTGTTTGTGGTTAAAGTAGAAAAAATCAGTCAGAAACGAAAGTAACGACATAACGAATAAAAATTAGCTTTTGTATTCGTCACTATAAGTACATCTTAAGTAACGAATACATAAATTTTTGACATCACTAATCCATAGTAGTATGACTGAGTACTCAAACTATCCACTTCACAATTTTTTTTTGAACGATTGTAAACGGTTTTATTAAAAATGAGTTAACAAACGAATTCAATTTTGGCCTGGACAAAATTTTGAGCCTGTATTTAGAGAAATTTGATTACAAGTCTTTTTGATATCTTAACATGTCCCTACAATGTCCAACTATCGAAGGGGAAAAAAAAGGATTTTTCAAATTCGATACATTGCTGTTATACTAGACGTAATAAGTCTTGTGGCAAATTATTGAATGTAGCAAATATACAGGGTGTTTCACTTTTTTGTAGCAGGACTTTAACAGTATTTAGAAAAATTAATTTTAAGGTAGGTTTCTCATATAAATATTGATCGTCAAACTTTTTGTTTCTAAGATACAGGGCGCCAAAGTTTCCCAAAAAAAAAAAGTTTTTATTTTTTAATATCCGAACTTTCAAAGATATTGAAATCAAAATTGGTATAAACAATTCTAGGATGAAGGGTCATAATCGTAAATAATGTCATGTTCCTACGTTGGCCAGTGGCGGAGATATGACTAATTAATAATGTTAATGTGACTAAAAAAGTAGCACGCCACTGGATTAAGTCGATTAAACGATCATTTCTAAATAGTGCATTTAATTGTAAACAAAAATGCCCTCTTGATATTTTTTCGTATCTGACTCCGTTTTCTCCTCAAATTGGGTTGTAAAAATCACTTAAGATTTGAAGATAAATTTATTTCAAGCGTCTAATAAATCGCAACATAGAACAATACCACAAATACTTATAACTTATTTATAACAAACAACAGATTACAAGAACACAACAAACAATTAACAAATTTAAAGAAGGTGTTCGAAATGTGAACCATTTTTTGCAATACATAATTCACATCGACGATAAAAGATTCCATTCTAACTGAGTAAGATTCGTGAGGAGTTTTCCTCCATGCAGTTGAAGACTCCTGATTATCTCAACTCAATTTGTTAATCTTCAAACGGCAAGATCTAGGTGCTATTTGAATTCCTATGCTGAACACAGCAATAATGTGATCCGGCATATGAGTTAGGTTTGTTGAAATGATAAAACCTTTGTGAATATTTGGGTAGACTTAATTTGAAGGGTATGCAATCGTTGGGTTACTGTTACTCAACCACATCTGTGAAAAATGACACTTTAACCAAAAAAGAAGAGGGTGTAAGAGATTCTACAATAGTTCACTGAAAACTTTATATAGAATTGACTAACTTAATGATTTAGGAGTGTATGAAAAGTGAATTTACATGGTAGGAACTAATTCTTACTGAATATATATTTTTTACTTGACAGTCTTACAAGAATATCACCTTTCCTATCAATAATTAATTCATCCTGTTGATATAATGAGGAGAAAGACATTTACTTAAATAAAATGCAGTGTACAGTACTAAATTTATTACAATAATATTTACATAGTTGTTTAATGAAAAGTTCAATTTTTATACAGAAAGTTTTAATTGCTGCAAAAAATATTGCATAAATACTGTTAATATACATAAATGAATAATTTTTTTGGTATGCTGTACAACCTTTGTAATCAAATATAATTAATTATTGTATGTACAATATGGTCACTCAATCATGAATAAATTATATTATAAACTTTCACAATTCAATTAAAAGCAAGATCTGAATTTACTTACCTATCACACTTTATTTGAGCATATTTTGATAAAATACATAATTTCATTTAGTGTCAATATCAATTTGGGATTCAAGACAGCATGCAAAAAAGGTTTACTAATTATTTTCAACCAGTTAAACAATTTCATGTCACAAAAAATTAACCAGATCCAGAAGTTCAAGCTTGTTAAAGCCGAGGCCTTCCTTATCAGTACCTAAAAAATGAAAATTCCTTATGAAAACAACAAATTCCCTTTTGAACGTATAGTCCGTGAATTATAACTGTAATTATTGTTAACACCATTGATATCACTATATCCATTAGCATATCCTCCATTCGTACTATAAACAATCTTGTCCGGATTTTTGATTTTTTGTGACAAAGGCAGTACAGTTTCCTTCATTTCCGAGTGTCTTTGGTCGTATTTTGCCTTATTATAAAACAGGACTCCAAATATTGCCATAAGCATACCGACTACGTTCATGGACGTCACCGGATTTCCGAGTAGAAACAATGAGGCCCCAATCACAAAAATTCTTTTACTACAGTTTGCTACCGCATAGGTAAGTGGGGTGACTAAATGTAGCAAACTGAAAGCTATGATGTTTTGTAGCCAGTTTAGTAAGCCATCTATAAACAGAAGAGCCATGATCCTATAATCTTGATGAACCTAAAGAAGTTTTGTTAATGCTTATCATAATTCTCAAACGTTTTAACAACCTTACCAATGCCTTTTTATTTTGAGTCAGAGTCCAAAAATCTGTATAGAGCCACACAGGTAAGAACATAAATAGTGCAAGTCTTCCCAAAATGTGTAGCAATCTTAAGTGGTGTACTGAAGTGTCTTTTAATACCTGTAGAAGTATTTAAATGATCTGTTTGGGAATGTTTATTGGTTACTTACTTTTTTGGAGAAAATATGTTGTAAAGAAAATCCCGCTGTAGAGACTAGAGCACAAACCAAGCCCACCATATCAAAACTGATTTCTGTTAAGGTAGCCACTGCCACTCCAGAAATTATGGGTACAAGACTCAAGTATACTTTATAAGTTTGTTTTTCACCCATAATTACCCTGGAGAGGATCACTGTGAACAGGGGCATTGTTGCCTTCACTGAAAACAGTTTAAATATCTTAGTTAAAGTTTATATAAAACCCAAGCTCATAATTCCGGAGTATATACAGGCAAATGAAAATTGAATGAGGGGTTTCTATAGAAAGAGATATTTAATGGTTATAAGGTCATAATCATTAGAGTAATTTTGTTCTTAAATGTAGCAGTGCCATTAAACAGGCCAATTTCATTATTGTTGTGTAAAATATTAAACCATGAGCAAGCTCGAT
The DNA here is from genome assembly GCF_022605725.1 of Anthonomus grandis grandis. NCBI lineage: Eukaryota > Metazoa > Arthropoda > Insecta > Coleoptera > Curculionidae > Anthonomus > Anthonomus grandis. The sequence continues at coordinate 3,430,673 of NC_065548.1, forward strand.
ATAAGGGTGCATTTGAGTGAAGTTAGTAAGTCTATTTTCTAAATAAAAGTGAATGTGTTTTCTAGTGTGTATAGGAGAGCAAAGAATGTCCTTAAAAGATGGATGCATCAATTATGTCAAAAATTTGAGCTGCACATATTTGAGTCTGTCTATATAGACATTACAGTTGCGGAACCACACAATTGCTGCATAAAATAATTTAGATTTAATTAGGCTATTATACAGGGTGTTTCAGAACTATGGGATCAAACATCTAGGGGTTGTTCAGTGCAACAGTAGAATCCATTTGAGTATAGGAACTCATGTCCGGAAATGCGTCGCTACGCCACTACGGCCCTAAGACGCGTTAAAATTTATAAAAACATTAATTGCCTAAATAGGTTCTCCTGCATTTATTTTGACCTTTTGTACATGATACCATAACAACAATTGCTTAAAATCAACGCTTAGCAACGACAGCATCCTGGATACAAAAAGTTTATTGCGGTTCATCGGCGGCTCGCTGAGACAGGCATGTTTAAGACCAAGATGCATGATACTGGTGTTGCTCGAACCGTAAGAACGGTCGAATTTGAAGAAGAGGTGCTTCAGCGAGTTGCCGATGATCCATCAAATAGCACACGTGACGTCGCTAAGAATAGGAATACGAGTAACGCTTCTGTCTGGCGGGTACTACACGAGCAACAACTCCATCCTTACCACTTACAGAAAGTTCAAGGTATGACTGCAGCCGATTATCATCCTAGAGTTCAATTTTGTCTATGGCTTCTGGATCACATCATTGCACAACCAAATTTTTTACAATATGTTTTGTGGACCGATGAAGCCTCTTTCACAAGAGACAGTATTTTTAATAGTAGGAATAGCCATGTTTGGGACGAAGAAAATCCTTATGCAATTTTTCCAAGAAAACATTAGAATCGTTGGTCTGTCAACATATGGGCAGGCATTGTTGATGATTATTTAATTGGGCCATACCTTCTACCGGAACGGTTAACAGGACCTATTTATCTGCGTTTCTTGCAGGAAGTTTTCCCAGAACTTCTTGAAAATGTTCCACTAAACGTTAGACAGCAAATGTGGTTTCAGCATGATGGAGCGCCGACTTAATTTGCTGTACAAGTACGCGAGTATTTGGTTCAGCGGTTTGGGCACCGTTGGATTGCCTGTGGTGGAGCAGTTTCTTGGCCTCCTAGGTCACTCGATTTTTTCTTGTGGGGACATGTAAAGTTTTTAGTCTACGAAACTCCAGTAGAATCAGAGCTAGACTTAATTGGACGAATAACAGCAGCATTTGAAATCATTCAAAACAAGGATTAAATTTTTAGTGTGATAGACCGCCGAAATCATGTGCGGCGTTTAAATTGGTGTATTGGGGTTGGAGGAAGACATTTTGAACAATTGTTGTGATGGTATCATATACAAAACGTAAAAATAAATGCATCATAATTAGTAGTTAATATTTTTTCTAAATTTAAACGCGTCTTAGGGCCGTAGTGGCGTAATGACGCATTTCCGGACATGAGTTCCTATACTCAAATGGATTCTACTGTTGCACTGAACAACCCCTAGAAGTTTGATCCCATAGTTCTGAAACACCCTGTATAAAGTAATATACATGACAACCTCTGTCAATAAGGGGATATCAGAAAATACAACACATTAAGAGACAATTAAAAAAAATGAAAATCTCACAATGGAACAAACAGGTGAGATCTTGGAAAAGATCATTTCATTATTTGCAGTGTTTAACACCTTAGGAATTAAATCTAAGATTAAAGTATGATAAATTGTATATAATTAGTATTGCGCCTCATGTGATTTTGATTTTTTCTTAGATATGTAACTTAAAAACTAAATTAAATAGTACAATATGTCTTACCAGTATGCGCATAGGACACAGGAACTTTCCAAATACTGACATGACTAAATACACTTGCCATAAACTTTCCAAAAGCCAAAGGCAAGATTAATTTACAATAATAATCCCAAGGTATGTCCACGAACCTTCTGATGCCCCACATATCAAAGAGGGGCCCGCTTAAAACTGTTATGGTAAGCAACTGGACCATGGTCATGGTCATTGGGTAGGGAAAATGGGTTAACACCGTTTTTCCTATGATGTTGTTTGTAGAACTGACTAAGTACCACGATATGCATAATAGCAATACTTTGCACAACCCTTTATTTTGCGTCCAACTTGCCATATTCCGCAAGGGTTGGCTTTTGCCTGTTTTTGTTTTGTTGGCAAGTTGTCAGATTTCGCGAAAGTGAGGTTACGTGTGGCGGGTGTGTTGTCAACTCGAATAAATGTCAAGGTCAGAAAGAACAAAGAAGAAGGGGAAAATGAGGAGGCACAGGCGTGAACGAGACCCTCATATGGAAACAAGTTTTATACTTCCTAAATCAAATGAAATTATTTGACATTCAATTATAATAAAAAAGAACTGATGATATTTCAAAATGGCAAAGGGACGACGTCTTTGGAAAAACTAATTTTTCAAATGGTGTTAAGGCACGTACAGACATAGAACAAAACTTCGTTTCGTAACATTGTTGCGCAACATTTCTTTGTTACGCAGCGAAGTTCGGTGTTTGGATAAACTATCGTGTAACACAGTCGTATAATCTATAGCAGAACATTCTGCCGCTCCATCTTTTTTTATTACAATTTCAATTTGTTTAAAGTAGTTGAGTAGTATCGAAGCAGCAATAATGGAAATTGTTGCAGCAGCATATATTGTTATGCACTATCATGTTAATAACGTAGACAAAAACGACGTTGGTGGCAAACGCAGTTATAGGCTAGTAGTCAAATATTTTTTATCGTATTATTTTCGTCCCATAAAAACAGTAGACTTTTAAGAGCAAACCAGTTAGTATCATAAACATCTGCTGTTCCCCAAAAAAACATTTATGGTACTAGTGCAACAAAATGAAGAAAAATGAACGATCTGATACTAATTAAAATTCTTTTATTTCTAAGCACCTGTACCCGTACCTCGACTTTTCTTAATTTTAGTTTTCTGTCGCGTGAGTGCCGTTAATAGAGAATTTAATTTTTTTCGCACTCATCTACAGAAATGTGAAAATCCTCTGAAAGTATGTGCAAAGTATCATTTCTTATAATTTCAATACACAAGTCTCTGCAGATGCTTGGATTTATCAAGAGGTGCTCAAGGGACTTTTATAATATTTCATCTATTTGTTTGCTCTATTGTGCACTTGTGCGTCCTCATCTAGAATTCAGTTCCTGTGTTTGGTCTCCATACTATAATAATCATATTCATAAGATTGAAAGTGTACAACATAAATTCTTAAGATATATTGCCTTTAAGCAAAATGGAGTACCTATAAATTATCAGGATGAGTTGGACTATCAGCAAATGGAAGCCTCATTGAATTTGAGAAGTCTTGAAACTCGTCGTAGACATAAAGATTTGAAAGTATTTTACAACATTCTTCACTCTCAAAGCTTTTGTCCTGCACTTCTTAATAAAATAGGTCTTTATGTTCCACCTAGGTCAACAAGGCAAGTTACTTCTTTTTACAGCCAAACACACCGCACAAATTATGGTCACAATTCTTTTCTGGCAAGGACTGTTAGGCTGCGGCTAATCAGTATTCTGATGTAATTGATTGCTTTGAGGGGCGCACAGGGTTCATTAAGAAATTAAATCTTATTAATTGATAATGCTGTCTTAAACTAGAACTATAAGGTGTTCTGAATTGTGATGGTAATTGTACCTTTGTGTTAACTATAAGTATTGTCTTTTTCTTTTTTTTTTCTCTGAACTGATTGTTCCAAGTTATAGGTAATCTTTATATTCTAAGCTTTAATTGTATGTTGGGTTAGGTTAGTTTAATCATCCAATTATTATTCTTGTATTTTTTTGTAATATTGGGCCAAAGCCCGTTGATATATTAAATGAAATGAAATAAAAATTACGAGACAATTTTACCACTAACCTAAACTCTTTATTTTTACTCTCGACACCTGTTTCGCTAACGAAAACTTAACTTCTTTTCCCGAAGATGCTAACATCGTTAGCGAAACACGCGTCGAGAGTGAAAATAAGGAGTTTTGGTTAGTGGTAAAACTGTCTCGTAATTTGAGTGTCACACCAAAAGGGTTCCAACCATGGGACTAATTTTATTATATCTGGGATTTTTTTGGGCCCCACAGATGTCTTTGCTTCGGTCACTTTCTATAAAATTAAGAGTAGCTTCTTCCGACCACTCCATATTAATGTTTTAAATTTATTTAAGATATAAAAATAAATTTATTGGCGCGCTCTTGCTACGCATTTTGTTACAGGCTTAATCTCCAACAGATATATTAATTGATTTATTAATTTTTTTTTTACCAAGATAAAGTAAATCTCAACCATAGTTTCATAAAATAATTTATTTAAAAATCATACATAAATATACATACTACACAGATATGATACACCGTTAAGATGGTCCCTCCTAACATACCCGATCTGAAAAGCAAGGAAAACCATTATTGGATGAGGAAAGTAAATAATAATATGGGATATTGTTTCATTGTTTTGTTGATTGAATAGAATTAGGAACTGCCATTGATTTTGCATTGATTTTACCTTGCAGGTCAATTTGGCCTATTTTAGATTTTAATGAATACTGAGCACTTATTAACTAATTGTTTATGTTGTTCAAATCATAAGGATCAATAGTGATAAGAATGTTAATGTCAATCTGGTCTGTCAGTTTTTTTTTTGTAAATTATTGTTGCTAAACCATGGCCTCAAGTTATAGATTGCTCCATAGTTGCAAATTACTTAAACCAATGTTGGTACCAGATAGTACCCAGTAGTTAAACCCAGCAAGTCAACACCTAGGTACTTGACAGATAAATGCATTCCTTAAAATTTGGAGGGAACTGACAATCCTATTTTTAATAGATTCATTCTTTATCTGGTTCTAGAGTATGACAGATAGTTTTGCTTAATGCGGATGTGAAAAGGTAGACCCTATCTTAGCCTAATTTTTTTGTAGTTACTAGTATGTGCTAGGATAGCTTAATTGCTGATTTTCTAAGTAGGCCTAAGAGTTTATAGGGCTCCTTGTTTTTGTTGTGTTAAATAAACCCCAGAAAAGGCCACATTCCATCTTCGGTAAGTTAGCACATGTTACATGCCTAAGTCATTTTCCTATTTTTTTCATCTAATTAATTTCTTATTTGCATGCTTTTCGGTTTAACTCAAAAGAACATCAATGCATCCAACTTTTCAGAGAGCAATTTTATAAAATTTAACTTATTTACCCACACACCTACGCATTCCCGTTCAAACTTGCAAACAGGCGACGCAACATCAGCCCGTATCATATCTTTGAAATGACGCTGAAAAACCGACAACTGATGAGACGACGTAATATTGTTAAGGAATTACGCTGTTACGATGTACCGTCCACACATGTTACGGCAAACATGATGAATATGTATGTATGTACGCGGCTTTATATTATTTCACATAATCGTTGTTTTAAATTTGGCGCTAATTTAGTGATTTCAATATGGCCGTTACGGCTCCTCATTTCTTGTCGGTGTTGCCACATATACATTTATATATATATATATATGCGTCCATTTGACTCAATCAAATCTACCGCTAGGATGCGCACCATGAATCGCAAAAACCCAACTGACGAGACGGCCGTTTTTAGCGGGAATACAATTTCCTGATCTTTCACAACACCGGGAAATAAATTATAAACGTGCGATAAGCCTTACCTCAAGTTCCGAAATAGCTAAAATCAAGTTTCCTTCGGCCGGTTGTGTGATGTAGTTGCCGCGAGCAACGAGAAACAATCTCATACCCAAACGGTAATTTTTGTTCATCCCCAAAAAAAAAAAATTGCGAAAAAAACCCTAAAAAAAGTAGTAGTGTTTTGTGAGTGTAACGTAGTGATTTAAGCAGAATCCGTTTAAGTGTATTTGTTTAGTTGTAATAAAGTTAAGAAGAAAACCGACATGAATAACATCCCGCCGCAAGGAGTCATGTTTCCCATGGGATCCCTTTACGTGGGCGATTTGCACCAGGACGTCACCGAGGGCATGCTTTACGAGAAGTTTTCTACCGCCGGACAGGTAAATTCCTTCAGTTTACACTCACTAAATCCCGAAGATTTTTAATTAATTTTTATCTCAAAGAGGAATTATTATATTTACACCTTGAGCAATTAATAATTGTTTACCTTTGACCGGGTACCAGTAAGTTTTCAAAAGTCACGTGATTTCGGTGTATATCATATAAGGGAGTCGTCACGTGACCGCCGTCATCTGACATTTATTTTAGCAGGTGCACAATTTTGCACCTTTTAATTTAAATTACGAATCTTTTAATAATTTTTCGAAAATATTACGAATCAATAAATAATTTCCAATATTAGCCACAGGTATGCAAGAGAAAAATTTATATATCCATTTGATGCCCCCCTGTTTGGTCCTAAAGACTATTGATATTTTTCATTTTTCATTTGTCAGTTTGTTTTTTTAGGAATTTTTCAGTTGGGGTTGAGATAAGGCATGTGTGTGATGTTGTTGGGGCCTCATCTTTACAGTTTTCCTAATCGAACCATATAAATCCAATATATGCCTTTCACATGTATGTGGTGCCCATTTCCGAGCCTTTGAAGGTCTATACCTTTATTTAAAAATTAAATTTTGGAAATAGATAGGGTGCTCTATGAAAGATGCTTTAGCTCCACAAACAAAAATGTATTATAAGATTCTATTCATGTCCATATAAAGATTTGTAATTGCCGAGGTCTAAGAATATTAGTCTGATATGGTTAATATTTCAACCGAGAACTAACTACTTTTAGCACATGATCTTGTCGAGGTTTAAGGAATGTTAAAAAGAATAAAATAATTTTTTATATCAAATCTTTTATTAAATCCATAAAACATGTAGTTACAACAATACACATTTTTTATTACCTATCTGAGGTGTGGATTTTGTCGGTAAAAAAAATTCTAACTTAGTTAAGTATACAATTAAAATATTTATAAAATTTAAAGCATTCAGTCACTTATCCATTCATGTCATGATTTATCAAAATATTAAATTTAAATATAAATAAAAAGGCAAAACGCGAGTACACAAAAATTAAATAACAAGAAAATATAATATTCATTCACAAATTAACTCATGCACTAATACACAATACTAGATGAGAGTTTCATTTAAATTTTCTCCATATACTCATGAAGAGAATAAAAGGCCTTTTCTTGCAGATATATTTTTAGATCTTTCTTTATCTCTTTATCTGATTTTTCTCTGAAGTTTATTGGGAGTTTATTCCAGACATCTAAGATACTATGTACCACATTTTTCTTAACAAATGTAAAATTTGGTTTACAAGTCTTGAAATTGTTTTTGAACCTAGTATTATGCGGATGTTGCCCTTTCAGATTCTCAAAAAAGATTTTATTGTCAAGGATAAACGAAACACATTCATAGATATAAATACAATAAAATGTTAGGATGTTATGATTAATAAAATATGGTTTACAGGATTCTTGATAGGGTAAATTAAATATAGTTCTCAAGCACCTTTTTTGCAAGATAAGAACTCTTTCAGAGTCCCCCGAATTCCCCCAAAGAATTATACCATATCTGACTCTGGACTGTATATAGGCATGATATGCTGAAAGGGAAGCCACTGTACCCACCTCCTGTGTTATTAGTCTCAAAGCGAAGCAATATCTGGACATATTTGCTGCCACCAACTCAACATGGGCACCCCAATCCAATCTTTCATCCATCATTACCCCAAGGAAGTTAGCTGACTGCTGTGTTCTTTGTCCTTCCAATTTGCACTAGAGAGCTTTCACTAGGCCGTTGTTTAAAGTTTAATATTTGCCCTTTGTTGACATTCAGCAGAAGATTATTTATGCTAAACCAGTCTTCTAGCAATCCAACAGTTTGGGCCACTTGATTTGCATACACTCCTGATCTGTATTTTTGCTGCATATAAGACTTGTGTCATCAGCAAACATAACCATATCATCATAGACATTGGTGACATCATTGGTGTAGATTATATACAGCAATGGTCCCAGAACGGACCCCTGAGGCACACCTTTTTTTATTTCTTTGTAACCAGACTTGAACTGTCTACCATCACTCATTCTGTCAACTACACACTACCTACGGTTTGACAAATAGGACTCTAGAAGTTTAAGGGTAACTCCTCTGATTCCATAGGCTTCTAGTTTTTTAAGCAGTATTGAATGGTCAACACTGTCAAAAGCCTTGGATAGGTCAAGAAAAATTGCCATTGTAGCTTTTCGATCATTCATTGATTTAATAATTTTCTGCAGTGCTTGATATATAGCCCTAACTGTTGATCTGCCTTTTCTAAACCTGTTCTGTAATTCTGTCAGTATTTGATGTTTCTCAAGATAAGTTTCAAGCCTGGTGTATATAATTTTTTCAAAAACCTTGTTTATATTGGGGAGCAGTGATATTGGACGGTAGTTTTTAGGTTCAGAGGGATTGTCTTTTTTGAAGACCGGTTTAACTAGAGTAATTTTGAGAAGTGTTGGATAGGTACCCTGTTGAATTGATAAGTTTATGACATGAGCTAGTGGCCTTGCCAATTGCCCTGAAATCTGCTTTAAAAATGAAATATGAATGTCATCATGACCTGTTGATCTCTTATTTTTTAGTTGTTTTATTGTGTTCTCTACTTCAGTTGGATTGGTAGGAGCCAAAAAAATGCTGTTTGGATGTCTCTTTATTTTGCTTAGATCAATATTATTGTTAAAGTTAATGTCAGGACAGATATTTAAGAAGTAGTCATTAACAGTGTCAAGAAAATCAGATTTAGTATTTGAACATTCCAATAATGATTTTTTTTTGAGACTTTTTGTTTGTACATTTTTTAATTAAAGACCATGTAGCCTTCCCTTTATTCTCAGATATTTTTTATAGTAATTTTTGCTAACATGTCCAGAAATCATTTGATGAAATAAATTGTGTTTCTTTTTTGATGAGATCTTGATGCCTTGTGTTAACCAGGATCTATTCTTTCAGCTTTTTGATTTTATTTTTTTATTGGAAATATTTGGTTGAGCTTAGTATCCAAAATACCTGCCCGCTTATTAAAAGCTTTTTCAGCATCCGCCTCCCCCAGCACATCATCCCACACACAGCCAGTCATTTCAGAACATAAAGCCTGTAATTTAGATTTTGAAAATATTCTCCCCATTTTCCATGCACCAACTTCTTTGTCGGTGTTTAGACTTGTATTAATTGAGATCTGTATTGCATGGTGATCAGAAAGGGCTGTTTTCAATACTTCAGCATTGCTAAAATCAAAAAAGTTAATGAAAAAATTATGTATACATGATATTTTATTTAATAGATTTGGTGTTGTTGTATCAAATATTGTTTGATTAAAATTATAAGAGTGTAAAAGATCCAAAAATTTCTGCTTTTCCATCCCACTCTCATTTAGATTTTTTTCTGGCAATAAATTGACATTAAAATCACCTGTCATCATAACTATCCTAAAATTCTTGAAAGCTGAACATAAACTCTGACACAATTCCTCAAAGACATCAAGAAAAACATTAAAGTCACCAAGACATGACCTATATACACACAGAATCAATAATTGTTGATTTTTATTTAAAATTCCACATACTTCAATTTGTCCTTCAATGCTGTAGTTCTGTATATTAAGCATCTCACTATAATATTTTTCCTTCCCATCTTGGACAAGAACGCAAACACCTCCGTGCTGACTGTGTATTCTCGTATAACAAGCAGTTGGTACCCATCAATGTGGATGAAATTCTCCTCCCCTGGCCTGAGCCAGTGCTCGCTCAGGCATAAAATTTCATAATTTTTGTTAAGTTTATCTAGAGTGACTTCTAAGTCTAATGTCTTATTTCTTATACACTGGATATTTTATGTAAATATTTGAACGTCTGGGTTTATTTTTTATAGTAACTATTTTATGTACAATGAAAAAATTAAAATATTAGAAAAAGGGTGGAAACTGCATTGATATTAATACTATAGTCTTAGAGAACTTATATTTGTTCTATTGACCAAACTTGTTTTGACAGTATCTTCCCACAATGAACTATGAACTAACAAATCATTTCTCTCCTTTCCATATTTTCCAACATTTTTGGATCAATTTGAAAATATCAATTAAATATCTATTTGCAGACACCTAATTTGGTTTTCACAGAAGCATGGGATTTGGGTATGGATTCATTGACTTCTTTTTATGACCTCGCTCAAGTATTTGATTGTGTCTCTTATGTAAACCTTATCTAACAATTAAAACTATACCATCTGGATGTTGATGGTGTGAGACTACTTGAGGTATACCTCAAGGGTTGCAGTCAACATGTTGGTTTTATGAATTGTGTGTCAACTGACAGAAACCTACAAGATTTTGTCCATGTCCTTCTGCCATCACTCATTTACATTAAAGATCTTCTAAATGTTTAATACCTATCTTTTTGCAGTTGATACTAGTATTATTATCCAGTACTCTGCTTCTTATTCTATGTTAGACATGATAGATGATGGCCTTGGAAAGAGCATATAAATAAATCACCTATTAGCAATACTTTTCATTATAAGATCTTCAATAGTCCACACATTTTGTCTGCCTATCATGGTTATTTTTGTCATGCACAGGAAATCACATTAAAGAAATAATTTTTTTTTAAATTATTAGAAATGAGGCTGGTTGGCACAATTTTATTTGAAATCAACTATTCAAAGCTGGAATGATTAGATCAAGAAAGTATTTCTACTAGTTATGTTTTGGACCTACAGGAGATATTTGTAAATTGTGAATGTTGATTTTGTGTTAATGAAACTATGGTATGTAAAAAATGTAAAAAAAATTAAGTACTTTACCAGGATTAACAATTTTAAAATGTAAAACTCCTTTAGGTGGGAGGGACCAGGTAAAAGTTAGATTACGCTCTATCAAATCTTTCATTTTATATAAACTTTACATTTAAGTTTCATTAACCGGTAGTGTACTCTGAAGTTGTCAGCTTAGTATTTAGTATGTTTGATGCTCTTTTTATCTCTTTCCTTATTTCACTCTCAAATATATTAAGACTGACAGTTGCTCCAAGGGTCAACTCATGTCTGAATACTGCTATACTCTGTAAGGTCATAGAGGTACATATGTGGTAGTTGAACTGCAAAGGAGCGTTGTGAGATTGTCGATTGATCTACAGAGTGGATTACAGAAATGATTTTGATAAACTGATGATTCTTAACTTATCTTTTTTTTAACTTTATCTCTTTATTCATTATGAGAAATTAGGTTTACTGCTCAGGGGAGCTGCACTCTTATTAAACACAAAGTGGAAAAAATGTAATATGTACCAAATTTTTGTAAACTTTAAAAAAGTCACAGCAGATTAGAATGCATGGCTGCGGAATATTTTAATAAAATACCTCTAAATATTAGAGTGCTACAGCCACCATAATTTTTATTTAGTTAGCTAGTTTAGTTTCTGAGATCCTTGTTCTAAACATATAAGCTTAAGTACTCTTTTCTAGGGTTTGTAAACTGTACAAGTATTTGCTCCAAAAAAATGTATATTACGGTAATATCTAATAGTCTTTTCTGTATTGCAGGTTCTTTCACTACGCATATGTCGCGACGCAAGAACCAAACAATCCCTAGGCTATGGCTACGTGAATTTCAATAGTCCGGAGGACGCGGAAAGGGCCTTGGACACGATGAACTTTGACCCCTTGAAGGGTAAACCGATTAGGATCATGTGGTGTCAGCGCGACCCCTCCTTAAGAAAATCTGGCATCGGAAACGTCTTCATTAAAAACCTGGATAAGAACATCGATAATAAAGCGATGTACGACACGTTTTCCGCTTTTGGTAACATTTTGAGCTGCAAGGTGGCATTGGACGAGGCGGGTTATTCCAAGGGTTTGTTACAGTTTATTTTTCTTTAGATACATACAAAGTAAGAAAATTACATAAACTCAAAATGTTAGCAAAGGCATAGCTCGATTGTAGAAGTATAAAAGGAAATTTTTAGGTTATTTTGGTACTAAAGTTAATGAAATAAACAGTTCTCATTTTAGTATTAATTCAATTCAGTTGATATCAAGAATTTTCAACCCTTATGGTGAAACTCGAATTATTAATCATAAAATTATTTTTTTTTAATTGTTTTGATTTTATTAATGTCAGAAGTCATATCCTAGTCAATAAGATCCCAGCTCATTCTTCTATATCCCCACTAAAAACACTTCTGGTGCAAAAATCTTTGACCTCTAGGATTCCTGAAGAACAAGCCTTTGAAGAAGGTTGATTTCTTCGTACTTTTACCAGTTTCACTCCCATTAAAAGTTGAAAACTCACCTTTTTGTACCATAACTGCATTAGTGCAGGATTATAAGTGGCATTGGGTTATATCCCAACTTTTTCAAGGTTCTTTGTTTAGTGTCTGGGTTTGTGTTCCCAATAAAAGGCTTAAGATTTTCATTTGGCATCTTGGTTTATGATACTCTAAGACATTACACATGTAATTTTATATAAATATATTCAAGCATACATTGAAGTTTAACCATCATTATACAGGGTATTCTGTTGATCATGTTACAAACTTCTAGGGCAGATGGAAAATGTCAAAAGAAAAACAAAAGTTCATATAAACATGGGTCCGGAAAAGCTTCTAGCAGGGAGCTAGAGCTCTTTGAAAATAACCTTTAATAACTAGTTTTTTTTAATAGCTCCGGAACTACTTTAGCTACCGCAACCAATTTTGGGAGGTAAATTATTGTTAGTACGTTTATTCTTTTGAACCTACTAAATAAAAAAAATATTTACCAGGGGCTTCAGAATCAGGGGGTATTTGGTAAATTTAGGCCCATTTCTTTAAGACTTTAATTTCTGCCCGTTTGGGCATTAGATTATAATGTTCCTATGCTTTTTACATAAAAAAGGTGCTCTTAGTAAAAGTCTGGGTATTCTTCTACTTTCAGGCCTTTTTTTTTCTTGGTATGGTTTTGGTCTACTACTATAAGAAGTAGAAATCTTGTCTCATCTACTTCAACATCAGCTACATTGACATCTACTGTTAAACCAATCCACCCGGGTCCTCTGTTTCAATCAAGCGGCCATCTTAGAGCCATGTTTGTGATGTACAGTGGACCATGCAGTCAGTAAACCATCTAACCAGTAAACCAAAGTTCTATCGATATTTGTTAGCTTTACTGTGGTATATTATACTAAATACTAACTTTAAAAATACACTTTATCACTCTCATTTTTAGATTTCACTACTAAAGTGTTGTTTTGAATATTTTCATAATACTTAAGAGTATATTAGTTATTTCATTATAATAAACCGTATAACTGGATAAATAGGTCTATTTCGAAAGTACTTACGCGAACTTTTATCCCCAAATGACAATATATGAGATGTTCCCATTGTTATGGAACATGTTTTTTACATGTAATATGTATAATGTATAACTTTCAAAGTTAAACAATGAACTTTAGTAACTGAACGAACTAGTGTAAGCCTGAAAGTTTTAATTGCTCTCACACTAAAGCTTGTAATTTAATAGTGGCTAATTGAATAACCAAAGCAACGGTTAATATTTATTTTATTGCTAATTTCTTTTAAGTAAATTATTAGTTACACCATAATGCTTGTACATAGTCTTAGTATGGATCAATATAATTGATTGTATTTATAAATTTCCCTGTCTGTTCTTCCTTGTAAGATTTTCTTTTAGGTTTATGGGTATTGTTAGTGCTTTTGGTAATTTCCTGGTTTGTTGATCGTCGGGATCATTTTACCGAGAAGATCCCTGAAGCAGTCACCTCTATTAAGTCTCCCTCCTCTCTTTCTCTTGGTTTCCTTGTACCCATGTTTTGGACCCACTTTCCATACTTTTACCATCCCTTTTTCCCTCCTGTTATTACCCATTCACATGCAGTATAATAGTGCGTAAAAAGTAATTTGACGTTTATTTCACGTTTAATTAATAATTTGTCAAAAAATATTTAGGCCTTTTTTTACCGTAAAGTAATTTGGTATTTTTGATTTTTAATGCTTTCTTCGGTAGTAGGAAAAATTTTGTATGTTACACGTGTGTAAAATCGCCTTTTTTCATTCATGGGAACCTGATTTAGGGATTTTGAGGGAGCCTCGAATAATGCAGATTTAAGTTCAATGATTTCTAATAATGAAAATCTATTTAAACCCGTTGGGAAAGAAAAAAAGTTGTAAGAAATATTTGGAAAACTACCTGGAAAAGTAAAGAAAATTTAAATTTAAGAGAATTACTCGTTAAATATTAACTGCGTTCAACTGCTTGGACAAATAAAATTAATTTCCAGTGTTTGAGTTCCTGAGTTGAGAACCGTAGGCGAGTGATTTTATGAATGACAAATTTCTTATTCATAAAAAAGGATTATTTTAACATTTTTATTTGTTTTTTTTTTTTTTTTAAATTTAACAGGTTACGGATTTGTGCACTTTGAATCGGAAGAAATTGCCAATCGCGCTATCGAGAAGGTAAACGGCATGTTACTGAATGAAAAAACGGTGTATGTAGGCAAGTTTGTGCCGCGGATTGAACGGGAAAAGGCTTTGGGGGAGAAGGCGAAGCAATTCACTAATATTTACGTGAAAAACTTTGGGCAGCTGATGTCGGACGAGCAGTTTTTCGAGATCTTTTCCAAGTTTGGTAAGGTGACCAGCAGCATGGTGGCGAGGCATCCGGATAAAAGCAGCAAAGGTTTCGGGTTCGTCGCCTATGAAGACCCGAAGGCTGCCGAGAAAGCCGTACAGGAGATGAACGGGAGCGAATTTGAAGGGCGCACCCTGTACGTGGGCAGGGCCCAAAAGAAGGCCGAACGAATGAACGAGCTGAGGAAGAAATATGAGCAGCAACGGATGGAGAGATTTAGCAAGTTTCAAGGGGTGAATGTCTACATTAAGAACTTGGACGATTCTTTTACCGATGAGAGGTTGAAGTCTGAGTTTGAATGTTTTGGGAATATTACTTCCGCTAAGGTAAGCACGCACGATTATTTTTTGAGAGAGCTTTACCGATCCGAAAGCTCATATAACCAAATGTTCATTCATCCAAATGTG
This sequence comes from Anthonomus grandis grandis, assembly GCF_022605725.1. Lineage (NCBI taxonomy): Eukaryota > Metazoa > Arthropoda > Insecta > Coleoptera > Curculionidae > Anthonomus > Anthonomus grandis. Next base: position 3,445,827 of record NC_065548.1, read on the forward strand.
TCGGGCGTTTTCGATATCAATTTTCTAGGGAATATTCATGTAGACGCAGTAAATATTGGCAAAGTCTCAATTTCATTTAAAGCGGAAATTTTGTCCAAGCAACATCAGGCTGAGTTACCGATTGGAAACGCTATCGATGTTTATTTGTTGGTTTATTTATTGTACCTATCGCGCAGTATTAAGAAAAAAATAGGTACAACACTTTAAAGTGTAGAAAATTAAATTTAAAGTTTGTTTTTTGATATTTGTTTATAATATCTAATAACTGAAAATTGAGTTAAAACCCATAGTAAGTTAAAATACCTACTGTAGGTATTTATAATACCTACCATATAATAGGTAGGTAATTATTGCGAGTTAAATAACAAGATCGACGGAGCTTCTTTTAAAAAACATTTATTCAAATAAGGTTAACTAGGTTTGCAAACGTATGGTGAACAATAATCCCGAACAGCGAGCTTTCACACGGAACTAATACTAAACTTAACCTAACGACGATCGTATATATAGAGACAATTTACATACTATACAATTTACATACTTACATACATACTATCATGACTATTCTAGGGATGTGACTCCTCAACCCTCAGATTTTTCAACGTCCTCGTTGATGATCTGCCGAAACGTCTTCACTGGAATGACCTTCAGGGAGCTGTATTTCTTCCACTGGTATAGTGTTATACATATACTAGATACTAATATGATACATACAACTAAAACTATAATATAGTGAGTTTCTTTTTGCGGGATAATTTCATCAAAATTAACAGATTCTAAGTCAAATATTTGCATTAATAAAAGACAGCATACGAGTTTTCACCAGTTTTTCTATGATTTTTGACATGGTGGATAGAAGTGATATTGGCCGAAAATTAGAAGGATTCTCCATGTCTTCTTCTTTGTGGACTGGAATGACTTTGGCTGTTTTTAGACAAGAGGGAAATGTTTCTGTTCCCATGACTGGTTAATTGCTTTTACCAGGACCGTTAAGGCTGAATCAGGAATATTGAGAAGAATGTTTGCAGATATGCCATCCTCACCCGAACTGTTTTTGTTTTTTATCGATTTTAAGACGCCTTTTAATTCTGTCAGATCAGTTGGAAAAAACAGAAAGGAGTCTGAAACGTTGACAGCTGGCAAGTAAGTCATTGGATCTACTGATGGAGTCGAGCGTTGTTGGAGATTATCTGCTATACTGCAATAAAAGTTGTTAAGCGCGTTTGGGGAAACATTGGGAACGGAAGCAGGGCAATGAAAGTTTTTATTGCGTATGTCGTTTATAATATTCCAACATTCCTTCTGCGAATTTTGGGACTTGATGAGCCTGAATCTAAAAGATCATCTTGGATTTTTGCAGGGTTTTCCAAATGTTTCAATGGCAAATGAATAGAAAAAATTGATGGTTGCAACCTAGTGGCATCTGGAAGTTGTTTTATAGATACGTTATTTATAGCCAAGGCATATTTGTGATGGTTAATAATTACATCGCACTGACTTTGTATAAGAGAGCAACCTACTATATTTAATTTTTGGAACTGGAAACAGTTTTCGTAAACAATTTCTTCCTTCTTGGCACAGAACAGTAAGGACCTTTTGTACGTTATCGTATGTACTTGATAGTTATTGAGAACAGTCACATATTGACAGTTTTCTGGTAATTTACAGTTAATAATAAGAGGATTTGAACATAACCATTTTGAATTAATTTCTATACAGTTTTGGTACCAAAGGTCTTTACAATAACATTTACTAGGACTAAATAACATTTTTGATTGATTATTTGGGATCGGGTATACAAAATTTAGATTACATGCGTTTTTCTCAAACATTGGGATTTTTATGGCTAAAATTGCCATTTCGTCGAATATTAATAATCCGGTTTTACAAATAAGTGTTAATTCCGAGAGATGTTCAATGGACCATAGGGCATTTTCAGGATAGTGTAAATTTAAAAATTCCCAGATTTCCTTTATTTCATTTACTGTTAAAATCTCTAAATCAAGTAAAGTGTGTGTACTAAGTGTTTTCAAATGTGCAAAAGAAAAAAATCTTGACAATTTTTCTAAAAAAATATTTAACGATGTTATTTGGATGTATTGATCTTGAATGGACAATATTAGATTAGAATACCAGTACCAAGGAGGTTCATTAATCCTGTTCGCAGCGCCAGTTAAATAACAAAATCGACGGAGCTTCTTTTAAAAAAACATTTATTAAAATAAGGTTAACTAGGAGTGCAAACGTATGGTGAACAATATTCCCGAACAGCGAGCTTTGACACGGAACTAATACTAAACTTAACCTAACGACGATCGTATATATAGAGACAATTTTCATAGTCAGCTATAATGACTATTCTAGGGATGTGACTTGCGTTTGAGGTTTAATTTTTGGTTTTAAAGAAAAAGAATGTGTTGATCGAAAATGTTGAAAAGTATAATGTAATGAAGTAGGTATTTGAAGGTGGTAGACAATGGTACGGTGAAAACATCTTGTCGGACTTGCATTGTCTTATTTATTTAATGTAACACGTGTTTTGTGTAAACCAGTTTACACTTGATAACGGTTGGAGATACTTACCAACCGAAACGTCGTGTTACATTAAATAAATAAGACAATGCAAGTCCGACAAGATGTTTTCATGAAGTAGGTACCTACCTAAATAAAAAGATATAAAATTTCATGTTATTTATTATTGTTATTTATCATTTCAAATATATGAACAAAGATATATAGCATATTCTTCAAATCACAAATTTTTCATTTTTCCCCTGTATAGGTCAAAAACTACGGGGGCTATGCAAAATCTGATTACACCATTTTTCGTGTCTCCAAAAAGTCGGGTAGTAATGTGCAAACGGCATCCTCGTATCTATTATAATAATGGAGTTTTCCATTTAATCCCATTAAAAATGGGACACCTTGTATATTGGTTTCTGGAGCAGACAGAGAGATGGACGGCAGATGTCAGGTTCATGTTAAGGCTGTTATTATTACATTACTAACCCATGGACTCAAAAAAACCTAAAAATCTTGTGACAAATTATAATACTGAAACTTTGGTGTTGTGTTGTTCTTAACAGATAAACCATATAAATTTACTATATTACTTTACTATAATATATTAAACCATATTTTTATGTAATATAAAGACGTTTATTATTATTATTATTATTATTATTATTATAAAATATGTTAAAAACGTCTCCTTATTTTATTACTATTTTATACAATGAATTCTCTACATATCTCCCTTATATCATTCAAGTGCTTCTCGAGCGCAGAGTATCGTTCCACAACAAGTCATTGATTACCCAGGTCTGCAAACTGCTTGCAAGTGAAACACACTCATAATATGTATAATAATCCTAATTGTGTAAAAATATATGGGCCGCGGGGTAAAAAAAAAATACGGCAATGCTGCATTTACAGTTCGTACCTGGCGTGTCCATAATTTGTTCCGTATCCCTTTCGAGTTTTGGATGAATGAACATTTTTGGGATCAACGTGGCTTACCCCTATTTTTTTTTGTAGCCATCTTAATTATCTTTTCTTATTACAGGTGATGACCGAGAACGGACGGTCGCGTGGCTTTGGTTTTGTTTGCTTTTCAGCCCCCGATGAAGCGAACAAAGCGATACACGAGATGAATGGAAAAATTGTTGGTTCTAAGCCGTTGTATGTTGCTTTGGCCCAGAGGAAGGAGGCTAGGAGGGCCCTGCTTACTAGTCAGTATGTCGCTAGGGCCCAGGCAGCTAGACAACAAGTAAGATGTTATATTTCAGTTTTAATTCAACAATTTGCAATTTTTTTTATTTTAAAAGTGAGTTAATTAATATGATTATTGTTACTGGAATTTAAAAACATTAGTTCAAATGGTTAGTAAATATGGCCTCTAATATTTTTCAATGCTTGGAAGATGTTAAAAAAATGCCTGGAAGAACTTAAAGACCTGGAAAAGGCAAAAAAAGATTAAAAACGAGAAACGACTTTAGTTGCCTAATATAAATAATTCTGGCACTGAAATAAAATGAAAAATTGCTTCAAGTTAAGCACGTAAAGGCAAACAATTATTTCCAATGAACATGTATCCTAAAATGCGTTCCCTCAGAGCTGCAGCCCGCGCAAATTAAAGAAAATCGATTATTTGGAACTATAAATACAGTTATGCGAAAAATCTTCTGCAATTTTTTTGAGTGCTGATTTTATTTTCTGTCCCAAAGATGGTGTAAATCCAATTTTAGGGGATGATTCAGGAGAGCTTACCCTTGTGATGGCACCTATCTTATATTTTTGATAAAAAAAAATTAAAAATCTAGTCTAGTAGTAACACCATCTAGTTAACCTTAAAAAAATCTAAAATTTTCGTCTCTTGCTATTTTTCGATATAATTAAGCGTTTTCGAGAAAATCACTGATAAACGAAAAGGGAGCATTATTAAACCCGATGAAACTATCAAATTAGAAAAAAACGAAGTGGGTTGTGACTGCTTTCATTTTTATCAAATCAATTTTATCGAAAAAATGCAAAAAACGATAATTTTAGATTTTTTCATGGCTAATTAGATGGTGTTTTAGATTTTAAATTTTTTTATTGCAAGCAGGGTATACGGGCCATCATAAGGGTAAGCGCCTCTAAATTCTTTTCTAAAATTGGATTTACACCAATTTCAGGATTGAAAATGTCAAGACGATCCAAAAAAGTGCGGACTTGCAAATTTTCAAAAGATTTGACGCATAGAACTGTACAGGGTGTCCCATTTTGGGTACTTTTGCGGGATATCTCTGTTATTTTTAGAGACAGAGAGTTGCGGTTTTCGCGACACTGTGCTACTTTTTCGTAAAACTAAAGATGCTGTTAACAAAATTTTCATAGCCCTTTTATTTTTTAAGATACAGGGCATTTTTGAAATTTTTGCATTTTGGGACCTCCGTCGTATCTCCGTTATTTTTACAGTTTTTGTAAAAGTAAAAACTCATTCTTATAGATTTTTTTTCGTAAAATCTAATGGTGTAGATATATATTTTTTTTTTGATTAATAGTTTTTGAGTTATAATCCAAACATGTTTTTTTAAATGGAACACTCTATATATTTATAGTTCATAAAATTGGTCTTTTTTTTACCTTTTCAAAAATCTATAATAGTATGGACTTATTTTTAAAAATACGCAAATAACTAAGAATTTTCTAAATTAAGAATGATTTAATTATCCTAAGATTATAAGTAATTTACAATAAATTTTCAAAATGATTGCCATTGACTTTTAAGCACTTGAAAATCCTGCGTTGTACAGCGTGTGTTGTCGCTGCTTGTATTTGAGAAGGATTTTGTTGACCAATGAAATTGATAAGTCGTTGACGTAGTTACTGTTTACCGGTGTCTTGTATACCATTTGCTTCAAATTACCCCAAAAGTAAAAATCAAGTGGTGTAAGATCAGGTGATCTCGCAGGCCAATCCCATGGTCCCAAACGCCTAAACCAGCGGTCATCCAATTTCTCAAATGACTCACGTGTCACCTCCTCAGTGCAACGAGCGGGTGCCAAATTGGTATTAGCAAGTGCGATTCAAGCGTTAAATTATCCAGAAAATCTTCTACTACTGAGCGCAAAATCTGAAGATATTTATGGGAGTTTAATGACCCGTCGTTACAGAAACTTGCTTTTATTTTAGAAACCGAACTACTTAGATACAGGAACATGATACCTCGTTAGAAAGGGATTTCAATTTCCTTTTAGACTATGTTATAATATACAGGGTGTTCCATTTGAAGAAATGCATTTTTCACGATTTTTGTATCTAGCGGTAAAATCACTAATTTTGACCAACCCTGTATAATGTAGAACAAATTTTTATAGTGAAGACTAATGTACAATACATCCGTAAATTACGCTCATAATTTCAATTTTCTGCGCGTTCCAGTGCCGTAGTAATAAAAATTTATTTGGAGCTATGTTTTGGTCACAAAATAAAGAAAATTATTAATTTCTCGAAAACCACTAAGAATAGGAACACCTTATATAAAAACAATCATAAAGCGATAGCGGATCAGAAAATAAAATAATATACTGGGTATTCCATTTAAAATAACCAAGTTGCTACTACTTTTTGGTATAAGCGTCAACGCTGTATCGCTAAAAATATTTTTAATCGTTAGATCAATAGTTGGAACTCATAATGCCAAATTAAAAAAAAAATCTATTTCCCGTTCTCCGTAAATGTCTTAAGCTACCAACAACAACCATCAATCACCCTGTATATATATATTTTTTAACGGCAACTTTTTGTTTTTCTAGGGTTTACAGTTTGCTGGCGGTCCGCCATTTCTTATACCCGCCGTGGCTCAGACGCCCCGCATTTACGGCCCCACGCCGGCATTGAGACCCGCGCCCCGTTGGCCCGCTTTGCAAACGATGCCACGCCCGAACGGCGCTTTCGGGTTACCGCTGCTCGGTACCGCTTACAGGGCTCCGGCCAGACCGGCACCGATTAGACAACACGCCCGCCCAATCACAGGTACTTGTTGTCTCTATAGGGTGTCCCCTTTCAAATAAGGTCAAAATGCTACAGTATATACCAGTGGCGAAGCGTACGAGTAGACAAGGTAGACACTGTCTACCCAAATTTATCCAGTTATTTGTCATTAATTTTTGCACGTAATTATTTCATGTAATTGGTGAATTAAAATTTTAAGAAAATTAACACAGAACGTAGTCGCTATCCTTACTATTATTATATAGTATCTAAACATGAATAATCCGAAGGCGCCGCACCGATTAAGATAAAAATACAGGGCTGACACCCAATTAATGTATACGAGCCCCAGGAAGACACATTGATAATTGTCTTCTGAAATTTGGAGCATCTAATCGAACCAAATACGCATTAAGCAGGCTACAGAGGTCCGGCCGCATCAGCATTCCAGCCTATTAGGTATGCAAAAATTAGTCGCGGGGAAGACATTCGAGCTTTTGTCTATCGAAGTCGACCAGCTATTTTATTATGCTGTTGCGGGTTATTGTTTATGGACACGCTTGATCTGGTCGGCCGCAATACATCTTCAGTTTTGTTTTATTTATTTATTTATTTATTTTACAATACAAGCCTTACAGGTAAATAAATACCCATCTACAAGGCAGGAAAGACCTTCAAATACATAAATATAACTTATGCTAACTAAGAAAAATGTATATATAACTTGTTACAAAAATCTTCTAAGCTAACTAAAACTAACTAAAAAATTACATAAAAAGTAATAAGAGGCATAGAAAATAAGTAACAAAAACGATCAAAACCTAATGTGCTGACTATAAACCTCAATTTTTATTAACGGAAATGGCTATATTATTTACAAAAAAATAGCTTAATACAAACTCAGGTTACTTGTGGCTTAGTGTTCAAGTGAGCGACATAAGGCTTCCTTTGTAATATTGAAAATGTCAAAATGAGCATCATTATTGTAAATACTACACATGGTATAAATTGGTGAAAATTTAAGTAGATTTGTTCTAGGAGTAGGGAGATGAAACGTGGTATGATGTCTATTATTGAGACGAGGCACAAAAAAATATAATTTTGACACTAATGGCGGACTATCGATTAGATAATTAAGTAATTTATGCAATGTCATAAGAGCAGAAAAGGTTCGTCGAGTTTCTAGGGAACAAATATTAAAACGTTGGAGCAGATCATCATGTGGAAAACCCTGAGGTGGGTATACATTATCACACTTAAAACATAAGTATTTTAAAAAGCGCCTTTGCACTTGCTCTAGATTGTTAATGTGTACATTATAAGCCGGCGACCATATCACCGAAGCATATTCCAATCGCGATCGTACATATGCAAAATATAATGTTTTTATGGCATCTGGATTTCTGAAATCCTTAGTGCTTCTATAAATAAATCCATATGATTTTGACGCTTCTGAGAGTACTGTATCAATATGGTATGAGAAAGACAGTTTGGTATCAAAGTACACTCCAAAGTCTTTAAAAGAATTTGTGCGTATTAATGTAGTCGTATTTAAAGCGTAGTTAAATAATAACGGTTTTAATTTGTTGGTATATGTCATAACATTACATTTAGAAACATTCAACTTCAGACCATTTTCTACACACCAAGCATTTACCAAGTCAAGATTATACTGCAATCTATGACAATCTGCGAGATTTCTTATTTTATTATATAACTTGATATCGTCTGCATAAAGTAAAAAATCGCAATCCAATTTATCACCAATATCGTTAATAAAATAGTTAAACAGTAGCGGTCCAAGCACAGATCCCTGCGGGACACCAGAATCTACATCATAGGAGCTTGACCTTTCGCCGTATAACTCCACGTACTGACTTCTACCACATAGATATGAGCGAAACAATTGAAGAGAGACAGCTGAAAATCCAAAATTACTAAGCTTATCAACAATTAAACTATGATTCAATTGATCGAAAGCCTTGCTAAAATCCAGGTATATAACATCCATCTGTTCCCCATTATCAACTGCCTCAGCAATATTCTGAGTTATAAGCAAAAGGTTTGTGCTCGTAGACCTTCCTTTAAAAAATCCGTGCTGTTGGGGAATAATAATATTTTTGGTTAACGGAAAAACTCTATCGTGAATTAAAAATTCAAAAACTTTACAAAAATTGCAAATTATAGATATAGGTCTATAATTACATATATCGGACTTATTACCTTTTTTAAATACAGGACAAACCTTGGAAACTTTCCATAATGCGAGAATAGACCCCGATAAAAGACAGTTGTTAAACAAAACAAGTAAAGGCTTTACAAGTATATGCCTACAGTCCTTAATAATAAATGAAAAATTGTTTTGTTTTGATGAATCTGCATTTGGTGAGGGCGCGTGCTATAGTAATTTAATAATTAGTATTTTGATTTTTGGGTGTATAGAAAATGTTTTTTTAGTGGTTATTTATGAACGACTGTTCGATATTGTTAATTGTATTTTAGTTGTGTTTTTTTGTAAGTAGTATTTATTTTTATCTATCTATCTTTTTATGCTAGTAGTAATTATTTATTTCTTTTTTACATCACTACATAATTTTTCTCTTTGTGTTAATATTTCATGCGCTTTCATTCTCTATTTTATTAAAGTGAATAATATTGAAAATACATTTTTTTCTAATTAACGATTTTTATTGTTTGTCTACCCGAAAAAAAAGTTCACGCTTCGCCACTGGTATATACGAGAAGCATAAAAAAAGTAAGGACATTGATAGTCGGAAGTGCCTCGTTTCCAAAATACAAGGTGTTGAAATTTTTCAAAAAAAAAAAATTTTTTCTCTCTGTATTAAAAACGCTCGAAGTGATTTAAAGGAACTTTTTTAGGTTTTAAATGATAGGAGGCGGTGAAGATACTTTTTGGGGATTGGCAAGTAATTTTACTATTATGTATAATTATAGATTTTTTTCACTAAATATGCCCCGAAAAAAAATTAAATCGACGAGTCCGAGCGATTTTAAACAAAAAATTTCACGAGATATCGAATTTATTTCTTACTTTACGACTATCTTGTAGAAGAAGTAGCAATTCAAAAAGAATGTTGCCTTTCAGCATCTCCAGGATGTGAATGTTGCATAATATTAATTTTATGGGGATTAAATTTTATTTTTTGGGATTAGAGCTTTCGAGTGCCTTGAATTTTCCTACTAGTAGTTTCAACAAATTCAATATTTTCATCATTTTCCTTCTTTTATAAAGAGAGTACCAAAATGAGAGACACAGTGGTAAAACGGACTCGCTAAGATGAACGTAATTGTTTGCTAACTTTGTAGGTGTGTCCGGACCGACAGCCCGTCCGAATTCAAAGTATACGACCAGACACGGCCCGGATTCACCCATGCCGGACTCGAGGATGGTGCACGCCGCGCCCCAAGAACAAAAACAGTTATTAGGTAGCAGTATTATTTCAATATTATAATGTGTACAGTTTGTTGTATATCGGTGGTTTTAGGGGAGCAGCTCTTTAGGATCGTGGAAAAATTGCATCCGGAGATGGCGGGTAAAATCACGGGGATGTTGCTGGAAATTGACAATTCCGAGTTGTTGCATATGATTAAGAATCAGGAGTCGCTCCGTGCCAAGGTAAAATAAGTTTATTAAAAGTACAGGGCAAAAGTACCATTTTGGTTACTTTTGCGAGGTATTTTTTATTATTTTCTAAATATTGAAGAGTTTTTTTAAGTAACAAAATAACAAACACAAAAAATACTTTATTAAAAAAAAAAAGATAAATAAAATAATTCTTTATTTGCCAACAAAATGATTACAAAAATCACACAGCAACGTCAAACTGAAGTGGCTATATGCTGCCTAATTTAGAAAATAAATAAATTTATTAGATAAGTAAAAATACGAATTGACTAAACTTAACAGTTCAGAAAATTTAGAACATGCCAATAATTGAAAAATACATATAGACAAATCAATAAACTCTTTAAGTGATACAAACACTTAGGTAGGATACACCTAAAATAATACATACATACATATACAGTGCATTTTTTTATCTCGGGTCATAGGGTTTTACGTGTAATATTTTCAACCCCATGTCAGAACCTGTTCTATTTAATCGATAGGATTGAAACTTTGAACAAGTGAAGTTTAAGTTAACAGACTTTAAAAAATCCCATTATTTTGCAAAAAAAATTGCGAGAAACCTATTTAAAATACGTTTTTCTGATGAAAAAGTTTGCTTTTTCTGTACCTCGTAACCTCAATTACCTTTACACTTCAAAGCAGGTAGACAAATATTTGACAGTGACAAAATAATTTCCTCAAAATCTCAAAAATCAACAATAAACAAATAAAACCTTTCAAATAAATTGTTCAAAGTGACCACCAAATTGAGCCAAACAAAAGCCCAGACAGTTGTAGAAATGTATAAACTATTTATCCGCCAAACTAAAACATGACACTGCAACTCCGAAGCGTCCTCGTATTGTAACTATTCAAAATGCTCGAACTTGAAAAAAGCATTCGTCTGACAAGATAACAAGTCTTCCAAATAAATCGATAGCATCGTGTTGCTGCAAATACCACTGCCAAAACAGTTTCATATAGCTATTCCATATGAAATTTGTACGGATGATGTCTTTCCTTTCCGTGTTCTCTTTGTTGTATGTTTAAGAACGAAGGTGAACAAAAAATCCGTGGTCATTTAAATTTGCTTTAAACAAACAGTTCTTCTTTTTCCGGTTATCTAACAATCATAAACTTATATTAGAGATTTTTATAGGCATAACAACTCACTTAGCTTTGGAAACACAATTCCAAAGCTTCTCTTACACATTTAATTTTAGAAAATTGTCATTTATTTGAACAGTAAAACAATACAAATTTGATAGTCTATAAATATAGAGGGTGTTTCATTTAAAAAACTATAAGTTTGGTTTATAATGTTGAGGTGTAATATGTAGGTCATAATTATTTAATCTTTATAAATTAGTACAGAACAAGGTTTGTAGATTAATAGGTTAATAATTTCTTTAAGAATATCAAGACAATGCCAAAAATTATTATAATTTATATTGTTGTTATTCCCACATAAAAACAGCAATATAGTATAAATTAATGATTTTTTTAACGTTATTTTACACATCTTAAAGATAGCAGAGGAGAGAGCATTTTTCTTGTCAAAATTTTCAGAATTAATAGCAATTTTGTCAACCAAAATGTATGTTTTGGGGTATATCATTTATTAGCGAACAATTTTGAGCATAAATTAAGAACCAATCAAAATATGTTTATATTTCCTTTAGATTAACTGAGGGGATTTACCGAAAATATTTAATAACGCTTTTCTGCTTTAACGATTTCCCTAATTGAGGCCATGTTGCCGTTTTTTAATATTCACTATTTTAATAATTCAAAGAAAGAACGATTTTTGTTGCTTAATAATTTCATTTAAAAATTGGCAATGCTCCGGAGTTTTTTTGCACTTAATTTAGGAACCACCGTAGTCTGATGATAAAAAGTTAAAGTTATTATCATGGTCTATATGAATACTGAATGAATTTTTTCTATTGTTGCTACTTTTAGGTAATTTTCAAGGTGAATCTTTATATAGAAAATTACCCTTTAATAATCATGAACAAGTTGCCTCAAGCCCAAGTTTACCTAAAAAGTTTCATATTTAGAAATTGAAAAATGGAATTGAGGAAAAATTGTAGAATTCTTAATGCATTGAATATTTACACTCAAGGAATATTTATACTACTGGCCACGAGTATTATAACTTGTATATCCATAGGTTGAAGAGGCGATAGCGGTGTTGGAAGCCCACAAAGCGAACAAAAAAGGAATGGTCATTCAGGATTAAAGGGGAACCCGCTGGGAACATTTTATTTGATGCCGTCCATCTGTGTTTTTTTTTTTGTTTGCTGTTTTGTTGCGGATGTTATATCATTAATTTATAAGGATTTTCGTTTTTTAGAATTATTACAATGTTATCTTTTTTATTTGGATGACAAAAAGGTCTTTTTTTGTTGTTGTTTATAGAAACAAATGTAAGCCTTTGCTCAATAAATTTTATATCCACTTTAATAATACATTTTTTATTGGTTATTTGTGCTGCGAGGTGTAGATGAGGGTGAAGTATGAATAGCTGGCCTGAAGTATCTGAAAATAAGTGGATAAAAAATGCTTGTTTTGATCTGAGAGAGTCTTACAGAGAGAAATGTCGACAGAGTCATTTTTCCAAAAGATCCAATTGTTAGTACCAAGGGAGTTCGACATTTCAGTATGAATATTTGCATCATATATTTGACTCTTTTTGGTTGTTGGTACCATTTGCTTTGCCATAGCGACAACGGTAAGGTCTCATTCTAAAAACGCTTTTAATAAATGGAATTTGTTCAAGTCTAAACTTATTTACTTACCAAATACATAATTTCATTAGCAAAATAATAAAACATATAGAGCCTGTACGTTGAACTTATTAAGAAACTTACAGCATAACAAACGGTCATCACAGTTAAATCCATCTGAAACTTATTGTGTTTTAAAAGTGGGTTTAACTTAGGCGATCAAATTTTTTACCAGAATAAATTCGCTCATTATTGAGGCCAACTGCAGCGAAGTTTGCAGAAAATCGAAAACCATGAATACGCTCATGCCTGCATTAAAATTGTCGATGTATCTGTTAATAGGAAACGATAAATCTCCACTCTTATGTTTTCTATAGCATTTAAAATCGTCCTTACTTGATAATAACCCTGTGCATGTTAATGCACTTTTTAAAAGTCAATACTGATAACAGTTCATCATCAAGAAAGTTTCCCATCTCTGGTCCAAATTTCCCTTTAAATTCATCAAAATTAATTAAAATATAATGTAAGATTTTCAATTGTCCCACAGCGTATGCTATCAGTGAAAAAATGAGGGCATCAATGTAAGTCAAGAAACTTGCTCCATTCAAGGCCATGGAACTGGAGAAACAAAACGCTCCCTATAAAATGTGAGCGTTATAAACCATTTTATGAATCTTGTAGCTTATACCCAAAAATTACGTTGTACATCAAAAGGTAACGCGACTGAAACCGGAAAAGTCCATAGAGCTACGGTTTCGTTACCGCGTTTCACTATATCTACGACGAAAAAGGGCCTTAGATGGTGCATCAGGCACATTATAACCACTTGTACATACAAGAATTTGATGTTTCTTGCTGTATTAGCCGCCACTCCGCGATATATATCTAAAATCTTTTAAAAGCATTATTAGGGCCTTAAGACCAATTTAGACAGCTCACCGTCTCGTCATTGCTAGAAGTAAAAATCTCATGTTCTTTATCAATAATTTCTTGAATAATATTCCTAAAATGTGGCTTCACTCTCATTATCACCACACGGATAATGGTCACAGTGCACAGCAGGGTCACACAAAGGTTTCTCATTATTTCGTCAATCCTCAGGGTTTCTTCGTGGAACAAAAACAGCAGTTCCACATACGCTCCAAAAATAAATAGGGCAAGATAGCTTAAAGTGACGTTGGAATAGTATTTATAAGCTTTTTGAAAAATCGGGTTTTCAGTGAAGATAAACTGCCACGGAAAGATTCCCAGGAGTGAGCAGCAAATCATTGAGAGGCGGAGCTGCACGCATTTAGGATAAATCTAAAAACGTATGAAATGAGCGATTTTGTGCTGGATTGGATAGCGGAATAGCATATTTCCTTCTTATAACTTACCTTCATTTTACGGTGTATATTAATTATTAGGCCTCAATCAAGCTTAATGAGAATACTGTTTAATATTAGCTAAATTTATAATAAAAAGCCTATAATTAACTTTTTAACCCCAAACTTAATTATTCACGCATTATTTAATATTAATTTAAAAATTGTAGGATTAAGCTTTAGCCAAAAAACTTCCCAATTTAATATTAATAAAGATAAATAAATAATAATGCCCATCTAAGGGCAAAGTTAATTTTTTAATACAGAAAATAAATTATACACATAACACTTTGGAAAGTTGGGTTTTCAGTGAAGATAAACTGCCATGAAAAGATTCCCAGGAGCGAGCATTCATTTAGGATAGATCTAAAAACGGTTTAGTGTAAAATAAAAGATTTTGTGTTTAGAGGGTGCTGAATTGGATGGCGGAATGGCATAGTTCCTTCTTATAATAACTTACCATCATTTCTACAGGGTATATTTCGGTGACACTTAAATTGAATAGTTTTTATAGAAAAAAAATATAGACATTTCTTTCAAGTTTAAATGATGTAGTTGTGTATTAACTAAATTTATTATGAAGACTCTATAATTAACTTTTTAACCAAAACTCAATTATTCACACATTAATTAATATTAATTTAAAAATTGTAGGGTTAAGTAGAGATGTTGTTGAAAAAGTAACTATTCGTTACAGGAGTACTCGTTACTCATTGATATCCGAAGTAACGAATACCGAATTCAAAAACATATGTTTACTTTGATTACTACCTAATACGTATACTCTATACTATTTATACAGCATCAAGCGCAGACCACCGTACGTATGTATGGTGTATATAATCAAATGCGAGTTATACGAAAACATAGTATAGATACGAAACGACTAACAAATGATGACGCCGGATGCGTGCGACGGAATACGTGCAGCAGGTTTTAAAATTTGCCTGTTTCTCTCTCTATCCCTGTATTGCTATTCTTTGAAGCGAATAGCGGTAATTCCCCGAGTTTGTGTATGTATGTAGTCGATTTTAGGTTATATGACGGGTGGTTTATTGTGGGCATTGTAGATTGTGGCTATTGTGATGTGATTTATTTTATTTTATGATTTATTTCTTCTGTTTTGTTTATTATTAAAAGAAAATTGATTTACCTCCATTGTAAATAAAAAAGGTAAGACTAATTTAACAAAGTTATACAATTTTATCATATTTTTTCTTGCAAACATTTTAGATTTAGTTAAGTCAGTACTCAGTAGACTTTGAAATGGAAGGAAAACGAAGCGGGATCTGGCTTCATTTTACAACTCTTTTTGAAGGAAATACAAAATGTAATATATGCGGCTCCAAATATTCTTATAAAGGGGGCTCAACATCAAATTTAAAGAAACACTTGCAATCAAAACATCATACCTTTTTAGAACCACGGCCAACGAGTCAAGGTCGAAATAATAATTATTGTGGTGGTTTTTTGGGAAAGTAATTTATTTTAGTTTATACTTATTATTTTTTAGAAAGCAGCACGTCTACGTCGTCCGCAAAGGGTGCTTCGATAGTATCTGCACAATTACATCGATTGCCAGTAATACCAGAAACTGATACTAAAAACAATTATTTAAGTGAACCTGAACAGGTACAGGATCTTCATGAAACTTTTTCCTCAGCAGGTACATCTATTTCCGGCCAAATAACCAATTTATCGTCCTCAAAAAAAAAGAAAAACTCAAACTTCATTGGTTGGTCATATTATTAGACCTATTCCTCTTTCTAGGCAGCAGTAAATAAATACCCTAATTTTAAATTTAATAGTTGAGGATTTTCAACCCTTTTCAGTTGTAGAAGACACATGTAGGTTTTAGGGAATTAATTAATGGACCTTAGATGGGCATTATTATTTATTTATCTTTATTAATATTAAATTGGGAAGTTTTTTGGCTAAAGCTTAATCCTACAATTTTTAAATTAATATTAAATAATGCGTGAATAATTAAGTTTGGGGTTAAAAAGTTAATTATAGGCTTTTTATTATAAATTTAGCTAATATTAAACAGTATTCTCATTAAGCTTGATTGAGGCCTAATAATTAATATACACCGTAAAATGAAGGTAAGTTATAAGAAGGAAATATGCTATTCCGCTATCCAATCCAGCACAAAATCGCTCATTTCATACGTTTTTAGATTTATCCTAAATGCGTGCAGCTCCGCCTCTCAATGATTTGCTGCTCACTCCTGGGAATCTTTCCGTGGCAGTTTATCTTCACTGAAAACCCGATTTTTCAAAAAGCTTATAAATACTATTCCAACGTCACTTTAAGCTATCTTGCCCTATTTATTTTTGGAGCGTATGTGGAACTGCTGTTTTTGTTCCACGAAGAAACCCTGAGGATTGACGAAATAATGAGAAACCTTTGTGTGACCCTGCTGTGCACTGTGACCATTATCCGTGTGGTGATAATGAGAGTGAAGCCACATTTTAGGAATATTATTCAAGAAATTATTGATAAAGAACATGAGATTTTTACTTCTAGCAATGACGAGACGGTGAGCTGTCTAAATTGGTCTTAAGGCCCTAATAATGCTTTTAAAAGATTTTAGATATATATCGCGGAGTGACCTTCTTATATCATGCCCAGTCGCTTTACATTTACAAAATCATTTTTACCTCAACAATACCAACAAAAAAGGGAGAAACTGAAAGCCTTAATTTCTAAATCCTTTTCAGTAGCTTTAACTACAGACGCTTGGACTTCTCAATATGGTCAACTTAGCTATATTTGTTATACATCACATTTTATAACGGAAAATTGGCTTTTATATTTTTGTTTATTAGAATGCGGAGAGTATGATCAAAGTCATACTGCTGAACATTTAAAAGAAGAGCTATTTAGAGTTGCTAATGAATGGGAAATTACAGAAAAAGTTTGTACTGTAACTACGGATAATGCTGCAAATGTTAAAGCGGCTGTACGATTGACGGAATGGGGACAAATTGGTTGTTTTGCTCACACGATAAATTTAATTGTTTAAAGTGGACTAGATCTTAATGAAATTAAATTTCTGCGCAAAAAAGTAAAAACCATCGTCGAATTTTTTCACAGGAGTGTAAAATCAAATAATAAATTTATCGAATTTCAAAAACAATAGATTGATTGTTGAATCACTCGTTGGAATTCGACATTTTATATGTTTGAAAGATTTTTGAAGGTTCGAGAGCCGCTAACGGCCACGGCCACCATGGGTATTCTTAACCTTAACACTCCTGTCGAAGCGTTGTCCGAAGCTGAATGGCGTTTACTAAATGAAATATGTACCATTCGAGCAAATCACAGTGGAAATGAGCGCCGAAAAAAACGTAACTCTGTCAAAAGTGATAATAATAGTTTTAAGGTTTAAAATCTGCTTTAAATAGATTTAAATTTACGGCATCAACTTCCGAAGCAAAAATACTTATTTACCATTATGAAAAAAAAAACTTCAACCAGATTTTCAGGCATTGAAAATAATAACTTAATGGCGAAATGTGCTTTGCTGGATCCACGTTTTAAATCAAAAGTTTTTTCATCAGAACATAATTTCAATTTGGTCAAAGAACGGTTGAAAACAGAAGTAGCTCGAATGATAGGTGCAGAACGCCGGGATTTACCACGTGAAACTGAGCATCTACTAGAAGAAGCAGATTCCGAAACGGAACAACAGAAAAATCTAATTTGGGCAGATTTTGATAAAATTGCAACTGCGCGAAAAGAAATTGATGCAAAAGCAGCAGCTATTTTAGAATGTCGCTCTTATATAGCTGAGGATCTTTTGAACAGAAAAGAAAATCCATTAGACTGGTGGAAAGCTAGAAAGGCAATATATCCTCATCTTTGTAAATTAGCAAAAAAATACTTATGCATAGTAGCAACATCAGTCCCATCTGAAAGGACATTTTCCACCGCAGGACAGATTTTGTCACAAAGGAGAAACAGGCTAAAAGGTGAAAACGTGGAAATGATCATTTTTTTACATAATAACCAACATTTTTTAAAACAATATATTTTAATTAATAGGTAATACCAAATCAGCATTTTTATTTTTAATTAAATTTTTATTTTTTTTTATATTTGTTATTAATTTTTGTACATGATTATTGTCAATCGATACCGATAGCGGTATTTTACATGCAAATACCAATAAAAGTAACACAATCAGTATAGTAATCATAGTAATCAAAGTAACGAATACTTTAAATGATTACTTAATAGTCGAGTAACGATTAGTAACGAGTAATCAAAAGTAACGAAAATCAACATCTCTAGGGTTAAGCTTTGAACCCTTATTAAGGTCTCCAGAAACTTCACAATTTAATATTAATGCAAGTAAATAAATAATAATGCTCAAGTAAGAGTAAAGTAAATTTTTAATACAGAAAAAAATCAACAGAGCAGTAAATCCTTGAAAGGTGGAGCTGCACGCATTTAAGATATATCTAAAAACGGGTTTTAATATGTCAAACACTATGAAATGAGAGATTTTGCGCTTAGAATAGTGCTGAATTGGATGGCGGAATGGCATATTTTCTTCTTATAACTTACCATCATTTCTACAGGGTATATTTCGGTGACACTTAAATTGAATAGTTTTTATAGAAAAAATTATAGACATTTGTTTCAAGTTTAAGCGAGACTAAACTCGGAGTCGAGTATCACCTAAATTTATTATGAAGACTCTATAATTAACTTTTTAACCAAAACTCAATTATTCACACATTAATTATTATTAATTTAAAAATTGTAGAATTAAGCTTTGAACCCTTATTAGTCTCCAAAAACTTCACAATTTAATATTAATCCAGGTAGATAAATAATAATGCTCCAGTAAGAGTAAAGTAAGTTTTTAATACAGAAAAAAATCAACAGAAGACAAAGAGTAAATAAACGAAATAAAATACATAATATATATAGAACACATTTTTACATCTCGTGACGTATAAATACACCTAAGTAGGCATTAAATGCAAATTTACCACCTTCACAAATAACCTTTCCTTTAAATAGTCATATATTATAAACAAGGAGAAGGACATATTTATGACTTATATCTCTTTTAAACGAACAGATAAACCGCAAGAAGTTAGTGCACCTGGCTTTAAAAAGATATAAAAATATAAGCTTTCATTTGGAAAATAACATTAAAGGTTTATAATTTTACCTGTAATGAAAATTATAAAACTTTACGGTTAAATCGAAGACTAGTCAATTCAAAGCTCTCTAAAGCATCTACATTATGTAATTATTGCCTAAATTTAAAAATAAACCTATTTGCTACCAATAAATTCATTAATTAGGGAAAAAGTAGCTCGGTGGAAAGTGTCTTTTTTTTTCTTCCTTTTTTTTTAAATACATTATTTTGATTAAACTTTGTGAAACAACCTTTACTAGCTGCAATAGTAGTTATTACATAAAAAGCTGCTTATAGATAATTAATATTTAAGGAACTAAAGAAACGGCATCAAAACTAAATTTTTAAATGGCTTAATAGCACCCCTAAGTAATTTTTCTAACACCAAAAAAAATATAAACGAGTAAATGCCAAAATTACTTAATAGAAAGACAGTTAACGTCCATAGATGCTAAAGAAATTAGGCTCTTAACAGTATTAACAAAAAAGTATTTTTTAAACTAGTCGGCAGCTCACATACAACAGTTTTCCTTGTTTAGAAAGAAAATTTGACCCTTAAGTGCGAATTTTTATTAAAAACATATGTAGAAGTATCTACATATGTTTGGATTTTAACTAGTGAGTTTCTGCCGACTGGAATCATCAATTTACAAAATTAGACATTTTGTCAACAAATATAAAATGTATCCGTTATTTCTGTAACAGTTAATACAGAAAAAAAAGAGTTTAATTCTTACAACTAGTATAAAGCTGCACCGTGGAATATCTGAAGCTATATCAAACTCGGCTGCGATCGTTAATAGTTTAAAATGTGAGTATGTTAAACACAAACACTGGTCTCAACTGGGCAAGGAGTTCAGTTTGTACCAAGGGCCACCCCCTTGCTAGTCTATACTTAATCAAATATCATAGATACCGGGTGGTGCATCGCCGAGCGGAACATTCGAAAACCCATGTAAATTTTAAGGGGTCAATTATTGGCTTCCCTGCACATTTTATAGAAAAAATGTTAGATAACTTTTTGAAGAGACCAATTTGGAAACCCTCGTGCAAAGTTTCAAAAAATTTTAATGAGCGAATCTTGAATTATTCAATTAAGTGTAATTGCAAAATGACCAAATTTTCGGTTCAGGTAAAACCAAACGGGCACCAGTAAAATGAATATTGTCACTGACGTGAGGAAAAGTGTCAATAAATCAGTGACAGTCGATATTTGAAAACAAGTGTGAATTATTCAATCGACGAAAAAATAGATATAAATATTTAATATAACTTCATCGTTATATTAAATAAAAGTTTAGATAAAAAAGTAATGTTAACGTGTCTTACTTTGAATGTATGGTTGTGAAATTGATAAAACGACAAAAAAATACATTTCTTGTATTCGGCTGTACGTCAGATTTGACAAAGCCTTATAACAAATTGTTTGTTGGTGGCTGGTATCTGGTTTTACTTGAACCAAAAATTTGGTAATTTTGGAATTACATTTAATTGAATAATTTAAGATTCGCTTATTAAAATTTTTTTAAACTTTGCACGAGGGTTTGCCAGATTGGTCTCTTCAAAAAGTTATCTTACATATTTTCTATAAAATGTACAGGGAAGCCAATAATTGACCCCCTTAAAATTTACATGTGATTTCCTATGTTCCGCTCGGCGACGCACTACCCGGTATATTTTTTTAATATTCCGTCATTTCTGTACCGTAGGTGGCCCAGCAGTCAATTTATTAACTTTTGTTTACTACTTAACTAGAAACGATTAAGTTATATTAGAACAATCGCGCCCTACGTTTCAATTCGTTTCTACGCCACTGGGGTAACCTATAAAAGTCCGCCCTGGGCACCTGGAAGATCGCCTCGAATTCTTGGTCCGAAAGATGGCGCTGAAAATGTTATTTTAGACGTTGTTGCAAACGAAATGACCGAACGTTATCATCATACCTCTAGATTATGCCTATCAACATCCGCCGGAAGTCGATAATTGGTAGTGAGGAGCAGATGGTAAGGGTAAATCTTCGCCGGCTCGTTTATTAGCATTTGATGGGCCATGTTGGGGAGGCTGCGTCTCACGTGGGATCCCCCGTAACTCCCTGGGAGCCCGTAACGACCCACCGCGTACGACACTGGTCCCAGTTCCGAGTGCTGTGGATTTATTTAAAATGGAAAGAGGTTATTTTTTTTTATAATAATTTGTTGACTAGTATAGAAACGATCAAGGGGGTGGCGTTAAAATACCACTAAGAATGGATGTTTTTTTATAAATACAGGGTGTCTCTAAAAGCTCTGTACAAAATGTTAGGACATATATGCCTGAGGTCAAGATAAGCCGATTTAAAGCAACCTAACTTAGTCGAAAGTTGCTTCGTTTGTTAGTTATAGGCTGTTAATTTTAAAAATAACACTTTGAAAATGGTACCTAGGGGTTTTTTTGTATGACAAAGTCAAAAATCTTTTTATAGGCCGTTTTCATAGAAGGCGCCCCATACTGCACCGTCGATGGCCCTAACTTTTTTGCAAGTTTGGCTTTTATTTATTTTATTGTAAAAGAAATAATTTCCCTAACGTTTTTGAGTAAAAAGGGTACTCTTGTTAGAACCCGCTAAAATTAACCGTCACCAACATATTTCGTGTTTTAGTCTTTGATGCCGCACCGGAATAATAAATAATTGGAATTAAATCTTTTGTGTTGTTACTTTTAACGTAGTTTGCAGGAAGATTTTTTTGATTTAATAAGAAACAATAATTTATTTAAAGTGATTTTAATTATTATAAACTTTTAACAATGTATTATAAAAACACGGTTTTTGTATAGTTTATAATGATATATTATATTTTATTTAAAAGTTTTTATTTTATAATGTAGGGTTACAAAAGTCAACTTAACTCTCTGAACGAGAACGGTCGAATTAATAATAATATCTAACACGTAAGCGATCTCACATATAAACCTAAATCTGCTTAAATAACACTTATTCTTTACTATGGATCAGCACAATATTGTTTATTATTATTCATACCGGCGGCAATCGAACAGCCGATGATGTCACGCACATCAAACTCAGGCTCCTATTCCTGCTTATAACAAATGGTTCAAAATGACCTCCATGGGCAGATTTCCAATATAATACATATTACACCGGCATAAAAAGTTAAAAAGTATAACTTTTCTTTTGTATTAATTGCTCTACAATATACCATCGTTTAAAAAAAAATCTAAGGAAGTCAAGTCCGGTGAGCGAGGTGGCCAGTTAACGAAATGACGCTCCTCATTTCCTCTTTCAATCAATCTAGGGGAAAGGCGGGCAAAATGGAATAGTTTGTCTCCAAATAAAGATACTTTAGTAATAAAGATACTAAGACTTTAGTATTAATTGACACAAAAACTTTAATTAACGAAAAAATAATTTCTACATATCGTGCCTAAGTTACAAGAGCATAAAATAAAATAAAAACGATACAAGTTTTTTGTTACAGTAATTTTAGCAAAACAATGCTAATTGCCCTGTTTTGCCCACACGGTCGGGCAAAATGGGATTGGACCTTACTTGCATAACTCACAAACTAAAACGGCTTCGTCATCTTGGTCTTCACATCCTGCGCATGAGTTATGGACCCAGTGGTGACACATTGAGCATGCTATCCATCCTTCCGTTGACGAAGAGTAAAAATGTCAGTAGAGGCACTCCGCATCACTAACTTCACTGTCACTTGAGTCATTATTTTTCAGAATAGTGGAGGCTTTAGTAATTTTTTTCTTTCTTTGGTGATGGTGCAAGGTTTTTCTTCACAAGAGTTTTCCCTTTAGAATTTTTATTCTTTTTTTGCTCAGCTTCCTCTGGCTCGTTTTTGTAAGGCGAAGACGATAAAATAGCAGTATTTCCTCTTTTACGAGAAACTCTTTAGGGATTGGAATTATACCCTTAGGACTAACAATCTTAAAGCTTACCTCTGAATCTTTTGATGTAGCTGGTTTAGAAATATCAATTGGTTCTGGAGTTTTTTCTTTAACTAAATTAATTTCCGATAGTTGTGTTTCATTCATAGTTTCACTATTATTGTTTTTAGGTGGTAAGTTTTCATTTTGTTCAATATTTGTTGTTTCGGAAGGCAAAAAGTCTGCATCAGTGAAAACATCCTTATTAACTGGCCAAACTCCAGTTTTTAAAAATCCATTCATGGCAGTAAGCGGTGTAGCTGCTCTGAGGTAAGCTACACAAAATAATTTAGTTTTTTGTTGTAAGGTAACTACACGATCAGGATTAGCTCTAAGCCATTTGCGTACTTCTTCAACGTAATAGGTACTTATTGGTTTCATTAAAGCTACATCTAGGGCTTGTAGCCGATGGGTGCAATGGGGAGAGTAGCAGATCAAAATAACTCCATGTTCCCTGGCGTAATTAATAACTTCCAGGTTTTTTGTGTGGGATGAATGTCCATCCAAAAGAAGCAGAAATGGTCGGTCTTTTGAGGGCTTGGCAAATTCAACATATTTTTTGAACCAAATAAAGAATAAATTTTTATCCATCCACCCATCATTTAGCTTTACCCAACCGCCAGGGACAATTCCATCTATGAAAGCTTGTTGCATTTTTTTTCTACCAAATATAAACATGGGAGGCATGTATGCTCCTGAAGCCGAAAAGCATATTTCAACAGTGACGGTCTCGCCCCTCTTCCCTGACGTCAAGGCTCCGTCTTGTCTTTTCCCTTTAGTGGCAATAATTTTAGACATTCCCTTTGGATTAACTGACACTTCGGTTTCGTCCACATTATAGATTTTATCGGCTGTCAGTTGATATTTATCTACAGTTTCGATAAGTAAGTTAAAAAAAATACCTACAGCCACTTTATTAAACCCCATTGCTCGAGCTCCAGATGTTGCTTCTGGTGTTCTGATTGAAAGTTCTGGATGTCGACGCAAAAAACTCTGAATCCAATCCTTCCCAGCCATGGCAAGTTCTTTATTAAACGGATGATCAAGTTCATTGAACTCAGCTAATTGAAATGCTAAACGTCTGCATTCAGTCATCGTTAATCCAAACAATCATTTTTCCATGTGCATTAAATAATTTGCAAGGTCTTGTTCCTGTTCAGGAGTGAATATTGCCTTAAATCGTCCCAAAGATTTAGTAACAACATACCCGGGATGGATTTTCCCTAGCTTTTTTAACGTGGCGCTCTAATGTAGATTGAGGCACATTAAAACTGGTAGATGCTCTGTAGTACCCCATTTTGCCATTTAATACTGCTATTACAGCATTCTGCATACTGTCCGCGGACCATTCGTGTCGGTCAGAATGGCGGTTGTACTTAAACACCATCTGAAAATAATAATTATTATTATTGTTTTATATTGGGCGGGTAAAATGGGGTAGTACCCCGTTTTGCCCAAATGCACATTTTGAGGTTAGGTATATTTTTCCCTGTTCGATTAAAACATTACTAAACATTTTTACACAGATATATCTGTGCCTAAATGTATATACTTTTCCATAAAGAATAACAATTAAATATAAATTACAATTATGGTTCACTTACCTTTTATTAAATTATTGACGAAAATATACCTGCACCTCTAAAACAAATGGTCTTAACCTAAGCTGTACGAACTTTCGGATAGACGGATGTACTAAAAATAATCACGGCACCTCATCTTGCCCGCCTTTTCCCTATTTGGAAATTGTTGATGCAAATCATTCCCATCATTTAAAGTGAAATGCGGTGGAGCACCATCATGCAAGAACCACATATCTTGCTGGATTTGTAATGGCAATTCTTCTAATAAATCTGGCAGCGTATTTTGTAAATGTTCTCAATAATTCACACCAGTTAGCTTTGGTGGTAAAATGACACGATTATAAAATTGACAATTATTCCCACCCACACAACCTAAACCCATGTTGAACCTAAACTCATGTTGAAAATGAGTTACTTCAGTGGTATTGGGATTCTTATCAGCGTAAACATGTTCGTTATGAAAATTAGTTACACTACTTCTCGTAAATCATGCTTCATCTGTAAACAAAAATTTGCTTAGCAAAATTTAAATTTCCTTGTCTGTTTTCATTGATAAATTGACAAGTCCAAACGTTGTTCAAAATCCGTAGGCAAAAGGTCTTGTACCTTTTCGATGTGGTATGGATAAAGCTGCTGTTCTTTCAACGTTCTTTAAACCACATCCTTAGATGCTCCTACTTCTAAACCTAAGCGTCTGCTGCTTAATGTAGGATCTTCATCGATTCTTTAAAATTTGTGCCTTCATCTGAGCAGTCCTCACAGTTACAGAATTAACACTACTTTTGGTATACGCCGATTTGGAAATCTTTGCCCATATACCCGGCTTCCCCGGCCATTTCCTTTACAATACTCAAAAACTAATAACATATCCGTCATCACTGCAAAACTGTATCTTTCAGCCATTTTAACAAATTAGAAATTTAATTTTTACTAATAGGCTTAAAACACCCTATTTATTTTCGCACTGGCAAATTCTCACGGAAACACTTTTTTACAGTAAAAATATTTCTTTATTATTACTTTTCTACGCATACATACAAGACTTAACTTGTAACGGTTAATTTTAGCGGGTTCTAACAAGAGTACCTTTTTTACTCAAAAACGTTTGTTTCCTTTACAAAAAAACTACACTTGCAAAAAAGTTATAACCATTTTACACCACCGACAATGCAGTATGGAGCCCTCTATCGGCCTCAGTAAAAAGATGTCCATTCTCGAGTTTCCCAAAAAAACCCCTAGGTACCAATATTCAAAGTGATATGTCCCAAAATGTTAAAAAAATTAAATAAAATCGATTTTTGATTTTTTAACTTAACACCCAATAACTAAGAAAAGAAGCAACTTTGGACTAACTAAGTGGCTTTAACCCTAGAACGGTAGCGTACGTAAAATTTACGTGTCGATACTATTACGCGAATATTATTAGCCGACATTTTTACGTGTCGATACCAATAACGGGTAAAATGTCCAAAACGTGCAAACATTGTCAAATGTTTGGAGTGATAGTACAGAATGCAACGATTGCCCTTCAACTTCAGGTGGAATCACGAAAAAAAGCAAAAGAAAGTGAAGCGTTAAAAATAAAGAAAACAATGATGTTTTCCAGGTAATAAGTTACTAGGTAATATATCATTTAACTATAACCCATTTTATCTGTCTGTTTAGGTTTTGAAAGAAGATGGAAGTGATATCAAAAAAAACCTTGTGGTGATTGCTAACACAGATGTTTTGATCCAAAAAAATGGCTACACGTGGCATTCTAAACCACTAAAAAATGATAACGGTAAGACAGCATCAAAAAACATAGTATACGTTAAACCCGACCCATCACCTGAATTACGGAGAATTCTCGATCCTTTGCGAGCTTTTCAATCATTTATTTCCGACGATATTCTTAATCAAATAGTAGAATTTACTAATCAGCAAATCAATTTAGCGAAGCAGAAATACGGTGCTAATGATGCAACTTTTTCCGAAACCAATTTGGAGAAAGTAAAGGCACTAATCGGTTTATATATTCTTGCTGCAAATTTAAAAGATAATCACCTTAGTTCAACTACCATGTTTGACACATCTTTTTGTGGTTTAAGATATCGTGCTACAATGAGCCAAAAACGATTTGAATTTTTAACAGCTTGCTTACGTTTTGACGACAAAACAACCCGTGAAGAAAGAAGAACTGCTTTCAGATTTGCACCAGTGGAAAATATTTGGAACGAATTTATAACTACGTTCTACACGTAGTTATATAAACCAGGGTCTTACGTCACTATTGACGAACAGTTAGTTGGATTTCGTGGCAACTGTTCGTTCAGAATGTATATACCTAACAAACCTGCCAAATATGGCATAAAGCTTGTTTTGTTATGTGACGTTTCGACAAAATATTTGATCGACGCATCTCCCTATATCGGAAAGTCTACCCAAACTAATGGTCTTCCATTAGCGAAATATTTTGTAAAAACGTTGACAAAATCCATTCATGGATCAAACAGAAATGTGACGATGAATAACTGTTTTACCAGTATGCCTCTTGCCGAAAAGTTGCTAAAAGATCAATACAACAGTAGTGGGCACTTTGAGGAAAAATAAGCGGAAAGTTCCAGCAGAACTTATAGAAAATACCAAAGACAAGAAAGTACTCACGTCAATGTTTGGATATTCTGAAAAAGCAACAATAGTCTCGTATAAGTCTAAAAGCAATAAACATGTTTTATCAACTATGCACGAAACAAGAGCTATCAATTCAACAATAGGTAAACCAGAAATAATTCACACATACACAATAAATTCATTTGTTATTTATAACCGAAGCCACCGTAATATAGAAAGCCAGAAACATCATCCCACTCTCCAGCAGCTACGTCACGTCGAACGTCTATTGTCTATTCATGCATTAGGTATGCATTTATACGCTATACGGGGTATTGGACGAAATCATGTAAAATCGAGCCCTCGTTTTCCTGTACAATAATAATAATTAATTAAAATTTTACTTAGATTTTTGAATAGAATTACCGCAAAGGTGAGATTAAATTATTAAATAATTATTGCTAGTAGGTATAAACTGCTAACTAATCTCTTTTAGATGCCAAATCGTTGCTGTGTTTCTTTATGTAATAGCAATTATGGTTGCGGCGTTTTAATTTATTATAAATATATATTTCGGGAGGTATTAAAAGCTTGTATGGGTTATTTGCCTTATATTTATACCTTGTTAAAGAATGTTATATTTTTTTATGATATTTTTGTTCTAATAAAAAAATACGATTTTATATATTTTGTACTACTACCAGCACACTATCAATTTTAAACAATTATTTAGTATTTTATTAAAATTGTTTTAAACAATCTTACATTATATTATATTTATTATTTTCCTAAGAGTTTTGTATTTATGTTTCAATTTATTCTATTCTATATATGTGCATACATATAATATACTTTGGTAGCTATTAAAAACTTGTATGGGTTATTTGTCTTATATTTATAGCTTGTTGAAGTATTTTAGATTTTTTTTATGTTGTTTTGTTTTAATAACAAATATTATTTTGTTTCTTTTGTGTTACTACCAACTATCTATCCATTTTATTAAATAATTATTTAGTATTTTATTAAATTTGTTTTAAACCATCTTACAGTGGCTATATTTGTTATTTTTTTAAGAGTTTTGTGTTTGTTTTAATTAATAATTATAAATATATATATGTTTCAGTAGTTATTAAAAACTATTGTACCATATAGGCCTTATTTGCCTTATATTTATAACTCATTAAAGAATTTGTTGATTTTTATATCATTTTTGTTTTAATAAAGAATATGTTTTTATTATTTGTACTTCTTTCTACTAACACACTATTAATTTTATTAAACAATATTATCATTTAAACGAGACACAATGATAATATTATGATTTTAACAGCGGTAGTATTTAATAAATACGGCTATAACATACGAACGACACGGGATACTCAAACGTTCGACGTGACGTCACGACTCGAGGGTTCTGGCTTTCTATATTACGGTGGCTTCGTTTATAACCACAATGTTATAGTACATATTGGTAAACCAGTGCAAAGGAATCAGTACATGAAGGATTTGCATATGGGATTAACAGGGCCCTGGCAACAATCTCGTTTGATGCAAAACCCACGTTTTAATCGAGGTCTACGGTCTATAATCGAAACAGTATTGGAAGAAGAACATCCAGAACCGTAACAAGAAGAGGGACTTGAAGTAACCCAAAAAGGACGCCGAACGTATTGCCATATGTGTCCGTCTTCAAAAATGAGTATGACCACAACGTACTGTTTAAAATGCCAGAAAGCCATATGCGGACGACACCAAAAGAAAGTGTGCACTAAGTGCATCTGATTATAAAAAAAAAACTTTGAGTTTTAAGTTTATAAAGTTGTTTATTTTTATTATTATAAAAATACATGTATTTAAGTTGTCTTTATTTGAATATTATATTTCAGTTTAAATAAAAATAACATAGTTTTATTTAAAATTAAGTAAATTTACTTTTAAATGGGGATAAGTGGATCTAAAAACATAATACGTAAAGTTTACGTATCGATACCAATAACGTATGCAAAATATCGATACCGTTGTAGGGTTAAATCGGCTCAGATTGACCTCGGAAATATCTTTTAGATACACTCTGTATATAGATAAATATACATGTTAGGGTAGCTTCCTAGTTAGTTTACGTGCAAAAGGGATATAAAGCATTAACTACATACCATTCGCGCCTCCACATCCGTGATGGATCCCGTTGAAACTGCAGAAGAAAGCAATATGTTAGGGGAATTCTGTACAGGCAATCACTTGTATATTTAGAGATTATTTTTTATGCAAGGCTTAAGGTTCTTTTATTCACTAAAATAATGAAATTTGCAAAGTAAATAATAATATACAATATATATATATATACAGGTAGCTGTAAGTATAAAGCGTTGGGTTCGAATTTAATCATTTTTTTGAAAATTTGACTAAGAATGTTGGCCCTCACCTTAAATACAAAAATCCATAACCTTAACCGATCGATACTTACCAAAGTGTAAAGGCATTACTACCAATAAAAAAGCAATAAAGAAGCACGGAATACTTACTATCAGACTTTCCCGAGCTAAAATCGGTGCTGTGGGTTTTTACGCCCATCCCGGCAAACGAATAGTCGCCCTGTGGATAAATATGTTAATATCAATACCGAAACTACTCTACTTTAACCGAAATACATCGAAAGCTTTTGATTAAAGTGAAAATAACGTCGAAACTATTTTTTTTTGCTCCTTTTACGTATACATGGCCCACGTTAAGGACTCTATACTTATCATCACCCTTAATTCCTTAACATGGACACTGTAACAACATATTTTTTCTACGAAACTAAATTAAACCCTAATTTAAGGCTAAACATTCACAAAACATACCCGTTAACATGCCGTTTATATAAAATCGTACTAAAATATTATTAACGTGAAACACTCGATGATATGTATGTGCGTTTTTAGGAACCTATGACGTAATTTTATGGAACGACTGGGTGCTAAATATCAAACGGGGTGTGGACTCATGCAACACAATCACCCAATTATACAGGGTGTTTAAAAGGTGAGTAGCCAAACGGAAATGGTGAATAGGTGAGGCTATTTAAAAGGCATAGTATTTTTTTGTTTTTCCTCAAATTTAAGGAGTAATATATTTTTTCCTTTTTTTATTAGATTTTCCCCGTTTTTTTATTTTAACCTTCAACTTTTTTTTAATTTTTAGCCAAAATGGCGCACAATTAATTTTATCTTAAATACTAATGAGACAACTAAATGTTGTCTCATTCAGATTTAGTTAATAACTGAGAAAAATATTTAAAGAGAAACTAATAGTGGAGTAACAAACTTCCTCAAATCAATAGAAAAAAAATGTTACGTCAACTTTAGAATGGAAAAAATAATAAAAAACAGTTGTAGGGTTTTAAAATGTGTTAAAAAACTTCTCTAGTTAATAGTCTTTCTAACGATATGCCACATGTAACAAAAATAATTAGGTAACTTACGAAAAACAAATAAGTTTGTCTTCAAGAACGCGTGAACCAATTTCTTGAAAGCAACCTAATTGAGCAGGTATAAACTTATGCCTCTTTCTAACACAGCTAAACCTGTTACGCTATAATCTCCTCGGCGACACTCCCTTTGTGCCTCGCTACCTTAAACTGTTACCTGTCACTAACAATAATACGAGTATTATTTATTCGAGACTTGTCTTTCTCCGCTACTTCACGTTTTTTTAACTCCGCTCTACGCATATTGTTTTTGTTGTTCATTTTCGTTAACTTTGTTTTATTGTTACTGTTGCCTACTATGACTGGTGCCTTTACAAACGAGGAGTAGGCCGATATCCTAATGGCATATGGTAGAGCTGATGGAAATAGACGAGAAGCAAAAAGAATTTACCAAGAGCGTTTTCCCAATAGACGCCAACCTAATCGTCATACTTTTGAAACGACCTTTAGACGCTTAAGAGAAACTGGTAGTCTAAATCGCGGTGAACCTGGAGTTCGCAGACAACGTAATGTTGCTGATGACGAACGAATTCTGGAAGCTTTTGACGAAGAGACCACAGCGAGCATCCGGACTGTAGCTGCCAATCTAAACCTAATTGTATGGAAGGTCTGGTCTGTTCTTCATGCCAACGGAAAGCTTCCCTTTCATTACACTCCCGTGCAAGATCTTGAAGAAAACGACTACCAAAGACGCATTCAGTTTTGCCACCTCCTGCTACATATGGACATGGATAACCGTGATTTCTTGAAAAACATACTGTGGACAGATGAATCCAAGTTTTCAAGTGAGGGAATTACCAACTTTCATAATTTGCATTATTGGGCCCCAAAAGAAGAAATCCCAAAAATGAAGAAAGTCGTGTCCTTTCAAAGGAAATTCTCTTTGGTCCACATTATTTACCGCCTAATTTGAATGGGGATAATTATCTAGATTTTTTATTAAATGATCTCCCCAAACTCTTGAACGGGGTTCCAAATTTTCTCAATGAAGAACTAATGACGTTTCAACACGATGGGTGCCCAGCGCACTGGAGATTGGCGATCCGAGAGCACCTAGACAATTTCCCAAATTTTGGATTCATTTCCCAATATTTGGATTGGCCTATCCCATAGCCTGCAAGATCACCGGACTTGACGCCGCTTGATTTTTACGTCTGGGGCCGTGCAAAAGAACTTGTGTATTTTGAACCTATAAATACAAGAGAACAATAGATAGGAAAAATTAATGACGCTTTTGTAATAATGAGACGGGAACTAACATTACAGTATACCAAAAGAGAAATAAGAAAGCGATGTTACGCGTGTATTAGAAATAATGGCCATCAATTTGAGCAACGATTTGAAGTAAAAATATTTTTTTTTTAATCAACCTGTAAAGGAAAGGGTCATTGAAACGAAAGTTTACAATAGGTTTAGCTGTTTTAGAACGGTGAAAGAGATAGCGCAGCAGATTTAGCAGTGTTAGAAAGAGACATAAGTTTATACTTGCTCAATTAGGTTGCTTTCAAGAAATTGGTTCACGCGTCCTTGAAGACAAACTTATTTGTTTTTCGTAAGTTACCTAATTATTTTTGTTACATGTGGCATATCGTTAGAAAGACTATTAACTAGAGAAGTTTTTTAACACATTTTAAAACCACACAACTTTTTTTTATTATTATTTTTTCCATTGTAAAGTTGACGTAACATTTTTTTCCTATTGATTTGAGGAAGTTTATTACTCCACTATTAGTTTCTCTTTAAATATTTTTCTCAGTTATTACCTAAATTGAATGAGACAACATTAGTCTTTAAAATAAAATTAATTGTGCGCCATTTTGGCCAAAAATTTAAAAAAAAATTGAAGGTTCAAGTAAAAAAACGTGGAAAATCTAATAAAAAAAGGAAAACATATATTACTCCTTAAATTTGAGGAAAAACAAAAAAATACTATGCGGTTTAAATAGCCAGTAACCTCACCTATTCACCATTTCCGTTTGGCTACTCACCTTCCAAACACCCAGTATTAAATGATAAAATATTATCACAAAACAGAAAAAAATGGGGATCTGGATTAAGTGGAACTATAAAAATAAAAGTATGTATGGTTTGTTAACTATTTTATTGGGTATTAGCTCTCAGATGCTTAATTATTTAAAAGAAGAAAAAAATTGGCTATTTGGGAGTAGTGGACCAGGAGTAAGGTTTCATGTATCTCTCAAGTACATTACTGTTCGAAACACATGAATAAATCTACCTTTTTTTCAATTCAAAATTTTCTAAATTCAAATAGTGACCCAATAAAATAATTAAAAACGCATCACTACAATATGCAAGGTGTCCCGTATCGTTATGTTCAGAATTTGAATAATATTAAAAAAATTAAAGTAAATAAAGAATGATTATATTTAAAAAAAAAAAGTCAATTAATAATATTTTCAAAATGTCCACCTCCTTGTTGAACGCAGCATCATAGTTATCCTGTTTTGTCGTACTGTTTAGCGGCCTGCTTAATACGCTCCAATAAATCTTCCCGTGTATTTGAAACTTGAGCATATAGACTAAATCGAAAATGTTCCCTCGTTAATAAAAATGAAGGCAATTATGATCCGGTGATTGTGGAAGAGTGATTGTCAGGAGCGCACCAAATGTATGGCCTCCACGTTCACCAGACCTGACCACATGCAACTTCTTTTTATGGGGTTCAATGAAAGCGCTTGCGTACGACACTCCAATTCAAACATAGGAAGGATTGTTGGGACTACTGCTGAAATTCAAGAAATTCCGGAAGTTTTTCAACGTGTGCAGGAGAAAACGGTAGGACGCTGTCACGCCTTCATTGAAGCGGGTAGTCATAATTCTGAACTTCTTTTAAATTAAAACATCCTTTTTTTTAATAAACTCTCCCAAATATTCCTTGTGTTTTTATGCAAGCAAGCATATATCAGGAATTCCTAATAGACCATCTCGCAATTATCCACTTCGAAACGCAGAGCATGATCTTTATGTGCCAATCCCAGGGTCAGAATTAATAAAAAGCTCTATTCTTTACGGAGCTAAAAAAAATGCACAATCATCTGCCTTTGGAAATTAAATCATTAACATCTTGTCCCCGATTTCGCAATGCTTTGAAATCATATTACTGGAGAGAGCTATATATGCAGTGATTTTTTTTTATATTAATTTTTGAGTATCATGCACGCACTGGCTAATTATTAAATTTTTTACGATGTAGAATAGCAATATTTTGTATTGCTAAATTTCTATAAAATTTTTTATGACTTTTTAAACAATGTATTAATGTTTTTGACTGTTTTTGTTACTTTTTTTATTACTTTCCTTACTTTCCTATTTTCTTACTGTTTGCATTTAGTATAAGAAATTTGACCAGGTACATGTATGTCTTTTTTACCCAGTCTTGTATATATTTATTTAGTACTTGTATTTTGGTTTCTATATTTGTGTTTTGCTTTTTATGTATAGCTTTGTCTACAAAATTTTTTAAATTTTTTGACAATAAAGCATATTTGATTTGATATGTCATTTACTAACACGGTTTCCGGTACAAACACGTTTCCCCGTGTTCGAGGTTGGATACCACTGCGCGAACCTTAATGTGCTATTATCATTGAACGCGTACGCCTATGAGTTAATAAGTAAAAAAACGTTTATTTTGGCGAGATCTATCCACCCTTACATTTTGGCACAATAGTTTCGGAACACCCTATATGTATGTGCGCCACGGCCGACCCTAATTTTCGGGTTTTTTGGCATATAAAAATTCATATCTGATACTGTATGGGTAGTAAAACGATGAAATTTGCCATGTCACCTCTCAATACATTGAAAATGATGGACTCGTAAAGAATTTTTTTTCCGGTACCCCCAAAGGGAGAGGCATCCTCTTAATGTCAAAAATTCGTAAAAAAATGGGTATAATTCCTAAAATTTTCAAGACATAAGGGTTCTTGGAGGCGTCATGTCTGTAGTATACTTTTTGAGCCAGATCCGTACACAGGGTGAGCAATTATAAGCGAATAAAAGTGAGTAAAAAAAAATCAAGCAGCTTCAAAGGCTATAATTTGAATAAAAAAACGTGCTTCGGTGAAAATGGTTGGTTTTAAACTAGAAATGACATATATGGAGCTTTTTTGAAAAAATTAATTTTTTTCTGGCATTTTCAGTTTTTTTTAATTTTCCGGTAAACGCTAGCGTTTAAAATTTTTATGAAAAAAAAGCCTTATTTCGTTTTCAAATGCCATATAAACGAAATTTTTGTGAACCATACAGGGCGAGCCCATGAAGGTCCGACCCAAAAATCATATTTTATTTAATAACTTTCTAGTGACGCCACCCGGACGATTTATATTTTTATTTATTAAATACTAGAATAAGCCGATTATTTAGGTGTAATCAGAATTACACCTTTAGGAGGATTATAATATGTTACACCATAGGTGTAACATTAATAATTTTTGAGATACTTGAATTTTACATCGCATACTAAAATTTCAGAATTTATCTGCATTAGAAGACGTACCAAATAAATGCGTTTTTTAAAAAAAAAAGTCCATTTTTCTCCGTTTTTTTCGTTAAACGTCACCGCAAGGGTGAAATAATCAAATATGGCCGCCAACAGCAGGTGCGTCGGCATGTGTTTCTTTGGAAGGGTGTTACAGTTTCGTAAAATTTTCAATGAAAATTATCCGAAACCTAAAGGTAATCAGAAACACTCTAGGTTTTCCGAATATGTGCAATCATTTAGGAAAACTGTGTATTTCTGCCAGGAAAATTCCGCAAAGTTTTGACGTTTTAAAAAAATGCCTTTTTTTGAATAAAAACAAGGTGAAACCGGGTGCCTCAACAACAAATTGGCATTTTTTAAGCATTTAAAAATAATCGGATTTATACACGACGGATCGTATTGATTTATTAATTTAAAAAATGGATTTAGGTATTAGGTAAGTTCATTCAATTATTGAAAAAAAATTATTTGAAATTATACAAATTTGGGTATACGGATTTCTTTAGAATTAAATTAATTAATTTTGAAAATAAATTTTCAAAGATTGTTTGTAAAAATTGACATTTAAGTTTAAGGTAACGTGCCTACCTCAGCTTCTTTGCTATTTGTCTGATTGCGTTGATATTTGGCGTTTATTTAGGATGCATTTAATAAATATTTTGACAGATAATTGACATTTGAATTTCATGTCACGTGATTACCATAACTTTTTCGCTATTGGCTGGAACTAATTGAAGTATTATATTTGAGATCAATAGCTACGTTTAGAACGCGCGGATCTTTTGGGTCCATGGATCAAAAATTATGTCTATGACTATTTTTATTTAGTAAACAGCCCTGTTTACAAGGATTGATTTTGAGGGTTACATTAGTGCTAGGATCAAAATGTCAATTGAAGTGAGTTTAGACGAAGAATTATAGCACATAACCTCTAAATCTTTAAAATTGTTTAAAGATAAAAAAAATAAACTAATAATTTCTTTTTAAAGGCTTAAGCTTGTCCTCTGTATTTTCTTCTTTATTTTTATGTACAAAAATAAAAACCTCGTAACCTAACATCCAATAAAATGTCAAACTTGTCATTTTGGTACTTCAAAATAGGTCCTAGGTATTTACACCGAAAAAAACTAAAATTTAATCTACCCTGTTTGGGAAGCATCAAATTGGCGTATCAAATTTTAGTGCGCTGCCTTTTACACCGAAAAATAGTCCTCGTGACGTCATTTGATTCAAGTATTCAAAATTTGGTACACGCGTTGTGATGGAAATTAAAAAACGTGTTTTTCGGACTAAAATCGGAACTATTAAACCCTTATATAAAAATGGCGATAAAACAGAAAAATCAAATTACAGACCTGTCTCACTTTTGTCAACATTTTCAAAAGTTTTTGAACGATTAATTAAAAAAAGAATGACACATTTCTTAACTAAATCTAATGTATTATCAGACTTGCAATTTGGTTTCAGGGAGGGAAGATCTACGCAGGATGCAGTTAAACTTTTAACATCACAAATATCTGATGCACTAGATAATAGTGAAGCTTGCTTATGCCTGTTCGTGGATCTTTCTAAGGCATTTGATACTGTCTGTCATGAGATACTCTTAAAAAAACTACACTGCTGTACGAGCTGTGAACTCCGAGGCAAAGTTTTCGATTTGCTTAAATGCTACCTTACAAATAGAACGCAGCGTGTTGACTTTAATGGAATCATAAGCAGTGAAAGAGATGTTAGGTATGGAGTACCCCAGGGAACTGTGTTGGGTCCTTTACTTTTTACGATTTATGTAAACGACATGCTTAAGCTTAAACTAAATGGAACGCTGGTTAGTTTTGCAGATGACGCCGTTTTACTCTGTAGATCAAAGTCTTGGCAAATTATAAAAACCCAAATTAAAAAAGACTTTGTGGAATTAAAAAACTGGTTTCAACACAATAAATTAACTTTAAATATACAAAAAATTAACTACACGTCTTTTGCAACTTACAGAAGTTTCCTTCAAAGGCTTGGCAACATTAAGATTGGGGATTGTGAAATACCCGAAGCAACATCTTTTAAATATCTCGGTATTAAAATTGCCAATTTGTTGAAATGGGACCTTCATGTCGATGAAATGGTTCAGTTAAAGTTAAGGGGACTTCTCTCAAAATGTATGTACCTTCCGAGACTTTTTGACTACCGAACATCTAAAAATTGTATATATGTCTCTTGTACAAAGTCATTAAGTTTATGGTATTTTGGGATGGGGAAGCGTTTATGAAACACATATACAAAAATTAAAATCAATTCAAAAATGGTTTTTAAAAATCATTTTTGGCAGAGACAGAATATGTCCCACTGATAACCTCTTTTCTGAAAGTAAGATATTAGATTTGCGTCAACTCTATTGTTTAGAAATCCTTAAATATATAAATAAAAACAAGATAGTGTTAAATATCAACCAAAATTCATCTACTAGACAAAACAACTTGGCATATCCAACCACGACTCGTAAAACTCATGGACAGAAGAGCTTAAAATATTTTGCTCCGAGATTGTATAACATGCTCCCAAAAGATATAACGATGGTTGAAGATGGTTTTAAACGCAAAGCCAAAAACTGGATATTTTTGAAGGGTAGAGAAGTTTTTAATGATTTAATAAATCTTAAATACATCCAAATTAAGATGCTTTTTGTTTCAGGGTGTTTTGAAATATCAACTTACAGGTTTATATTGTTCTGAGTGTACCCTGAAACGAACTTTCTAACCCGGTTATAGTCTGTTTACCCAATAAGGACAAAATTACCTAAATTTGACATTTACCCGATTATGTAACCACAAATCACGCACAAGTGCTTATAGTGTGCTTCAGTGATATTTCTAAACGTTTATATTTTTTATTCATTGTATTTGTTAATAAGTATATTATATATATCGTTTAATAAACGTTATTATTATTAATGTGTTAGCTTTGAAGGTTATTTCTTAAGTCTTTTTTACTACGTAACTCACTAATAGCGCAGCGACTAAATGGTTCTTTAAAACACGATACCTTAAAAACTGATCCTGTCTTTCCTTCGCGTATAAACTTTGTCCCTTCGACCAGACCTGACATTGACTTATTTATCATAAAACAGTTTCGTTTGTATTTGTGGTCTGCGAAAAAAAATTTAGTTACTTTACGAACTTATTTTTAGTATTATCTTCAAATAGCATTCATGGGCGCATAAGTTTGAAATAAACAAAAATGGACATACAAGTTTTGCGTTGTTTTTTTAACTTGAAAAGAAGTGCACATTAGGCTCCCAAAATTTGAACATAACGAGACGGGACACCCGGTAGATTTTACTTTGTTAAATGGTGTCCCACAATTTCTTCCCACAAAGATTTATTATCCCCTAGAAAATCCCGTTATAATAATCCTCAGAAATTGCGAAACACCCTTCGTTACGATAAACCCGAAATATTAAAAAAAAAAACATAAAAGGATGGACAATTAAAGGACACAAAGCGACAAAAGAGCAACTTACAGGGATATGAGAGTAGCTACCGGCGGACGATGAGAAAGTATGAGAGCGAGGGGCCAAACCGTATCCAGGTTTCGGAATGTGTCTCAAAGCACTCACCACTGACAATAAAATTTACGACGTTAGCCTCAAGCGGGAAATACAGGAACAAATATGTGTACACGGTTTAGCAGTGAACCTTTATTTTCTAAACCCTGTACGCATTTTTTTTTCTCTAAAAGTGTACCTGACTATTACATTCACCAGCATTCACACGAACAGTTTATTTTTTATTTAAAGGGTTTTTTTTTATAAATTATAATTAAGTAGTAAGCAAGTGACTATGGAAGTAAAGTTTAGTTATGAATATATTTCAGAGCAAACTTTCGCTACAACCCAATAGGCAATCAATTTAATAACTCTTGCTTAACGACCATAAAACCAAAAACTAACTAACCGAATTATACTTACTCCGTATCCATTTCCAGTGGGCAAGGTATTGGCTTTTAATCCGTAACCAGGTCTCGGTACATTTCTTAAGGACGACACTACTATACGGCACACGAAACGAAAAAAAAATGCAAAATAAACAAAAACGTTACAGAAAAAACAGATGCAAATTATAGAATAAAAAAGGAGCCGAATAAAACTGGTCAGGGAAACAACGAAAACTACTTCTACGATATACCTACCTGTTAGGATTAAATTCAAGTGTTGTTTCTTTCTCAATTATGAAGTGTTGATTTCAAAATCGCTTATTTATCGAAACATCACATCTAAATCGATCTATTTGGTGCATAATTTAGAACCACACAATCCAACATAGAAACGTGGCATGCACTCTTATCTAAGGTAAGTTTAATTTATATGTCCCAGATAGAGAGATTTTTTTAATTTTGAATTTGATTAAGG
Organism: Anthonomus grandis grandis; assembly: GCF_022605725.1. NCBI lineage: Eukaryota > Metazoa > Arthropoda > Insecta > Coleoptera > Curculionidae > Anthonomus > Anthonomus grandis. Next base: position 3,485,675 of record NC_065548.1, read on the forward strand.
GTGTCACTTAATGTTTTGTTATAATTTTAAAGGGACATTTCTGGGCCAATTTTAAGTTGTTTCGGGAATTTCTTCTGTAAATGATAACATACCATTAAGTAACAACATCTTGTAGGAATCTTCAGTCAAACATGCCAATAAAGTCACATGAACACACAGTAGTGTTGCCAAGCTTAGCAGAAACGCCATACGTACAAAAAAAAATTGTAAAATGAGTTTTTCATAGATTCTTTGAGTAATTTATGTTTCTTGTATATTAATTTAGGTAAGAACGCCAAAACAAAAATTTAGTTGCATACCTAGTAAAACCATTCTTGTCTGTTAACCCATTAGTGCGTAGAGTCCCTTATAGGGACGCCACTGGTTTCAAGCACATGCGCACTTCTAATGTTTTCATAACCTCGTGCATTTGTCTAGACGTTCGCTATTTGTTGTAAAATAAGTTCATGTGCAGAAATCGGAGATAGCGTTTTGATTTTGTATTTTTATGTGACCATGGATCCGGAACTTTACTCTACTGGAAATGGAGGGTAAGTTTTAATTTTTTATATCGATAGGTTTTGAAACCAGGGTAAAGAAGGGGTCTCTTATAAGTGACTCTATGCAAAATAGACAATCCTCAGTATAATTCGTAATTCGTATTTTGCAGATTATCTCTGCATGAATTGCAGACATTATTTGAAGAAAATGACGGTCAAGTCCAACAAAATCTTGATGCTTACATTGGAATTCCTGATGACGGCGAAGACACAGAAGAAGAAAGCGACAGCTCTGATGATGAGCATATCGGAGATGTAAATCGCTTATGCCGTGGAATACTTCAGCAGAATTGTGAAGTAAAAGCCAGAAAACAAAATGATTTTGACGAAGAACATCTAGATCCTCTAGCCCAACTATTTCCAAAGTCTAAGGGTTTATCTCGTCAAACCTATGAAGCCCCACCTAATGAACAATATGATTTTGATGAAGAAGATCTAATACCTTTAGCAGATCTGCTTTCTAAACCTGGGTCAAGTATAAGTCAAGGCAATTTTTCAACCCCTAAACGTAGAAAGCTATACGAATGGAACGCAGATCACCCCATTTTTTCTATGAATACAAACTGTGTGCCACGAGAGCCATCTCAAGAAGCAAAAGAAGCCCAAAATCCGTTAGATTTTTTAAAACTGTTTTTCGATGAAGATCTCACATCGAAAATTGTTGAGGAAACCAATAAATACGGCAAACAAAGTCCTCGTACAGCGTACTAGCTCCTGAGGGCTGGGGGCATTATGTATTTATTGCCGATGTTTATTAAATTTACTTGTATTTCTTTTGTTATATTGCATTTGAAAATAAACATTATTATTATTATTATTATTATTATTAACAAAAAAATAAGGAGCTAAATTTCACAAAAGAAGAGTTATATGTACTACATGGAGGAATGCTTCTTACAGGTTATGCAAAATATCCGAACAAGAGGATGTTTTGGAATCCAACAGAAGATATACCAAAAATTTTAAAAAATAGCATGCGACTAAATAGATTTGAAGTGTTACTTCGCCACATCCATTTCAACGATAATGCTAATATTGATCGCAGTGACCGGCTTTACAAAATTCGCCCTCTACTGAACTCACTGAATGAGATATTCAAAAAACACGGAGGTTTGGATGAATACCCTACTATGCCAAACAGTACATCAAGGGCAAGCCGATAAGATTCTTCTTCAAAAACTGGGCTCTATGCAGTAGTAATGGGTACATGATTTCTTTTGTGATTTACACTGGCAAATCAGATGCAGAAAAAGTTTTTGGTCTTGGTGGAGACGTGGTTATGTCCTTACTACATAAATCGGAAGTGCCTTCTAACCAGGGATATAATTTTTTTTTTGATAATTATTTTACAAGCCTGAGTTTACTGAACCGTCTCTCGGAAAATAAAATTTGTGCAACAGCAACAGTAAGAGAGATTCGAACGGAAAAGTGTCCATTTTCTGAAAGTACTTCATGGAAATCAAAACCAAGGGGAAGCCACAGTTTTGTGTCTTGTGGTAACGTTACTTTTGTACATTGGGTACCAACTTCAAAAGTAATGACATTGTCACCACATCTAGATGGTGTAAGGAAACTAAAACTAAAAAACAAATTCCACATCCAAAAATTATAGCTGGATACAATAAACACATGGGAGGAGTTGATAAAATGAATGGGCTGATTGCTTTGTATAGGACAAGAATGCGACAGCGAAAATGGTATTGGCCAATAGTTTCATAATTATTAGATGCAAGCGTCTCAAATGGCTGGGTAAGACCAAATGATGCAAATTGTGCCTCCTTACTAGAATTTCGGAGGTATATCGCCCTAAGTTTTTTACAGTCCTATGGTAAAAAACCAAGTAGAGAAAAAACTACGCTTTCAGTTCATAAAGCCTCTAGATTTGATAATATAGGACATTTGATTCGGTACAATGAATCTGATCGAAGGTGCCAAGTATGCAAGAAGAAAAGTAACTTTATATGGGTAAAATGTGACTGTAGATTTCATCCAAAAAATTGTTTCGAAAATTACCATATAAACTAAATAATATTAATTTTATGCATGGAGTCCCTTTTGAGGGACGGATCATAACACACTAATAAAAAATAATATTTGATTTTTGTATTTTTTTTTATATCTTATTTAAGTCATTTACCTAATTCATAAAAAACAATTTTTATAAGTTCATGCACTAATGGGTTAAATTGTTTGTTTTAGCTTGTGCAAATTTAGAAGTGATTTCTTTAGTAATTTTTCCTTATGTCCATTAAAAAAAAGGCTAAGAATGTAGTTACAATTCACCATTAATTTGTACAATTATGGGCCAAGAAATGGTGCTGAAATTTAGAATGATGGTATAAAATTTCAGATAGGCAAAAATTAAATTAATCCGAGTCTAATGACTTGTCACACTTTCGCAGATAGTCAGCCACGGAACAGGTAAAAGATAAAATACAAATTTGGGTATTATCACACATATTGCTGATAATACAGTTCTGACGATGCGTCACGTACGTGTATTTATGACACGCCTTTAATATACGATTCTCTTGAATGTTTTGAAGATATAGGGTTCAGTAAAATCCCTGCTGTTATAGAAGCCGACATTAAAATAAGTGAGGTAAATTTTTAAATTAATATTAAGCATTTTGGGGGTGAAAACATGCATAAAACGGGAAAGTCTGAAATAGTAAATTGTCGAACAAAGATGACCAAGGTTACTTTGCTCTTTATAATGAAGTAATAAGTTATCGAAATGCGTCACTCTCGATAAGATTTTTGGCAATGAGTATAATATAAAGGAAAAACCACTTTTATAGCATTTTAGGAACCGGTTTTGGGAACTTTGAGAATAACAAATGCATGTTTTGCATTTAAAGAAAAACAAAGAGACTTAGGCAGAATTATTAATTGGCTAGATAACTACTTAAGCCAAGACAAAAATAGGTGCCTATTAAGTCTCCGTCTTTGAATGTTTTAAATTCAAGTGAAATGAGTACCAAGTAAATTATAATTAATTATTTTGAACCGAGACATACATACAGTAACGAGCAAAAGTCGAAAAACATAAAAAAATATTTGCATATCTTTATTTTATAAGGTGCAAAAATAGAGATACTTTTATGAAGTGGCTTATTGAATGCAATAGACAATAATATTTGGTTAATTTAATAAAGCATAGCCTGTAAATACGTCTCGAGGTATTAGTATTGATACTATCAAAATACCAATCGGATGTTAAAAAATTAATAATTGCCAATCATTTAAGATTAAATCAGTCCACCGTTTAAACAATAAAGTTCAAAGCTGCAAAGGTCAGGGATCCTAAAAATAAAATATTTGATCCAAACTAGACCTTGGGCTTTGATAAGTACGGAGGTGGAAATGTACAAGTTTGGGGTTGTTTCTCTGTTATGAAAAGTGTGTTATGAATCGATATAAATAATATGTTGCAATATCCTAAGAAAAACATGGCATTGTAATGGCGATTTCAACGCGACAATGATCCAAAGTATACGGCTAAAATCATCAAAAAATTTAAGGACCAACAATTGTTTTTCTAGTTCTCTTATAGAGTTCCCATAGAGAACCTTTGGCATTCATTAAAAAAAAAATCGTAGTAAACATCCCGAAAATTGTTGAAATTGAGCCGAATTGTTTGAAGCTGCTTAGGACCGTTCAGCCAAGGAGATCTTAATGGATCTAATTAGATCTATGAAGAGAATATGCCTTGCAGTCATCAAAAACAACAGATATGCAAATATATATTTATTTTTAGCTATATGTTTCATTTTTATATATGTTTCTCTATTTTTGCTCCTGGTGTTATTAAATTAAATTACAGATGGCTTTATAACAAGTAGAATTATCTTTTTCATCTTTTATTATCTACTTTTGGTATAGTGTCAAAGGATTTTTTTAGATATCTGTAAAAAAATAAAGAATTTGTTAAAAAATGGCCAGTTAATTGTTCAGTTAATCGTCCGCCGAGGCGAATATAATCTTTTATTTAAAACATCATATACAGAATGGGAGCCAAATAATTGTTTATATATAATATCAATTTTCTTCAGTCTAAAGCAACTAAGCCAAATAGTATAAAATTGCCAGAACCATTACATGAACCCCGCCGGTTTTCCTTTAGAGAAAAAGACAAACATTTTAAAAAAATTGAATGCCTGTAAAATAGCCAAATAGAAAAGATTATTGACACTAATTATAAAATTGTACTTAAGTATCTGATATAAATATAAAATCAGTGATTTCTTGCTACAATTGTGCAAAAATCGATTTTTCTTATCAAATATAATTAGTTACTTAATTAAAGGGTAGCAAACGAAAAACACTATTTTCTCCATACTTTTTTTGTAGATGTGGCGTTATCGCTAAGTACGGCAGAGTGGCAGTACAATATTAAAAAAAAAACGTTTTTTTTTTGTACAAATGATACACAGTCTCTTTATAAGAAAAACACCATGCCTCTCACCTTTACTTTTACTTTATGGCCGATAGAAGCTAGAATGTCAAAAAAACAACTTATGTACGGGTTAAATGTAGCTGCCAACCGACACTAAAACATTAAATTTTTTTAAAAGAATCATAATCATTCAGTCTTCATTAAAATTTCAAATGTTCAAAAAATCTTTGAAAAGTGAAGAACTGAACTTAAAGACACCACTCCGTCCTCACACACCAAAAATTAATCTATCGAAAAACTACCGACCAGTTTAAGAAAGATTTACAAAAAATATATAATAAATCTACCATACCGTTGTAGTTCCAGCCGGACGGCCTGCTCATGGACGACGATCTACAGCTCAATGATCTGTCGAACTCTTCGTCGTCAAAAGGCCTCGAATGATCCAAGTTCCGCGACGGACTCGCTCCTATCGGATTGTCGTAACGCAGCCGATATGTCGGTTCTTTGTTGGCCGACGGAGTTCTATCGCAAAAAATTCATTATGATAAGTTATTATGATATTAGTAGTAGTAGTTTTTTGATTTATTGAAGCTTACATTCTTAAACACAGTCTCCAGAGCAAAAAAAAATCATTAACATACCTATTCCTAAAATTGCTTCTAAAAAAGTTGGAATGGTAACACCGCGAGCAAGAGCTGATGTCATCTTGTCAAACAGCTTTGTGCTTACATTCGGCATTTATGAAGTTTAGTGTTTTTTCTTTAGTTTTTGGTTGAATGAGGAAAAAGGTCTCATTTGAGTGTTTTTGTGAACTGTTAGGATGGTAGCAAGGCGATTCAAGCCAATCTTTTCACAAGTAAATAACGATACTGTATAATATTATATCAAGGGGGAACGGGTCATCATAACGGTAAAATAGGGGATCATAGAAATAAACCAAGACAAAAACTTATTAAGAAATCTATAATTCATTTAATTTCCATAAAACTGCTTTTTATTTGTGCTTCGATATGACTCGGCACACCATAAACATCGACGGAGAAAATCTTTATTTCCTCCAGAGTAAATTCCATAGGTCAGTGAAGGAAAAGAAAAGGCCTGTTGACTTTATATATTTTAATTAATATATATTCTAGATTATTCAACAGCCTATGTACAATGCCTTAAACTGTAACAACATCTATGATTTTCTTTTATTATAAATAGGATATACAAATAAAAGAGACTAATTTAAAGAGAGAGAAATTAATGAGCGTTGCTTGACGAGAGTTGGAGAGAAGAATTATTAAGTTCGGAGATCTAAACTGAGAGAGAGTCGTAACGAGAAATGCTTTTATGTTATTTTACATTTTTGTCAAACCTCTTAAAAAGTAGGTATATTTGCCACCCAAGGTTGCGTTCCTTTTTCTGTTCCCAAGAATTTTGATATTTTCAAGAGAGCCAGAAGAGAAAGTCGAACATGTGCGACACACTTGAAATGACGAAAAGGCACAAAACCTTTTAAAAGAAATAAGAATGGTTCAATTGATGTTTGAACAATTTGATAGGTACCTTTACTCTAATGAAGTACCTCAAAAAAACGCTTAAAAAGTTCATAAACGGTAATATTGTTTATAATTTAAAGCATAATCTATTATTAATAACGTCACTGGTAAAGATTCCTGAAGTAATAATAATAATAATAATAATAATCCTTTATTTAGCACCTGGCTAGTACATAATACTATAACAAACATTTAATATACTTGTGTGTAATATAATAAATTCCTTAAAATTAAATTATAATTGATTCTTTAAGAAATTAAACACCTTTCTATTAAACATTTTCAGTGATGTTGCTTCTTTAATCTCTACTGGTAGGTTATTAAACATTCGAATTCCCTCAAAAAACAGTGATTTTTGTAAAGCAGTGGTTTTAACATGTTGAATATTATAGTTCTGCTTTGACCGAATGTTGTATTGATAGAAATTTTCTCTTTTTTCCAAAAACGTTGATAAATAGTTTGGTAAAAGACCATGTTCGATTTTAAAAATTAATGTTAAATTTGCCTTTTTAATATTTTTTTCTACCGAAAACCAATTTAATGTAGAAAGCATATATTCAATTGGTGTATATTTACTACAGTTCAAAATAACCCTCATAGCTTTATTTAGTTGTAATTGAAGCCTATTTATGTTTTCTTGTGTACAGGATATGAGTAAAGCAGAACAATAATTAAAATGAGGCAATATAATAGTGTTAAATATTAACTTTTTAGACCATAATGACAGAGAACTTGAAATACGAGATAAGAATGAAATTTTTTTACCTAATTTTCTACAAACATAATCTATGTGCAATGAAAAATTCAACTGTGGATCAATAACTATTCCTAAGTATTTAATTTCCGAAACAAAATCTACTTGATCTCCGTTTATATTTACTGTACAGCCTGATTCATAAAATTTATTACAATTTGTCTTTGACCCCAACACAATACACTTTGTTTTCCTTATATTTAATTTTAATTTATTTTTGCACAACCAATCATACAAAATATGCATCTCAGAGTTCATTATTCTGGTAATATTTTTGAAGTTCCTACCTACCACGCATACTACAGTATCATCCGCAAACAAGTATAGTCGCTTCGCTCCTATACTTTTGGTCCGTGGGGACCAGTTTGGAACCTCTAAGTCCTGTCAGTGATGGGCCTTAGAGGATTTCTTAAAACAAAACAAAAATTATCAGGTGTACCAACGTTTATATGCCAAGGAAAGAGATGACCAGTGGTTGGGGTATCATGCTTCAAAGAACCATAATTTGTTATATAGTCGCGTTGTGTGTCGATATACTGTCTTATAATTCAAATATCTGTCAAAATATATTAATTGTATTCTAAATTAAGCCTGAGTACCAAATTCCAACAGAATCGGACCAATAGCAAAAAAGTTACGGTAGTCACGTGACCTGGGCTGAAACTCAAATGTCAGTTATCTGTCATAATTTATCAGTTGTATCCTAAATAAACCATAAATACCAAAATTAGAGAGAAGTTCCCATAAGGGTCTATTTATTGAAATAGAACAAACGGGATTTTACGTCGATTTGTTTTAATTTTTCTTTTTATTTTGAAAAGTAATAGTAATAAAATATCAAAAGAATTGACAGGAGGAGAACGAGAAATAAAAGAAACCATCAACGAATTGAATCGAAGCTTTAGAAGTCGAGATATTAGTAAAAATGTGGGAAAAACAAAAGGAAACTGGTTTTTTCACACGGTATAATTTATTTTTCTTAAAATGATGACCGACAAATTATAATGTAAGTCCTAAGTTGGCAATTTCCAGAAAAAAAAACCCAAGAAAAAAAAAATTTTTTTTGCTCCAAAATCGAAAGGGGTATAGCCATGAAAAATTGCGAAAAAATGGTTTTTATTTTTTTCTAAATAAACTATAACTCTGACAACTTTTTCTCTTAAACAAAAGTTCTAGGGAATGTTACGAGGTATTTGAATGTTAAAACTAATTGATTATAGCTATCACAGATTCGGAGAAAATTGTAAAAAACTATTAATCATAAATATCGAATTATCAAGAGCCCTATGGAAAAATTTCAACTTTTTATTTTTCTATCTTGTACTACTTCAGGATACCTTTCAAAAAGGTTATTATCGATTTGACTCTAAAATGAACAGAAAACCTATTTATTTGCATTTATCGATTTTCGAACAAAATCGGGCCCAAAATGAAAATTTTTTCAAAACATGCTCCAAATTCAAAATTTCTTTTTTCTGGCTAAAGACCACTCAAAAAGTAATAAAAAAGCTTTATGACAAAATTTTTCAAAATCTATAATAATGCCACAATATTACGAGAGAACATAAGTTCCCTTTAAAGCCTATGTATTCGAACCGATGATTTCTTAATTTTTTTTTTAAAGGCAAATTTAAGAAATAATTTAACAAAATAAGATAAAAGGAATAGGGTAATACAAAATATTATCTACAAATATATACATATCATCTAATAGCCAATTTCAATCAAATAGGAAATTTTGATAGTCACGTGACCCTAGAACTCAATATTTTAAAATTTTGTAAAAAATCAACAATTGCATCTTAAATAAACCCCAAATTCCAAATTTGAACCCAATCGGATCAATAGCAAAAAAGTTATGGAAGTCACGTGACTTTAAAATTTAATATGTCAAATTTCTGTCAAAATGTATTACTGGCATCCTAAATAAAGCCCAAATACTAAATTTCAACCCAATCGGATCAATAGCAAAAGAATTATGAAAGTCACGTGACTTTAAAATATAATTTGTCAATTATCTGTTAAAATTTATTAATTGTGTCCTAAATAAAGCATAAATACCAAATTTGAACCCAATCGGACTCATAGCAAAAAAGTTACAATAGTCACGTGACCCGGAAGTCAAATGTCAAATATCTGTCAAAAATTAATAATTGCATCCTAAATAAAGCCCAAATACCAAATTTGAACCCAATCAGACCAATAGCAAAAAAGTTACAATAGTCACGTGACCTGGAAGTCAAATGTCAAATATCTGTGAAAAATTCATAATTGCATCCTAAATAAACCCCAAATACCAAATTTCAATCAAATCGGACAAATAGGAAGAAAGTTAAGGTAGTCACGTGACCTTAAAACATAGTCATGTCAAATATCTGTAAAAATTTATTAATCTTATCCGAAATAGGTACTAGGTACCAAATTTCAACCAAATCGCACCAATACCAAAAAAGTTATGATACTCGACTAACCTTAAAAATCAATAATTTCAAAAAAATTTTATTTATATCCCAAAAGCAATGTTTAAGAATTATTAACATATATTAATAATAAACTAAATAGTAAAAACTCACCTAATATCTAAATTTTTATTTTAAATTAAATAGATCATTACGACTGACCCGTGTATATATTCAAATAATTTTAATAAAATAATCGGGCAAATTTCATTTCGTCTCACCCCGGTATAAAACCACTGACATTTCAAAAAAACGGCATTTTTCGAAGACGTCAAAATGTTTGCCGAATTTTCCTGGCCGCAATACACAATTTCCCCAATTGATATGCACAGATTCGGAAAGCCCATTCATTTTCTGATTCGGTGCTTCCTTTCCCTGATCGTTTCCGGTTCATTTTCATTCATAATTTTACAAAAAACCCGACCAAGTCCCGGCCACCTGTCACGAGCAAAAAATTTGTATCCACCATGCGTCAAAGTATTGTTCCCACTAGCCATTTCATCAGAGTTTAGGTTGACACCTCCAATTACCTGCAAAAACGCAAAAAAATGGACTTTTTTCATAAAATCGCATTTTTCGGGTACTTGTACTATCGCTGGAATCCTGAAATTTTAGTATGTGTTGTAAAACAAAATTTCGGATCCTTTAGATGTTGTTTGATCCTTTCACCATGTACAGGGACGCGGCAAATGAATTAAACGCAAAAATTCGAATTGCTCAGAACCTATTAAAGTTGGAAGATTGTAATTTTACACAAATACTGGGGTTATTAAAGTATTTAATGCCTGAGAATATAAATGGTCCAGATGCCACTACGAAAAAGTTATTAAATAAAATGTGATTTTCGGGTCGGACCTTCATGGGTAAAGTTCATTATTGCTCGCCCTGTATGGTTCCCAAAAATTTCGATTATATGGCATATGAAAGGTAAAGGATGAAGTTATTTTTTGAAAAAAAAATTTTTCCCAAAATAAGTATCGTTTGGCGGAAAATCCCAAAAAACTGAAAATGCCAGAACTCGTAAAATAAATTTTTTACAAAAAAAAGCTCCAAGTATGTTAAATCTCTTATAAAACGAAGTCTTTTCGCCGAAACACTTTTTTTATAAAAATTTTTTTTTAGCCTCTGGAGAAGTTTGAATTTTTTTTTTAGTCACTTTTGTTCGCTTATAACAACTCACCCTGTATACCGATCGGGCCCAAAAAGTATACAGACATGAATTACTATAAAGTCTTTTATGCCTAAAAATTTCAATTTTTTTGACAGCGTTAAAATTGAGATCTCGTGCAAAAATGAATTTTGACCGGTTTTTTTACGAATTTTTGACTTTGAGACAGTACCACTCCGTTTGGTGGTACCGGAAAAAAAATTCGTTTACGGATCCATCATTCCCAATGTATTGAGAGACCCTATGCCAAATTTCATCGTTTCGCTAGCCATACAGCCAAAGATATGAATTTTTATTTCCAAAAAAACACGATTTTTCGGACCCGAGGTCGCGTGCATAATATAGTCGCAGACGCTCCTATATAACAAGTATAGTCGCTTCGCTCCTATACTTTTGGTCCGTGGGGACCAGTTTGAAACCTTTAGGTCTTGTCTGTGAAAAGCCATAAGGTAATAAAAAAAAAATCAAAAACTATCAGGTGTACTTAGGTGAGTCGGGGAGGCTAACGTTTACCTGCCAAGGAAAGAGAGGACCAGTTGTTGGGGTATCATGCTTCAAAGAACCATAATTTGTTATATAGTCGCGTTGTGTGTCAATATACTGTCTTATATTTCAAATATCTGTGAAAGTATATTAATTGTATTCTAAATAAAGTCTGAATACCAAATTCGAACAGAATCGGACCAATAGCAAAAAAGTTACGGTAGTCACGTGACCTAGGCTGAAACTTAAATGTCAGTTATCTGTCATAATTTATTAGTTGTATCCTAAATAAACCATAAATACCAAATTCAGAGAGAAGTTCCCATAAGGGTCTATTTCTTGAAATAGAACAAACAGGGATTTTACGTCGATTTGTTTTAATTTTTCTTTTTATTTTGAAATGTAATAGTAATAAAATATCAAAAGAATTGAGAGGAGGAGAATAAGAAATAAAAGAAACCATCAATGAATTGAATCGAAGCTATAGAAGCCGAGAGATTAGTAAAAATGTGGGAAAAAACAAAAGAAAACTGGTTTTTTCCCACGGTATCATTTTTTTTTCTTAAAATAATTATTGACAAATTATAATGTAAGCCCTAAGTTGGCAATTTCACGTAAAAAAAACCCAAGAAAAAAAAAATTTTTTTTTGGTCGAAAATCGAAAGGGGTATAACCATGAAAAATTGCGAAAAAATGGTTTTTATTTTTTTTTAAATAAAATATAACTCTGACAACTTTTTGTCTTAAACAAAAGTTTTCGGGAATATTACGAGGTATCCGTGCGTTAAAACGAATCGGTTCTAGCTATTATACAGTCGGAGAAAATTGAAAAAAACTATTAAACATAAATATCGAATTATCAAGAGCCCTATGGAAAAATTTCAGTTTTTTATTTTTCTATCCTGTACTACTTCAGAGTATCTTTAAAAAAGATTATTACCAATTTGACTCTAAAATGAACGGAAAACCTATTTCTTTGCATTTTTCGATTTTCGAACAAAATCCGGGGTCAAAATGACCATTTTTCCAAAATATGCTCCGAATTCAAAATTTCTTTTTTCTGGTTAAAGACCATTTAAAAACTAATAAAAAAGCTTTATGACAAAATTTTCCACGATTTATACGAGTGCCATAATATAAAGGGAAAAATTAGGTTCCATAAGAGCCTATGTACAGGGATAAGACAACCGGGCTTTTACGTCGATTTTTTTAATTTTTCAGTTTTATTTCGAAAGGCAGTTGTAATAAAATATAAAAAGAATTAACAGGAGGAGAATAAGGAATAATAAAAACCATCAACAAATTGAATCGAAGCTCTAGAAGTCGAGATATTAGTAAAACTGTGAAAAAAAAATAAAAGAAAACTCGTTTTTTTCCACGGTAGCATTTTTTTTCTTAAAATGATAACTGACAAATTATAATGTAAGCCCTAAGTTGGCAATATCCATTAAAAAAAACCCAAGAAAAAAAATTTTTTTTTTGCTCCAAAATCGAAAGGGGTATAGCCATGAAAAATTGTGATTAAATGGTTTTTATTTTTTTCTAACTAAACTATAACTCTGACAACTTTTTGTCTTAAACAAAAGTTCTAGGGAATATTACGAGGTATTCGAATGTTAAAACTAATTGATTACAGCTATCACAGATTCGGAGAAAATTGTAAAAAACTATAAATCATAAATATCGAATTATCAAGAGCCCTATGGAAAGATTTCATTTTTTTATTTTTCTATCTTGTACTACTTTAGGATACCTTTCAAAAAGATTATTATCGATTTGACTCTAAAATGAACAGAAAACCTATTTCTTTGCATTTTTCGATTTTCGAACAAAATCCGGCCCAAAATGAAAATTTTTTCAAAACATGCTCCAAATTCAAAATTTCTTTTTTCTGGCTAAAGACCATTCAAAAAGTAATGAAAAAGCTTAATGACAAAAATTTTCAAAATCTATAATAATGCTACAATATTATGAAAGAAGATAAGTTCCCTTTAAAGCCTATGTATTCGAACCGATGATTTTTTTATTTTTTTTTGAAAGGCAAATTTAAGAAATAATTTAACTAATTAAGATAAAAGGAATAGGGTAATACGAAATATTATCTATAAATATATACATATCATCTAATAGCAGATTTTAATCAAATAGGAAATTTTGATAGTCACGTGACCCTAGAACTTAATATTTTAAAATTTTGTAAAAAATCAACAATTGCATCCTAAATAAACCCCAAATTCCAAATTTGAACCCAATCGGATCAATAGCAAAAAAGTTATGGAAGTCACGTGACTTAAAAAATTCAACATGTCAAATTTCTGTCAAAATTTATTACTTGCATCCTAAATAAAGCCCAAATACTAAATTTCAACCCAATCGGATCAATAGCAAAAAAGTTATGGAAGTCACGTGACTTAAAAAATTCAACATGTCAAATTTCTGTCAAAATTTATTACTTGCATCCTAAATAAAGCCCAAATACTAAATTTCAACCCAATCGGAACAATAGCAAATAAGTTATGGAAGTCACGTGACTTAAACATTCAATATGTCAATTATCTGTTAAAATTTATTAATTGTATCCTAAATAAAGCATAAATACCAAATTTGAACCCAATCGGACTCATAGCAAAAAAGTTACAATAGTCACGTGACCTGGAAGTCAAATGTCAAATATCTGTGAAAAATTAATAATTGCATCCTAAATAAACCCCAAATACCAAATTTCAATCAAATCGGACAAATAGGAAGAAAGTTAAGGTAGTCACGTGACCTTAAAACATAGTCATGTCAAATATCTGTAAAAATTTATTAATCTTATCCGAAATAGGTACTAGGTACCAAATTTCAACCAAATCGCACCAATACCAAAAAAGTTATGATACTCGACTAACCTTAAAAATCAATAATTTCAAAAAAATTTTATTTATATCCCAAAAGCAATGTTTAAGAATTATTAGCATATATTAATAATAAACTAAATAGTAAAAACTCACCTAATATCTAAATTTTTATTTTAAATTAAATAGATCATTACGACTGACCCGTGTATATATTCGAATAATTTTAATAAAATAATCGGGCAAATTTCATTTCGTCTCACCCCGGTATAAAGACACTGACATTTCAAAAAAACGGCATTTTTCGAAGACGTCAAAATGTTTGCCGAATTTTCCTGGCCGCAATACACAATTTCCCCTATTGATATGCACAGATTCGGAAAGCCCATTCATTTTCTGATTCGGTGCTTCCTTTCCCTGATCGTTTCCGGTTCATTTTCATTCATAATTTTACAAAAAACCCAACCAAGTCCCGGCCACCTGTCACGAGCAAAAAATTTGTATCCACCATGCGTCAAAGTATTGTTCCCACCAGCCATTTCATCAGAGTTTAGGTTGACACCTCCAATTACCTGCAAAAACGCAAAAAAATGGACTTTTTTCATAAAATCGCATTTTTCGGGTACTTGTACTATCGCTGGAACCCTGAAATTTTAGTATGTGTTGTAAAACAAAATTTCGGATCTTTTAGATGATGTCTGATCTTTTCACCATGTACAGGGACGTGGCAAATGAATTAAACGCGAAATTTCGAATTGCTCAGAACCTATTAATGTTGGAAGATTGTAATTTTACATAAATATTGGGGTTATTAAAGTATTTAATGCCTGAGAATATAAATGGTCCAGATGCTACTACGAAAAAGTTATTAAATAAAATGTGATTTTCGGGGTCGGACCTTCATGGGTAAAGTTCATTATTGCTCGCCCTGTATGGTTCCCAAAAATTTCGGTTATATGGCATATAAAAGGTAAAAGATGAAGTTATTTTTTGAAAAAAAAAATTTTCCCAAAATAAGTATCGTTTGGCGGAAAATCCCAAAAAACTGAAAATGCCAGAACTCGTAAAATAAATTTTTTACAAAAAAAAGCTCCAAGTATGTTAAATCTCTTATAAAATGAAGTCTTTTCGCCGAAACACTTTTTTTATAAAATTTTTTTTTAGCCTCTGGAGAAGTTTGAATTTTTTTTTTTAGTCACTTTTGTTCGCTTATAACAACTCACCCTGTATACCGATCGGGCTCAAAAAGTATACAGACACGTAAGCCCCAAGAACCCATATATCCTAAAAATTTCAATTTTTTTGACAGCGTTAAAATTGAGATCTCGTGCAAAAATGAATTTTGACCGGTTTTTTTACGAATTTTTGACTTTGAGACAGTACCACTCCGTTTGGTGGTACCGGAAAAAAAATTCGTTTACGGATCCATCATTCCCAATGTATTGAGAGACCCTATGCCAAATTTCATCGTTTCGCTAGCCATACAGCCAAAGATATGAATTTTTATTTCCAAAAAAACACGATTTTTCGGACCCGAGGTCGCGTGCATAATATAGTCGCAGACGCTCCTATATAACAAGTTAATAAATGAATTTCGCAGAACTGTGTTTATATCATTTACGTAAATTATAAATAATAAGGGCCCAAGAACACTGCCCTGTGGCACACCCAGTTTACTTGGAACCTTATTTGAAAATCTATCACCTACTTTAGTTCTCATACACCTGTTACTTAGAAAATCCTTAATCCATTTTAAAACAATACTCTTAACTCCATATAACTTTAATTTCTTAAAGAGGATATCCCGATCTATAGTCTCAAATGCCCGTTTTAAGTCAATAAAAACACTAAGCACAACATTTTCATCGTTTATTTCTTTTCTCCACTTCGCACAAATATACTGTAGGGCCGACTCGCATGAATGGTTATTTCTAAATCCGGATTGTCCAACATAGAGTAAGTTGTTTTCCTCAAAGTAGTACCTAAGTTGCTAACACACAATTGTTTCGATGATCTTATCTACAACAGGGAGTAAATTAATGGGTCGAAATTCTTCTGGGATGGTTGGTTTTGACACTTTAGGGATGGGAATCATAACACTTGTCTTCAGATCATCTGGGACTCTACCAGTTTCTAAAGAGGTATTTATTAGATAGAGTAAAGGATATCCCAACACACAAAACAAGTCTTTAATCAACTTAACACTGAAAAACTCATCACTGGTACTTTTGTTCTTAAGTTTAAATATAATAGATCTTAGTTTCTGGAGAGTGAGGTTTTTAAAGTTTGCTATTTCTGAGTCCTTCTGTTCACTAACTTTACAGTCCCATTGCCGTTTCTCTATATTTTCTGAAATTTCCTCGACACTATCTGCATAATATTGGTTAAAATTTTCTTCTACGCTGGTATTATATGGACCAAAATCAATATCTCCAAAATCTGTCGGCTGATTTTTGCTTCCTATCAAACTTTTTAGAGTACGCCACATTTTTTTACTATCACCCCTACACATATCTATGTTTTGTTCATAAAATGTTTTCTTCTCCTGTCGTATCAGTGAAGTCACATTATTGCGTAACCTTTGGTAAGTGTACCAATCAATTTCATTTTTGGTAAGACAAAATCGTTTGTATGCGTTGTTTCGTTCTGTTTGTGCTCGTTTTACAGTATCATTCACCCATGGATATTTTTTTAGTGTCCGTTTTTGTTTGGGACTTACTCTATCCACTGCAGCTCTTACGATCTCTATTAAATCAGAATATATCATATTTACATCAGTGGAGGAGTAGTTCCAGTCAGCACCCACTAGTTCCGTCCTAATTTTCGACATTATTTCATCATTAAGATTTCTATAACATATATCTCTAGGATTGTTACTAACTTCTTCAAATGGCATATTTACCCCTATAATCTCATGGTCGCTTATGGCGGGAAAATTCCTAGGTAATTCGGAGATATTATAGTCGTTTGTAATAATGTGGTCGATTAATGTCGCAGAAGTATTGGTGATTCTTGTTTCCTTCTTCACAATCTGACGAAAACCTGCTGCATCTATAACTGTTTTTAAGTTTTTTGCTCTATTGTCATTTTTTTGTAGGTCAATATTTAAATCACCTAACAACACAACTTTTTGTGTGTGGAGTGTCGATGGAATTAATCTAATATACGTAATATGGATTAATTTAACTTTGAGTATTGACTTATCATATTTTATTTAAAAAATACTTCATATTTTATTAAAGAGGACCAATAGTATTGTCTTGTGCCTGTCATAATAAGTGATAAATTTTTATGACATTATAAAGTATTTTTCTTCGGTGTGTCCTAAATTCGACGTTGATCATTGAGATCTCGAAAACCGTACAAGACAAGTAAATAAATTTAATTAGCATTAAATTGCCATAGATTTAGTGATCCAGACTTTATACTGTTACAATCAGTAAATAGTTTTCTATTAAAAAGAATATTTTTAAAAGTAAAACTTACCTAGACGCGTTCCTAGGATCCAAATTAGACGCCTTCCATTGCTTAAACTTCTCCCGTTCCTTCACGTTCTTCAAAAACACTTTTCCGATGCCGCTGCCCAGTTTGCTCAACTCCTCTTCCTCCTTTTTCAGCTTGATATCCTTAATTTCCTTCTCGGTTAGGCCGTCTAGCTCGTCCTCGTCGGAGTCCGCCGGTACACCTTTATAAGAATCCGACCATCTCTTCCTACGTTCTAAAACAAACATAATCGTCATTATCGTATCATTTGGTTTCCAAAATAAATCTTATGCAAAGGTTCCGACATGATATGCACACGAGCTACTAATGATCGTTCTAACACATTGTTACATGTTTTGGTATGTAGTGATATAACCTTAGTTAATGAAACCAAAATTCTTGATATGGATCATATTTCAGATCATAAGTATCATTTAAAATAAAATGTTTTAAAGGGAAACCTAGGCAAATGTATAAAAGTTTTCGCGATTAAAAAAATTTTAATTACACTGATTTTACATTGTCTTATTGATTTATTGTCAATTAATTTTGATTACATTTTCTCATGTTCCAATACTAATGCGATGGTCAGTTTTTTTAATGAAAATATGGATGAATTATTTAATATACATGCGCCCTTTCGAACGGTTATGATTACTAAACGACGAGCACCTTGGCTTACTGATAACTTTAAGTTTATGATGAGGCTTAGAAACAAGGCCCTGTCACGCTATAAAAAACTTAAAACTGAAGCTATTTTGAATGAATACAAGTCGCTACATAATCATGTTAATATTGCAGTTAGGACTGAAAAAAGGGCCTTTCCCAGACATACTTTTAAAAAAGATCAAAAAAATGTTTGGCGACCGAATAAAATGCGATATTTCTGCGAATCAATTTAGTGATTTCTTTATCAGTTCCCCAAACTTTAAAGGATAATACTTCATTTGTTAATGATAACTATATCAACAAAATATTTCATGACAATGATTTACTTAATTTTAGTCCTACATCAGCCGAAGAGGTGGAAAAAATTATTTATAGTTTAAAATCGGGTTCTGTTGGGTGCGATAGTATTTCTTTAAAAATGTTGATGCTTATTAATTGATGCCTAACCAACCTGGATCAGTATAGGGATAAGGCGGGGCCGGAAAATCATCTCTTTCGATCTTCGGAGGCTCTCCGGGCTGTGGAGGCTTCGCCCCCGGATAGTGGCTCAGTTCTATCGGCTCCTCGTTGTTCATGTGGGGAGATTTGGGTCGCGGGGTCTCGCTACGGATCGAATCGACCAAAACCTTCATTGCCGATCTGGAACCGGAACGTTTACCGCCGGCCCCAGTTGACGATCTTAACGAATTTTGTGCTGAAAACCGCAGATCGTAATTATTCAGAGGCTGCATCTGAAACAGTGAAATTAATCTTACAAGTAGGTCGGTGAAAGTGAGGAGAGAAATGGGGCGGCCTATCGTAAGGCTCGATCGGTTTCTTTAAATATCCTAAAGTGGGCTCGTCGGTGAGGTAACTGTACGTGTGTATCCGAGAGATGTCGTCGGCTATCGTGCCGGATTTGCTGTAGTCTCGCAGGATTAGTCCTGGTGATGGGGTTCTGTACGTGGTGTGGCTGTAATGCTGTGATAAAAATGTCATTAATAGTAGAAAACAAGTTGAACCTTTTAATCGTTAAAGTACATATAAAACTTCAACTGCCTGGGCGAAATAACTCCCCTTCCTCTTTTCAATACACAAAAAGGTTCCCTCAAAGGTAATCAAAATGATTTCAACGGCCTGGTAGTAATGGATAACTACGTACACTGAGTGAGAATTATTTTTCCAGGCAGTCCCGGTAAATTTACAATTCTGGTAAAAAAAAAACGATTCTTCCAGGCAGTTAGGGTCACTCTTCAAACTTTTTCAAATAAATAGAGGACTTCATAAAAAAAAATTCACATATTGACTGAAACTATCCCATTGGATCTTCCCAGGAAAATCTTCCAGGGAGTTAGAATACTCAGACTTTCTTTAACGACTCTATAAAATTTCACTCAATTTCCCTTGAATGGTAATTTTTTTATTTAAGTTTTTGTAGGTGGCGTCCTAGTATAGCCAAAACTAGAAAAATTGTTTCGGGTTTACTAGTCTGTAATTCGCATTTTATTGAACCAATTAATTTGACTGTGGTATTAAAGGAATACTGGGACTTTCCTTGGCGTCTCTATGAAATTTCATTCAAATCCCTTGAATAATAAATGTTTTATTCAAGTTATTGTAAGTGGCGTCCTCGTATAGCAAAACTATAAAAATTGTTTTGACTTCATTAGCCTGTAACTCGCGTTTTAATGAACTGAATTACTTGACGATTGTCTTAAATGAAAACTGCGACTCTCCTTAACGTCTCTATGAAATTTTATTCAAATCCCTTGAATAGAAAATTTGTTATTCAAGTTTTTGTAGGTGGCGTCCTCGTATAACAAAAATAAAAAAATTGTTTTGACTTCATTAGCCTATAACTCGCGTTTTAATGAACTGAATTACTTGACGATTGTCTTAAATGAAAACTACGACTCTCCTTAACGTCTCTATGAAATTTCATCCAAATCCCTTGAAAAGAAAATTTTTTATTCAAGTTTTTATAAGTGGCGTCCTCGTATAACAAAACTAGAAAAATTGTTTTGACTTCATTAGCCTATAACTCGCGTTTTATTTAAATGATATACTTGATGATTATCTTAAATGAAAACTGCGACTCATCTTAACGTCTCTATGAAATTTTATTCAAATCCCTTGAATAGAAAATTTTTTATTCAAGTTTTTATAAGTGGCGTCCTCATATAGCAAAACTAGAAAAATTGTTTTGACTTCATTAGCCTATAACTCGCGTTTTATTTAACTGATATACTTGACGATTATCTTAAATGAAAACTGCGACTCTCCTTAACGTCTCTATGAAATTTTATTCAAATCCCTTAAATAGAAAATTTTTTATTCAAGTTTTTATAAGTGGCGTCCTCGTATAGCAAAACTATAAAAACTGTTTTGACTTCATTAGCCTATAACTCTCGTTTTAATGAACTGAATTACTTGACGATTGTCTTAAATGAAAACTGCGACTCTCCTTAACGTCTCTATGAAATTTTATTCAAATCCCTTGAATAGAAAATTTTTTATTCAAGTTTTTGTAGGTGGCGTCCTCGTATAACAAAACTAGAAAAACTGTTTTGACTTCATTAGCCTATAACTCGCGTTTTAAAGAACTGAATTACTTGACGATTATCTTAAAAGAAAACTGCGACTTTCCTTAACGTCTCTATGAAATTTTATTCAAATCCCTTGAATAGAAAATTTTTTATTCAAGTTTTTGTAGGTGGCGTCCTCGTATAACAAAACTAGAAAAACTGTTTTGACTTCATTAGCCTATAACTCGCGTTTTAATGAACTGAATTACTTGACGATTATCTTAAATGAAAACTGCGACTCTCCTTAACGTCTCTATGAAATTTTATTCAAATCCCTTGAATAGTAAATTTTTTACTCAAATTTTTGTAGGTGAACATAAACTACCAAAATACTCAGTCCAGTCCCAGGAAAATGTTCCAGAAAGGTTTTTTTTTTAATTATTGGGAGAAGATTTGTACTTGGAAGTAAAAAAATTGAATTTACACTGCCAAGAAGTAAAATAATTGGGTAAATCGACTGACAAAAATACTCCGTGAGAAGTGCCTCTACCAAAAGAACATATAAAAATTCTTTCAGGCAGTTGAGGTCACTTTTCTAACTTCTTAAAGTAGATATCGTATCTCAACTGCCTGGATGAAATAACTGGACAAAATTCCATGTACAAAGAAAATATTAAAGTTAATTTCCGCACATAAACCCCAAAAACTACAATTTTTACTTTCGGGACACAAACAATTCCCTAGAAGGTATTTAACATGATTCAACTACCTGGATTTTTGTAAATGGCGTCTCGTTATTGCAAAACTAGAATACTCAGACTTTCCTTGACGTCTCTATGAAATTTTATTCAAATGCCTTGAATAGTAAATTTTTTATTTAAGTTTTTGTAGGTGGCGTCCTGGTATAGCCATAGTAAAACTAGAAAAAGTGTTTTGGATTCACTAGCCTATAACTCGCGTTTAAATGAACCAATTTACTTGATTGTCGTCTTAAAAGAATACTGGGACTTTCTTTAACGTCCTTACGAAATTTCATTTACATCCCTTCAATGATAATTTTTTTAATTCAGTTTTTATAGGCAGCGTCCCGGCATAACAAAATTAAAAACGTTGTTTTCTGTTCACATACCTATCACTCGCATTTGAATTAAATGGATAATTCCGGAAACTGACCGAGAATTATTTTTTCAGACAGTCCAGGTTGTTTCTCCAACCAATAAAGTTAATATAGAACCTTAACTGCCTGAACAGCAGAATTTAAAAAAACTTCATATAAAAACTAATAGAAATAAAAGAGTACAATATCCCATATGATTTACATTAACCGCCTAAGCACATAACATGAACTACCAAAATGCTGACAAAAATTTCAGGAAAATCTTCTTATTTATTTTTGGGAGAATAATTATGCCTGGGAGTAATAAAATATACTTTACAATGCCCGGAAGAAGTAAAATAATTCGGGAAACTAATCCAATAACTCTTCCAAGCAGTTAAGGTCACTTAACTACCAAAATCCGTATAAAGGGAACACATTAACAACGAATTTTCCCACATAAGCCCCAAAAACTACCCTTCTTACTTTCAGGACAAAAAAAAATCTCTGGAAGGTTTTTAGCATGATTCAACTGCCTGGAAGTAATTAATAATTACGTAAACTGATTGACAATGGAATTAATTTTTTTTTTAATGGAATCCTTTAAACCGAATAATTTTGAAAATGATGTGAATATTAAACAACTATTAATAACATACAAGAGCACAGGTCAATAAGTCTTTAGAAAAATAATATTTTTTAGGTAATTTTTTAACATAGTCCACTACAATGACAGACGTCCCACTGTCGACGTATGATTGATGTGGTTTCTCAATATAAGTGATTCATTTAACCCAAACCGTTATCAGCTGATTTTTTAAATTCAGTAAAGCCATTCCTCAATTTTAAACACTGATACTGCCCACGTACACCATATCCCGAAGAAAAAGCACTTTTTTCTGTCAAATTAACACAATTTTCTCACTTAAAAGCCTTATTGATCTGCCCCCATACTAATTAAAATATTATACCAATAATCAAAATGTAAAATACTGTACAAACCTTTCTGTGCATGCTTGTGGGACTATACAGTGATCCATTTAAGCTAGGAGTGCGGGATCTCATTGAAAACTGAAAATAATCCATGCAAAATAAAATAATAATAAAAATAAAATAAATGTTCATTTAATGCATCCTTTTAAGGTTAAAGGATACAATGTTATATAGTGCACGATTTTTGGCAAAGCCTAGCGCAAAACTAAATAAAAAAAAAATAAACTAAAAAAACTCCTAGAGCACAAGAAAATAAATGAAAGTTTCGAGCTAAAAAGCGTGTGTAATTCTTACTTGCAACTCGCTAGCGCCGCTAGTACTATGTCTATCGTAATCTTTTGTACTAACATCCGTATCGGTGACGTTTCCGTTTTCTTGCGGTCCATTGAGGATTCTTCCGTCTTCGGTCTGAGGACCGGGACCGCATCTCGGATGCCATACGGCACCGCCCTGGAATAATGCATTATTTATTTACTTATATCATTCCACAAAAAAAAAACAATAAAAAATATTAGTAAGATTTCTATTCACGAAAAAACTGAACAATTGTCTCTCACCTGCAAATACATTTCCTCGCCATCTCCGAAGGGATCTCCGCATTTCGAACATCGGGCGCAAGTGGGGTGGAAATGATGGTTATCACCGGCCTAAGAAATAAATATCTATTAGGATTAATAGATAGGGACTTTATTTGTACATTCACATTTCAGATTACAGATTGCAGATTGACAAATCAAAATTAAAAAAAAAGTGAACTATTCAACTAACCTTAACTCTAATACCTAATATAAGTATACAATAAAAAGAAAAAAGAAGATTGCTATTTATAAACTCTTGTTAAATACATATTTTTTGAAATTAACTGTAGACATAGCAAGTAAAACTACAGGAAAATCATTTAGATGTTCACAATAAGATATGAAAAGGTGATCGTTCGAACAGGGAAGTAAAATGCACTGGAATTGTTAGCTTACCCTTAAACCTTACTTTTATATGATGGATATCAGTTCGAAATCGAATCAATAAGACATTATGATATAAACACACCATATGTAAATATCTTCTCTCACTCATAGGCAACCACCCTGATTGGTTGAAATCCGGACTAATAGGTTTATATTTGCGAATGCATGAATTTTGTAACTTCTATATTCGACTCGATACAGCTGCCGTTATATAGGGTCCGTGAACAATATCACAGTAATTTAAATGTGATAATATTAAGAAGTCGCATAACAGAATTTTAAGTTTTCTCTTGAAAATATGCCGTTGTTGATAAAGTAATTTTAAATAGAAATATGCTTTTTTTAGGGACTGATTAACATGATCAATAAAGCGTTAAGTTCATGATCCATATAAAGGCCTTAAATTCTTCGTAACTGTTTGAATTTCCAAGATGTTATTTCCTAATTTTCCCAATTTACCAGAAAGCATAGCTAAAGATTTTGTAGGATTAATTATGAGGTTTTGATTTTTTGCTTCGTTAGAGAATTCATTTAACACTTTGACTGCCGGACGTATATCAGAACTTGGGTCAGGTGCGCCGGGAGTGCTTTATTAATTTTGTTTTCTAATAAGTAGATTTTAGATCCAAATATAGTAGCAAGAGACACTTTTTTTTGTATTTGACCTTGTTTAGAAGAATGTATAATATGTATACACGCGGCGCAGTATTATTTTTTATCAATCTGCGCCGTGTGTGTAAATACTATACACAACCGCTAAAATTTATACATATGCCTGTCCAGGTAAACCACCAATATGTGTTGAATGTTTTTTTGGAATTCATAAAGCCAAATTAAAGTAATAAAGAGGTTTTCCATATTTTTATCAATTATGCCATTTTTTCCACAATGTTTTAAATATTTTGTGTATTTTTCCATTAGTTTAGAAGTAATTTTTAGTTATCACCTATTTTTTTTTAATAAAACATTTTCCAATTTACTTTATGTTACATTTCCTAACCTAAAATGCGGTATTTTCTTACTAAAAAACAAAGAAAATCCAACTTAGACCCGCATTATTGGGCACTTTTTTGCAATGCAAAATTTAAAACAGCTATATTTTCAAAAAATAGAAAAATATTTTCACGCCAATCACATTGTATGTTAATCCTACGCCGGACAAATAGAGAACCCATAAGAAATACACGTAATGTGTGCGTAAATCGTATACACGTGGCCTGCAGTCGTCAATAGAACTATGTATATATTTTATACACATGGCGCCAGTGACACACACGCTGTGTATAATATATATACACATGGCAGTCAACGTGTTAAGTCAAAATTAAGTGCTGCCACGGCCTTATTACTTTCGCTTGGAAAGAAAGACAAATATATTTCGAGTATCGTGGGCGTATAGATAAAAAGGCTTCAGGGAGCTTAGATACATACACGTTTGGCGAGTTGAATCTTACGGATTGAGTTTTAATGTATTAGACCTAATAGATAGAGAGTAGACAGAGAACGACTGCATCGGTAACCTCCCACCGATAGCGACGCCGATTCTCCGTACCGCTCGCAATGTGAATTTAATTTCGGCTTGCTCGCAGTGATGTTTAGCAAGCGCTTGGAAATGGGTAGGTTAGCCTCGAATCAAGTATTGGAATTTTACGCGCACACGAAAGATATAAATTTATGTTGTTTTTTAACGTGCTCATAATCGCAAGTCAAAAAAACAACTTTAATATGCTCAAATCTTAAAAACCTTTGGTGAAAACTAAATACAATATTCTAAAATAAATTGAAAAATAACTCTTAAACAAAATAATAATTCTAATTAAATGGATTATTTAATAAGGTGTTCGAATACACCTCCTTGTTGGGCTTCGCAGTATCCCAACCTGTCGTAAAATTCTCTACGTACATTGGCTAACATTTCAGGTGTAATGGACCTAGAAATATTAATAATTCTAAGTCGCAATTCGTCCAAATTAACAACTCTTTCATGTCGGTGTTGGTAAAGAATTTCCGTCAAATAGCCCCATAAGAAGTAGTCGCAAGGTGTCAGATCTGGAAATCGTGGAGGCCATGGTATGGTACCTCTTGTGGAAATAAGCCGTTCAGGAAAAGTGTTTGTTAAATAGTCCTGCACTTATCTAGCGTTGTGAGCGTCTTGTTGAAACCAAATTTCCTCAAAATTAACATCCAAGTTTCGTACAGCGGGTATAATATTTTGTTGCAATAAAAGTAAATATCTCTCAGAGTTTAAGGTACCATCAATAAAAAAGGCCCTACAATGTGATAAATACTAAGGCTAAAATACCAGCCCAAACATTTACCTTTTGCGGGTATTGAGTTCGTAATGGTACACTCAAATGTAGATTTTCCCGAGACCAATATCTCACTACCGAAGAATTATGTCGACCTAGAAGAGAAATCAATTTTTTCTCTTAAGGTTTCACAAAACTCCAAGGGTTTTATTTGATCTTCTGGAAAAATTTCTTGAGTGTTTTTAATTTTATAGGCTTTGTACTTATTTCTTTTCAAAATATCACGCACTGTACGACTTGAAATATCAAGTTCTTCAGAAATTTGGGAGCTAGAACAAGCTTCACTTACTTCCACAAAAGCACACACCTTGACCTCCTTTTCAATCCTAGCGTCAGGTGTTCGACGAGGTTCCTGATCGCCACTAGAACATTTTGCACACCGATTTACACATCCCGACTTATGCCAGATATTATAAATTGTTTTAGCAGTAGGGACTTGCTGATCAGGATATGCAAATATAAAACGGCCGACAACTTCTTCTGCACTATCCGCATGACAATACCATTTAATGATATTAATCTTTTGATCAACAATGAAAACCATTTTTATTTTATTACTGTATCCGTCTTCGTAGCAAAGGTTGAAATAAATTGTAAACATGATCGGCTAACACGTACATAGGTATGAGAGGAATTGCAACCGAACTTTAACCACCGGACTGATAAGCGCAACGACGACGCGATAGCCGCCGAGGGTGGAGCCAAATTTGTTCTCGCTCTACTCCATCTCTTTCTTACACATTACGCAAAAATCATATTCGAAATTTTTCAACCGCCGAACGTGTATAAGTTAAATAAGAGTGGGCCCCTGCGGCATACCGCTCGTAACAGATTAAAAACTAGATAAATTTTAATTGTAGGAAACTGCCTGACTTCTATCTTCAAGATATTCAGATAGCATTATTTGTTAGACCAATATAACGTAAAATACCTAATAAAACTTTATGACTTAGGGTGTCAAACGCCTTGCAAAAGAACTAGTAAAGTAATTTTTCCCTTATCCCACTGATCTAAAATATCATCTGTGATACTCAAGACAGCCGTACTGCAACTATGACCTTTTTTAAACCTAGACTGAGTCAAAGGAATTACTTTTTTTTAGGGAAAGATATTCACTTAATTGATTGTATAGTACCCTTTCTAAAATCTTAGAAAGCGTAGGTAAAATACTAATAGGACGCAATTGCATGATACTTTCAATAGAACTACTTCTTGGTAATGGTATAACAAGTGCTTTCTTCTATATGTTCGGAAATATACCTTCTATAATAATAAAGTAATAACTTCTATAATATATAAGAGTATTAGTAACTGGTTCAAAACCTATAGAATGTCATTAAATGTTAAAAAATGTTCTTTAGTATCATATACAAGAAAAATCAATCTAGTCGAGTATAACTATCATAATATTAGCGGCATTAAATTAAACCGTTCCACTGAAACCAGAGACTTGGGTGTTGTTTTTAATTCGAATTTTAAGTTTAATAATCATTTCATGTACATTATACAAAAGGCTCTTAAATCTTTGGGTTTTATAACTAGAAACAGCAAGAATTTTGAAATACCAACTATAATAAAATTATATCATGCCTTGGTGAGACCGCACCTGGAATATGCGTCACATATCTGGATGCCTATGACAATAACACATATTGATCAAATTGAAAAGGTTCAAAAAAGATTTGCCAGGTATCTCTATGTTAGAAAGCACAATGAATATCCTTATATGATCTCATATACGAGTATGTTTAAGACTTTTATGATGGAATCTCTTTTGGATAGGAGAAAACAACAAGAGGTGTATATATTTGTTCTTTATTATAAATAACATTAAATATTGTAACTGTGATCTTCGTCCTCATTATAATAAATGTACCAAAAGTCAATTTAAGGAATCGGAATCCACACAATTTATTTTGTGTTATTTCTGATAGTGTGTCTCCAATGAATAATGTGATGGCAATTACGAACCAGTTCCTTAATCAAGTTCATGTGGATTTATTTAATATGTCTTCTTCAGATCTAAGGCTGACCCTTAAAAATAGATATAGGTATAATATAGATTTATAGATACAGTGGTATCCTGCTATATATTTTTTTTTATTACAAACCATGTTATATTTTTATTTATTTTGTTTTTCGTTGTATCTTGTAGTATTTTAAGGTTTTAATTTAATTGTTGTTGCTGCCTTTACATGTAATTACTGTCTGCTCAGTGTTTGTAAAGAGAATCATAAATAAATAATGGCGTAGTTAATAAAATGTGTTAATAACATGTAGGGTAGGATAAATGGAATGCATAATTTCAGAGACGGAATATTTAGTATAGACGGAATATAAGTACTTGAATATCATTTATTGGATGAAAAATTAATCTTGGTAGATAATTATTTTGGTAATAATCTTGAGGACAGTAGAGAAAACTGGGAAAATTAGTTTTTAGATAAATAATAAGTTTACAAAATTATGTCATGTACCATTTGAATGTACTGTAAAGGGTCATCAGTGATATTTTGAAGCTATTTCATTACTTTAACAAAACAATACTGATTTAGGCTCTAACCTATATATAAAAATATTATTTACTCGATAAATGCTGCTTTTAACTGTTTCCTCATACACTTTAGACAGATGTTTTTTTCCAGACTTTATAGTTTAATTAAGACACAATAATTTAATATTTTTTTAAGATATATAGTTTTTATAAAATAATTATTAAAATATGTATTATATTTGGGTAATTGGTCACTATAAACAACTAAGTTTATGCTTATTATTTTGTATTATGCAAGTTGATAACTGAGTTGAATGAGGGAAAATATCAAAATAGACATAATGGAATCAAATATTAACCTAACTTATTTTATAAAATTTCGATAAGTATAAACTTTTATTTAAAAAAAACATGTACGCAACTTCTGTAAAGAACTGCGAGTGACTGTTAGTTTTTTCTCTATTTGTGGTACCCCTGAATTATTTAATTCTTTCAATTTGTGTTAAAAAAAGTATTACTATAATGCTAAAAGCGGGACACTTAAATTTTAGATCTTTGATTAATTCTTTTGATGCTGCAAAACACATATTTTGCCTTGTATGTATCACAGTTTTGCAATTACTGAAACATGGCTCTCTAATAACACTACTAGCAGTTTAATAAACAATCGATGCTAGATACCATCTACTTAGACAAGATAGGCTTACATGAGGAGGTGGAGTTGCTGTTAATATAAAAAAATATATCTGGTTTTTATAAGCAAGAGTCCTTTATTGTTATAAATAATAGGCTTTTTTTTGTGGCTTTTTACAGATTCTAATGAAATACTAGGCTTGGGTGATGTCAATATTAATTTTTTAAATGTTCACTGTTCAAATGCCTTAAAACCATTTTGGAAGCTTTTTATCTCAGCCAGAATATTTCTGAGCCAACTAGATTAACTATAAATAGTAAAAGTATCATTGATCTGATTTGTTATAATAGTGATCTGGAAATTCATATTATCAATAAAAAAGACGATACGCCTAATATGACAATAGTTTATACAAGCTTAAAGAAAATTAACTTAGTTAATTTTCAATTGGATTTGGATGCTATACTTTGGTACTATGGACGATAAAGTAAATTTTATTACCCCTTATTTAACATCATTAATAAAAAAGCATGCTTCTCTTAAAACAAAAAATTAAATATTAGTAATAAACCATATTGCCCCTGCTTTACCGACAATCTTAAATTATTAAAGTTTTGAGTTCACTAGCATATAACTCGCGTTTTAATGAACTGATGTACTTGACGATTGTTTTAAATGAAAACTGCGACTTTCCTTAACGTCTTTATGAAATTTCATAAAAATCCCTTAAATGGAAAATTTTGTATTAAAGTTTTTGTAGGTGGTGTCCTGGTACACCCAAAACTAGAAAAATTGTTTTGAGTTCACTAGACTATAACTCGCGTTTTAATAGATCAATTGACTTGATTGTGGTTTTAAAGGAATACCAAGACTTTCCTTAACATCCCTATGAAATTTCATTCAAATCCCTTGAATAGAAAATTTTTTACTCAAGTTTTTGTAGATGGCGTCCTGGTATAGCCAAAACTAGAAAAAGTGTGTTCAGTTCACTAGCCTATAACTCGCGTTTTAGTGAACCGATGTTATCTGTAAATCTTAAATAAGAATCCAAGACTAGGCCTTAGCACTTACAGGACTTTAAATTTTTTTTACATATGAAAACCTGATTACAATTGCCAAAAATTCAATCAGATGATTTAATGGGATTATCTTTAAGGAAATAATCATTGGAGGTATTTGAAAAAATCCAAATCCAAAATATCCAAAGGTTGTTTTAGCACCTTACAGGATGATTCTAAAAAGTAAATTATTTCTGCAATATCTTTGATGATATTTGAGCAGCGTTTTTTTTAAATAGAATTGCAGTTTATGTATAAATCATGGAAATTATTTCCATTAAAGATTTGTCAATTTTTTGTCAGCAAGTAATAAAGTTGAGTGTAATATCAATAGATATAGTACATACATAACTTACTTAGGTTTCCACACTTCTGACCAAGAAATATTAATTTAGTTTCATCTGTCTAATCAAAATAATACATCAAGTAACTTTATCAAAATGCTTCAAGATTTATTAAAATAAAAAATGAATAAATTAATCCACCACTCTCAAGTTGATGATAATTTCTCCATGTACAATCTGCTAAAACCGTATTTAAATGAATGATTGCATAATAAACTACATCATTCTCCTATAACACAAAATACAAACATAACCGATGTATTCACATTAACCTTTGTATGTAAATAAATTGACCCCACAAATTACATAACGTTAAAAATGCGGTAGCACCTCATTAAATACGGTACGTTAAATCTAAAACAATTAAAGTAGTGCTCTCGAGTTAAATTTACACGGTGACATCATCCACCTTCCAAAGTAGGTTCAAACAGTAAATTGCGTTATTTATAGATGGTTACTCAGAATTATGTAAATTTTATAAGCAATTATTAGAAAATATCCCTTTTTTAAATTAATTTTACATTACCTGCAAAACTTTACCGCTAATATAGCGATTACAGTAGGCACACTTGACTCCGAACTGCTCCTGGTAATCCCTTTCGCAATAAGGTACTCCATCTTTCCCCATATACTCGCCATGTAGTACCGTGTCGCAGCGGTGACATTTGAAGCACCATATATGCCAGCTTTTATCCAGAGCCACCAGTACTTGACCTTCTTTCAGGTCTTCCCTGCAGCCAGCACACTCTATCGAAGAAATTGGACGTGAATAAGGTGTTTATTATTAACGCCCCAAATAAGTGAGTTACCGTTTGTTGATGGACTGGAGGTGGTAGGAGTGCTTTTAGGGGTGGAATTTCGTACAGGGATCTGCACACATTTCTGGCAAAGCACCTCTTTACCAGTGTAGGTAACTTTTTCACCGGAAGGGAAAGGCTGCCTGCACCTGGCACAGGTAAAACACTTTTGGTGGTAGGTCTTTCCTAACGCGGTAACAACCTAATAAAAGCATATATTAATAACTTTGACTCCATATTAATACTCGGCTTACTTCTCCCTCAACATAATCACCGCATGAAGCACACTTGGTTCCAAAATTCTTCTGATAGTCGGCGGTACAATAGTAAGCGCCGTCCTTGCTAAAGAAGCCCCCTTGGGCCAACGAGGAGCTGCACACTTTACATTTGAAGCAGCTCGTGTGAAAGTACTTGTCTTGGACCCGGAGGACCTCTCCTGAACATTTTTTTCTGCAGGATTGGCAAAAGGTTTTGCCTAAAACAATTTGAAACTAGGAGAAAAGAAGGATTTTTCAAGGTAATGTTGCTCGTATGTACACGCAGTAACAAAATTTCTTAATAATTATGTTGCTAAAAAGGGACTTTACATTTAGCGTCGTTAAACGCAACACCGCACGACATAAATACCATTTTCGGTGCCGTAGCAGACTCGTCAATTATTAGATGTTTTTTATGTGGAACGTTGTTGTATACTCACCAGACGGAAAATTGTAAGATGTTTTAAAAGTGAATTTGGCCTTGGTCAACAAAAATAATTTGATTTTTATTGTTTTCTTTTGAATCACCTTGTATAGCCAGCCACATTAGTGTAATCATGTCCTCAATTTTAAATACTTTTTTGCTATCCATATTTTATCAATATGTTTTATTGCTTTGAACTTTATCTTAATGAGGCTGACTAATGTACATATTTATACTTTGTTAACGCATTTATAAAAAGGCACATCTTTTCAATCAATGAAAACTTCCTTTATGTTATTATATCAGGTTTGTATCTTAATAGATACAAGCACTCATGCAAAGTAGTGCAATAAAATTTGAATATTCAGTTGAAAAGTGATATTCATAAAGAAAAAACTTATAATGAACACATACTTCTAAAATGTGTTTTTTTTTTATAAAAACAAGAATTTACACATACTAGACAAATATCCAATGAAAACTTAGTTTTTCCCTTCGATAATAAGGATAGTAATAAAAAAATGTTGTGTCAGTCCCAAAGACCACAAAGGTGTTGTAAAAATATTAAAAATTATAAAAGATTTTTAAAGTTGAAGAAGTAGTCCATTCTTGCAGTGGAGTTAATAGGTAACTAAAGATACTTCGGTCATCATCCACTAAATTTATTTAAAAACATTAATTCCGACATATTTCATGTCCGTCATCAGGTATAACAAATTAAGGGGTTCCGTCAATACATCTTATAGATCTAGTGCCCCAGACAAGGTTAAAATAAATTAAGATACATGAGAATGGGACCAAACAGGACAATAAGACAACAGCTATTAAATTGTCAGACATGTTATATGTCCGAAACATGTCAGATTAATATTTTTAAATAAATTTAGTGGAGAATGATGGAAGTATCTTTAGTTATCCATTTATAAAAGATTGGCCAAAAGGTGTAAGCAAGTTATATTTGCTGACTGTATAGGACATATCTTAGTTTACTTTGAATTTTCATTTCATTTTGTTGACCTTTAGTTATTTCTGAATGCATATTAAGTTATTATATATATTTTTTTAAATAGTCTGATAATTTCATCTTTGTATACATTGGGTGTAGGTACCCGTGAGTAGCCTTTGTTATCATTATGATTGTTTCACTTGATTCTTATGTTTCTCTTTTATTCACTAAGTACTTTAATTATATGTACTGTTAATTTCAATTTACAGCTATTGGATTTTTTTCCTCTTCCACATACAGATTCTAAATAACTTAGGTGTAATTATATAAGTTTTATAGTCATATTGTATTACTAGAATGCTTGAATTTTTGCACTAAAATATTAAGAGAAAGCCCATTTTCTATAAGTTCCCTAATTTTAGTACATATATTAATTCTTATAAGTATTTTATGTCAATAAGCTTTGATAGATAATTGTCAGTATAATCTCCAATTAATGAATACGAAAACCATGCATCAGGTTCAGATGCTTATTTTAGTATTCTCTTGATAATCATGTTTATCATGTCACATTGTTTTATTTAGGTACACTGAGTAATAAATTTTATCTGTATCTTAAAAAGTTGTATTATATAAATAAGAGGCTGGTGCATTGTGTATTTAATACAAATTATTATAAGTTTAATTAATTTTTTTCACAATTTTTAAAAGTGCAGTGTTGTGAAATTTAAAACTGCAAAATTTTTTTGAAAAAGATCAAATCAGCACAGAAAACTGTCAATTTAATGGTCTGTTTTTTTTTTTTAAATTTCCCTATTATAACTGGACTTCATCCTGCAGCAGAATTAGCTGTGTTTGCCCATAGCAATATGCATTAAATAATAATTTAATATTATATAAATTGGGACAAGCGTTTAAGAGTCGGGAAATGCAGTGACAAATTAATTAGTACAAAGTACTTATACGAAAATACAGATCCTTAACATAACAAAAAGGTCAAAACCCAATTTCATAAGTACAAAGCCTACAAGTATCAGTCATTGAAAAAAACTCCACTAAGGAGTAACAATTCCATTTAAGTAAATAATGCTTCAGCATTTTCTTAAAGAGAAATATATTTGGCTGTCTATGAAACTATGACTTAAATGGCTAAAGTTTTACAGGGATTATAAATAATATTTTTTCGATAGAAGTCTGTTTTGTGAGTATTTGGTAAAAGAAGCTTGCACCTATGTGTATTATTGAAGATTTTTTAAGGGTAAAGACTTAATATTTTGGGATACCCTCTGCTTTACTTAATAAATACTTGCTACCTGTTTTCAGAAAAAATCCTAGAAGAAATAACAACAGGCATATTGATTCCAATACCAAAAGTATCCAAACCTAAGGTTCCGCTGGACTACAGGCCCATATATTTACTTCCAGTCATTGATAAAATTATTGAGAGCATTGTTGTTAGCAACTGAGGACCTATTTTGACAAAAATAACTGACTTTTTACCAGACAATCTGGATTTAGTAACCGTTCCTGTAAGTTCTCTTTACACTATGTTTGTGTAAAGTGAAGTGAAAATCAACATCATTCATTTGCTTTCATTAACATTTACAATATTTACAAAAAGGTATATTTTAACAAGTATGAAATCAAATATATCTTTATTAAGTAGGTACATCTAATATACATAAAAACAAAACTATACTAAATAAGTAACTTAACTAGGTAACAAAAAAAAGAAAATAAACAAAAAATAATAATAAGCACAATTTCACCCTCTTGAAAGAAAAACAAACAAATAAATGAATTTCCACCAACCACATTAGTTTATTGCCCTAATTCGCCAATTTCCAAATTAATTTATATTATTCAAACTAATTTATATTGTTCATATAATTCTTTAGAACAGTTTTAAACCAATCAAGAGATTGTGATTCCTTTATTTCTCGAGGAAGACTATTATATTTTTGAAAACCCTTAAAAAACAAAGAATTCATGGTACTTCTAAAATTTGCTATTGGAATAAAAATATCATCACTATTTCTTGTAGGGTAATCATGGACATTTCTATTAAAAGTAATGAACTGTTTGAAATAAGGTCACGCTAAATTATTTACAATCCTATATATAAAAGTCATAGAAAGAAAGCAAAACCTTCTCTCAACAGAAAACCAATTTAGAGTGTTGAGCATAAAGGATATTGGTGTAAGGCGGTGTGCATTTAATATCACCCTCATGCCCCGATTCTGGTTTATATTAAATAAATACTGGACTGAGGCACAAAAGTCAAAATGTGGTTCAATGATAGTATTATAAACCATTAATTTAGATTGATAAGATAGACTTGTTGATATTCTACTAAAAAAGAACATTTTTTTTGCAATTTTCTTTTCAATGTAATCACAATGAGTTTTAAAGTTAAGCAAAAAAGTTAAAGAAAAAGGAAAAGTTAAGTAAAGTATACATTTATTACTTAAGATACTAAACTTTACAACTAACTTAAGATTAATCTAATTGTTTTTTAAAGGACTTAAATGAGCAACAGAAAAAATCAATATTTTCTGTGTTTCTGTTTCTGTTCACTGGAAACAATATCTTATTCGGCAGAAAGAGATATCGAGAAGTAAATCATATTTATTTGACAGTAGGAGAAACTTAATATTAGAGACATATACAACAATTTAATTGCAGTAAATTCTCCCTACAATTCTCTGGAAGCCAGTGACTATAACCATAATGCAAAAATGCATTATAGTTGGGGTAGTACAATGTTAAAAGCACCTGCTTACTACACTGATGTGAGATATATGTATTTCAAGACATAACAACTACCTCTCAATTTGTTACATATAACACTGGCATTTAAAGTCTTGATCAAAAGTAATAGCTTCTAGTTTGGAACAATCCATCGGCAACAACTCATTTTCTGTATCCCTAAATAAAATAACATCGTCGAGAGCATGTTCAGCATAAGGAACTAATTGACCTCTGTATAAAAGGACTGAAGGAGGAACAGTTAAGGGAAGAATTACTTATGTTTAAAAAAAAAGGGGTGACAAAATGAAAAAACTCTTTCTTATTGTAGTTATGATTGGTCTTTTGGGTGTTTACAATCAATATTTTTAAAAACTCTTATTATCTTCTGTGCCTATCTATTATATGTGTCTTATAACAAAATTAATTGCTTCATTTATAAATCAATTACTTAATAAGGTGATTAATATACAATTTTGTCCATTAGATATGTATATAAATGAACCTTGCCAACATAATTCCAAGGTGAACCTGCATAAACTTGCTCAACTTTTTCAAATTTTAGCATGCCCTTTGAACTTATGCAGAACCCAATCAAAATTCTACATAAAAAAAACCACAAAAACTCACAAAATTAAACTTAGGATGGTGCCCTACATACATGATACAGCAAATTTTGCCATTTTATTACGTGGATTCGCCTACCAATAAATTACTTAGCGCTAATTGAAACATCTCACCATCACACAGTGGAAAAAATGTAGACATTCCAAATTTTTTGGAGCACCGGTACTGTATGTTCGACTTACCCATTGTTTAGCTGGAAAAATTAAGGGTACGGGGGCACTTTAGAGGAGCACTGGAGCGACACAATCGAAGCACCACGTATTAACTACCGAAAACCGTAATTATCGCCCGAATTTGAACAAAACAATAGGAATTTGACTGGCGAACATCGGGAGAAACACAAAATTACAAATGGGCGAGACCAGTTTGACAGATCCCGGTTATGTCACCGATTGCCGCTGTGGCGCTGCCAACGCCATTTTCAATGACGTTCTCGTCAATGTCAAAATTATCATTCCCGATGTGTGTGTTATAGTCCGCGCTCGCTGTTATTTAATCAATATAATGCTCATATCTCCTGAAATTCCCAAGGGATTTTAATAATTTGTCCAGATATTAAAAATAAATACCTAAATCGAATTAAGGTAGTTCCAAGCCTCTATAAACGAAGGTTTCCTTGTGATAATTACTTGAAAAGTCAAATGTTAAAAAAAAGAAAAAGACTCTACTCCCAAAATTCCCAAAGGATTTGGATAAAACTGTTTCCTATAATAGATAATAAATATCCAAACCGATTTCAGATGGTTGCAAATCTCTATAAACGAAAGTTTTTTAGTAAAAAATTATGTCTTTAGATATTCATTATTTATTACATAAAACAGTTTTATCCAAATCCTTTGGGATTTTTGGGAGTTAGAGCCTTTTTCTCTTTTTTTTAATTTGACTGTTTAATTAATTTTCACAAAGAAACCTTAGTTTGTACAGCTTTGGAACTACCATAATTTGATTTCGGTACTTATTGTTAATATCTAGATAAAAAATTATTAAAATCCCTTGGGAATTTCAGGAGATACGGGCATTATATTGATTAAATAACAGCGAGCGCGGACTATATATAATAGGGCTGGCAACGGACATATGCTGCGTTCTCAACTCGGTTGCTGAATATCGATCGGACGCTAGTTCTAGTTCACACACATTATTCCCGTCAATATATATAGTTGTTTTTTTTTCTGTTATTATTGATTCCCCTGGAGTCAGCGTAATACGAGCTGAAGTAAGTTTCTTAATCATCTAATAGAGAAAATACTAAATAATTTAGCAAAAAAGAACATCCCATCTGCCTATAATAGCAGTCGCTCAAACAAATTTCCAAAAATGTTGGCGTGGACCTGAACTTGAATTATTGATTTCCCAAACAACTAAAAAAAACCATATCATGGGTATGATTTTATTAGGACTACTTCCAATACTCCTAATCGCTCCCCAATGCCTTGCCAAAGACCACAACGTCTTAAAAACCGAAGTGTTTGCTATAGCAATTGACCCATTAATGTTCAATTGGTCTTACGAGGGCAGGCGAGATCAATTTTCTTACAAAGCTGCCCTAGTGGATTCACCAGATTTACCTTCTTGGATAAATTATGTTTTTAGTGAACGTTATCATTCAGGGTTTTTGTATGGGGTGCCTCACAGTAAGGCTGTGGTTGCCTTAGAAGTAGTTGGATTGAATAAAAAGAACTATGAGACCAGGTTGGTATTTTTATTTTTATTTATTAAGAATTATTATTTACAATTTAACGATTAAGACCGGTAACAAAATAAATTTTAAACTAAGCAACAATGCATATATATCTATTACATCATTAAATTTTTGCTAATTAATACCCACTACTATAAACATATTCTAAATTAATGTCTCGGAAAGGTATTCACACAGCACTTTTTTAAATTTTGGAAATTTAGTTTATGGTAGTTTATTGTACTCTTTTGTAGCGTGGAACATGGGGTTTGTAGAGGCCTTTATTGGTTCTAACTAATTCTTGGTAGATATTATCATGGTTTCTTGTTACATGATTATGAACATATTCTGTAGATATATAATTTCTGAATTGGTTTATCATTTGTTATGTGTAATTTTATAAATAAATTTACATTGTTCAAAATATCTTAAATTATTTAGTGGCGATAACAGAAACTTTATACTCCCTGTATAAAGTTTCTGTGTGCATCAATCGATTATAACTAAACAATATTTTTAAAAACCTATTTTGTAGAAGTTAAGCTCTTTGAAACTCTGTTAATTGCACACAGGTAGTATAGGTATCAAAACTATGACAAAAAATAAGAGTTGTAAATATTTAATTTATTGTTGTAGGATAAGTAATGTCTGCCTCTATATGTATGTAACTGAGTTATGCAATAATTAAATAAGT
Source organism: Anthonomus grandis grandis (assembly GCF_022605725.1). Classification (NCBI taxonomy): domain Eukaryota; kingdom Metazoa; phylum Arthropoda; class Insecta; order Coleoptera; family Curculionidae; genus Anthonomus; species Anthonomus grandis. The sequence continues at coordinate 3,524,584 of NC_065548.1, forward strand.
TATCTCAAAAATAACTTCAGATAAGAGGTTGAACTGCTCAGAAACACCAGACTTTTGGTATTTATTGAAAAAGTAATTTTTGTGCATCGCCAATCATTGAAAATAATTTTTTCGGCACTTAGGTAACTTTTTATCTCTAATTCCAGTCATTGAAAATTCCTTCTAAAAAAAGTGATTTTTATTCCATACCTTTAAAACATTTTATTTGGTTCCCATGTTCATCCCATAAATGTTTTATGATTTATACAAGATATTTCGAATGTTCAAGTAGCAAAAATGCATAATCCTGGAATGTAAGTAATTTTTTCCCTGATAAAAGACCTACTTGTTAATTTATGGTAATATCTGATAAAAATTGGAATACTGTTCTACTAAAACTTCTCTTATCTCCTCAGAAAGTTTGTACAGCTTTTGCTTGAAAGAAGCCTTTATCAACAATAGAAGTAATCTTCATGAAAGTGGGGCTTCATCAAGAATTTGCATTAACCATTGTCTTTTAGCCCTTTTTATATAATATTTAAGGCCATTATTTGCAAAACTTGCTTTTTGCTCGTAAGCCTTTTTTTGGGAAATCGAAAAAAACGATTAAAGGCCCTGTAATATTTTTCTCGCAATTGAAAGGTTTTTATAATTGTTGCTTATGACTTTTAGAAATGTAATTTAGGAGATTACAGCCTAACATAATTGCAAAGTTTTTAAAAAACAGGGTTTTTTATTTCAAATAACCAGTTTTGAAAATACATTGGTACCTTAAATTAAAAAAAAAATAGTAATTGGTTCAATAAAGTAAGTTATTTTGTCATACAAATAAAACATTGAAATTCGCATTTCTAATGATACTTATTTAAAAAAACATATTTACTTAAAGAAATTACTTTACTTAAAGAAAAAAACAGAAAAAAAATCCTAACCATCAAGGGTTTCTTCTGGTGAGGCAGAATCTTTTTTTAAGTGTTTTTTATAAAATGTTAGTTCCGGAAGGCTTCTCCAATTTTCTCCGTAGTGTTTGGAAAGGAGACCATTAATAGTTTATCCCCCTTAAGTTCTGTTCCCAGTGGTAAGTTCAGAGGGGCCATTGAAGAAAGGCTAAATTTTTTTTTTACAAACACTTTTAGCTTTTCCAATAGCATTGTTGTAATTCGGCTCACCTCGGGTCAGAACATTTTTATCTTTTTTTACAAAAATAAACCGCTTTGCCTTATTAAATTCAAAGTGCCATGAACTAGGCAGCTTAATAAGACGTTTTGCTTGTGTTCTCCAATCAAAGACATCCCAATTGATACCGATTTTCCGTATAGTGGAATGCTTTCTAATTAAATCATCGTAGTCACTAATTCTGACGATAACAGGCATTTTTTTTAATATCTTTTTCTATAAGGCCGAAGATGCGATCAGGCGGAATAAAGGAATGACCCAACGATCGGAAAAATCAGTTCAATTTGTTTAATATGTTTCGGCGCTTCTTCTAGAAGCCAATAAGCCAACATTGCCATCATATTCGTGTTTTTGTTTTGTCCACCGCAACCATCAGCGAACAAACGAACTGATTCTATACTGGGATCAAAATCAAAATTATTTAGAGCATGTTGCAAAGCTGATGCAATTGTATTAGAATCTTTGCGGGAATCAATTTCTGTCCACAAGTAAGAAAACACATTGCTTGGCCTTAATTTATCTTTAGAAGTTCCAGCGACAATGGTAAAATTATTATTGTTGATTTGCTGTCTAAAATATGCTGCTTGATCAGGTAGTCTAGGCAGTGCCAATTTTTTCTGGCAGTCAAATGAAAAGTAAGTTGTGTTGGGTTCAGGATTTTTAAGCAGTTTGAAAAAAGCCTTTGCCTTTGCGATATGAACATGATGCTGAGTGACTAAGTTTTGTCGAACATCTGCTTCTTTGTTCTTAAGCAAGTAGAACAACAGTCAGTTAGCGGAGTTCCAAAAGCGATATTGTACTTAGCATTTACATACTTTCGAAAATAAGAAATCTTTACATGCATAGGCTGTGGAACTTTCTGACGATAATGGTTGAAAAGTTTCTTAAAATTTAAGTCACATGGCAAGTAATGTTTCTCGTCTTGTTTCTACAGTAATGAGAGTCAGTACGTGTAATGGATTCTATAAATTGTTTGATGCAGTTTCGTTTTTCGTAATTTTTTGGACCCACTCTATCACTACCCCTACGTTCCCTTGGTATCTCTCCTGTTACAACAAAATTTCTTACAATTCTTTGTATGCGGTCCTTGCTTGAATTTGTAATTCCTAGAAATGACTTGGCACAAACTCTAATCATCTCTCCTTTACCCAGACGAACGTGGTATTTTATTAACACTGCAGCATGATTAGATTTCCCCCTTTTTGGTTTTTCTCCCTGACAACACGCTAATATCAAAAGATCTTGGCTAATTTTGTTTTTTGACTGGTAAAGGTAGGCATGAAAATCCTTAATTTGCTTCATTGTGAGTGTGGAACAATAATATGGTAATCCGGGTCGTCCATTATGTCCACAAATTGGAAAAGCCGGAAGAGCTTTTGATGTATTTCTGTAACAATATAAATTGACAAAAATTACACAATAGCTGCATACATAAAACATAATATCAATACAACTCATGACTCACGGCTAGTAAACTTTTTGTTAGCCCTATTCGACTTTAAAAAAAAGACAAAGAAATTTTTTAAAAAATCAACTGACACTGCAATAAAACTCAAACGATTACCGCACAAGTTCAAAATCATAAGTTTAAGATGAAGTACTTACCTAGCAAGTTTAGCAACATTCCTTTTATGCATTTCTGGCTGAAGAAGTTTTTTGCGTCCTTTTCCCTGCGGACTAGGTTTAACAGACATAACATTTTCACCAACTAACTCCATATTAATAAAAAAAACTTTTTCTTATTCGCCAAGAAAACACCTGTGTAGTTGCTTGAAAAAAAAATACTTAAATGCCGTTCCGAAAAAAGTTTTTGTAAACAACCCTACAACAGCTGCTGCCGCATGTTAATCACGTAATTTAACAAGTTAATTTCATTGGTGTCAGAACAAGGAGCGAGTTTTGTAAGCAAAACGTCAAAGCAAAGAGCTAGTCCTGCATATAACTGTAATTTTCTTCTCAGTATTTACATGCTAAAAAGAGACTTTTGAAAAATTCTGATTTTGTCATTTGATTCCCCTTCAAAATTTAAATAAACTTAGCAAAAAAAAAGAAATTCCATGATTTTGTCGATTAGCAAGTTTTGCAAATAATGGCCTCATTTAGTGTATATGTCAGTGATTATATTAATAAATAACTATTACATTGTATGATCTGACTGATACAACTGCATGTTTCCATCCATAATTAAATCTCCAATATGTGTATGCTTGGTCTCTTATCAATTAGAAAAATGTAGACCTAATCAACATAAATTGTTAATAAAAGTGAGTCCGTTATTCTTAAAAAAATCTTTTTTTTCTGCCTTTCAGGGTAGAGCCACTTAACATAATAGTACAAGACAAATTAAAACTGGCGAAATATGAAGTCCACATGAAAATCGACAATTTGAATGTGGTGGATATGTTCGATGTGGAGCGTATGGACAGTCTAAAAGAGATTTTCACCAGTTACTTATGGAAAAATTCCGAAAGTGATTTGTATGTCACCTTTTTGGAGAGTGCCGTCGAGATGGGGGCTAGAAAGCCTTTAAACCCCAACGAAGGTGAAGGGTAAGTGACCAAAAACAATAAGGTCTATTTTTTTTCAAATATAATTCTTTAGGGTTATTGTAAGACTGGGCAGTGAGTTTCCATTTTCGCAAGAACTCTTGGAGCTTCAAGTCGAGGTGAAACCTTTATATAAAATTTCTCCTTGTCCCAGGGATTTTAAGCGTACGTCAGTTGAGCGATACTTTAGGGACGCCGGGTTCGCTTTGGATTGGTGCTCTTTCCGCTTAGTAAGTATACCTTCGTTATGGCTTGCCTTTTTGGGGTTTAAGCAACAAGGGATTATTAAACATAATTTTTGTGATTCAAAAAAAGGCAGTTAGATACCTATGTTCCGCTGGGTTAAGAGATTCTTGTAAACCTCTCTTTATATCCCAAAAAATCCTAACTCTTTTTTCTCTTTTTATCTTAGAAACAGCTACTCTTATTCATAAATGTCCTAAACCTCCCTCTAACACTGGTCATATGACTCGCCAGGTTAACGATTTTCCCTTACCAATCCCTACATCCTCCCTCACCAAGAACTCACTTATATACCTTAGCAAAAAAATTTACAACCATGTTCCTCTATGTATCAGACAAATTTTAGAAGTTAAGAGATTCAAAAAGGAATTAAAATCACATTTATTATCCAGGGCATATTATAGCCTTGACGATTTTTTCAATGATACCTTTTAACCTGTGCTCTGACATCATTTTAGTGTTTTAGTTTTGTTTCCTGTTAAATAATGTAATTTACTTCTTCTAAATTCTGTTTTATTGACAGCTTTACTTATTTTTTAATGAAATTTATCAAAAAGATGTTTTTTTTTCTCAATCTGTTTTGTTATGATTAATTTTGGTAATGTGTGTAAATGTTATGGTAAAGTGTTTTAGATGTTATGTTTGTTTGAAATTTGAAATTTAAAGTAAATTTGGATTTTTTTAGTTTTTAGGATGCTTGTACACAAGATTTTGTTGTCTTACGTAATATAGCACATTTTCTTTCTTTCTCTTTCTTTCTTTAATCTTTATGTCAATAGGCTGGAACAAATTGAAAAATTACTTGAAATGCTTAAAAAATGATTTCTATCCATTGAGCTGCTAATGCTTAACATGTCAACCTTTTCTGATGAAAACATACGCTATTTTAACAACTTGTTGTCCAAAGAGCAATGGCTGTCAGTTATTGCGACTCTGCATTGCTTTGCGACACATTTTCCAGTTTATTTAATATGAGCTTTCCTTATGTAAACAAATCGAAGCCATATCACAAAAAGTCTCATCAGTGGATAACACCATTGATAAATAATTAATGAGGGCAAGCAATTGAGGCTACTTCATACCCAACTAAAGACCGTTCATGACCATGAGTTACTGACATCCTATAGAAGGAGATTAAAGGTACATAGAGAAAATATCGTAAATGCTAAAAAAGCCTATAATTCAAAACAAAGTTTCTTACTTCTAACAATATAACTCGAGCCTCATGGGAAATTATTAACTCAATCAATCACGAACTTTTCAAATCGCGGAACAAAGTGTGTTCCTAATTTGGTTACTGATAATGGAACGAAAGTTACTGGCAACCTCAATATTGCTAATACATTTAATAATTTTTTTGTACAGTCAGTGCGAAAGATCATAGATAATTTTCAGGCATCCATGGAAATGAATGTGCCTTTCAACAGTTTATCCCAATCTCTTTTATCCCTCTCACTGAAGGAGAAACACTTGAGATTATAAAATCCTCCTCCAGGAAAAAGTCATCCGGTGTAGACGAGGTACCTTGTTACTTATTGCTAGCATGTGCTGAGCATATTACCTCTCCACTTATCTATCTTCTAAATTTATCATTTCAGTTTGGCTATTTTCCTAAAGAGCTAAAATCAGCTGTTGTCATACCTCTTCATAAAAAGGGGGAGACAGCAGAAGTGGGTAACTATAGGCCTATTGCTCTCCTCTCTGAATTCTCAAAGATCTTGAAAAATCTTTTAAAAGAAGACTTATTGCATTTTTAGATTCTTTTGCTATACTGTCATGTCATCAGTTTGGATTCAGGTCTGGACTCTCTACATCAGATGCTATAATATCTCTTTATACAAATATATTGAATAATTTTGAATTGAAAATCTGTTGGTATCTTTTTTGATCTTACTAAAGCATTTGATACTATTAATCATGCTTTACTATTAAATAAGATCTTTCATTATGGTATAAGAGGTCCGGCTTATAAATGGCTTGAATCATATTTGACAGGTAGAACCCAGGCTGTTAGATTGAGAGTTAGTGGTCAGGTGACCATATCTGATTGGGCAGCTGTCGTCACTGGGGTTCCACAGGGTAGTGTTCTTGGGCCCATTTTATTTTTACTTTTTACTTTTTATTAATGACTTGGCTAGTTAATGACAGCTACATAACACTTTTTGCCGACGATACATCAGCAGTTGTCTCGGGTACTGACTATCAGTCTATCCACTTAAAAGCCACCAAGTGTATAGCTGATATTGCGGGGTGGTGCCAGAAAAATGGTCTTTGTTTGAAAACCAATTTCATTGTTTTCACTCCGATTCGAGCTATTCAGGACCGGAGCTTACTCCTTAGAGAGCAGTCATCAAGTAGCCTCATCCAATAACACTCCACCAAGTTCTTGGGAATTGTAATTGATAGACATCTATCGTGGGATCCTCAGGTGGAATCTGTGTGCAATAGATTGTCCCGCAGCAATTATGCCATCTTGCAACTTCGAGACTATGTGGATGCATATACACTTAAAAGCTTTTATTATGCCTCAGTACATTCCACTCTATCCTATGCCTTATTAGCTTGGGGTAATTCCTCCAGTATTGGGAGACTGCTAATAAATCAAAAGCGCATTGTACATACGATGTTTAGACTTTCCTTCAGAGAAACTTGCCGTGGTACTTTTAAAAAAGAAAAATTCCTAACTATAATTAACATCTATATCTTGGAGTGCGCATTTCAAGTACATAAAAATCTTTCAAACTACATGAGATCTGGAGATCTTAATTTTTATGAAACTCGAAATGCAGATAAATTATACATCCCTTTTACCCGGTTGTCGCAGGTGATGGCCCGAAAATTACATCTCTCAAAATTTTTAATCATCTCCCATGTAGAATAAAGAGAGCTAAGACTTTTCCAACTTTTAAGAGGGCTCTTAGGACCATGTTAGCTGACTGTCCTTTTTATTCGTTGACAGAGTTCTTTAACTGTATATTTATTGACTAAATGAAGTTAAATTTGTTTCCTTTCATACCTTTGTAATTTTATACTATTTTTATTAGCATTGTAGTTTTTTATTGACAATTCCTATACATTGTTATGATGTCGATGGAAATAAATGATTTGATGTTAGTGCATCTATTTAATGTAAGGAGTGCTCGGTACCCAAGCAGGAATCAGATGATTTTGCACCTTCCTCGACCTACTTCAGCTTTAACAAAAAAATCATTTTTTTACGACAGTATTTCTATCTTTAATCATCTGCCTATCATTATTAAAAACTTAACTTCGCCTAGGAGTTTCAAAAAATATTTAAAGAGATTGCTTGCTGCTAAGACCTATTACTCTGTTGAAGAATTTTTTAATGATATACTTTAAGTGACTGATTATATATATAAGATCAATGGTTATATTTTTGTATGTATGTTCGTATTTTATATTTGTGTCTTAAATATTTCTTTTTTAATTTTAAATTTTATACTTGTAGTTTGTAAGTTTTAATTTCTCTAGCTTTGTTAAAAACATTTTAATGTTATAACAATAAAGCAATATTTGACTTTGACTATTTGACTTAAGTTTTTCAATCATCAAATTAAAATTTAAAATTCATGGTTGACCAAAGGCTTCAAATTCATATATAATTTTGACAAATTGTTCCTCAAGTCACTAAATAATACATAAAATCAAGCATAAAAGTTAGTAAAACCACTTATCATTAGCAAACAACATAAAATTAAAATACATACATTTAAAATTTATGCTCATGACACAATAAACCTCACTAAATTAAATGTGTAGATAGATATAAGTTAAATGTTAAACCTAAAATAGTCCTATACTTACATTAAAATTTAAAAAATCACTAAAACTATAGAAGCTATTTCTGAGCAAAAATTTCTGAGATCCCTAATTGCCGCAGGCAGTTTATTAGAAACGGATGCAAATTATTTTTTTTAAGAACTATGTACAATGGAATGGTAAATCCTTACTGCAGCACCAATGCGGCGAGTACTTCTAGATCTTCTAGATCTATCTTCTGTAACGGCTCTCATAATCGCAGGTTCTTGTCTCCAGTTTTCCCACAGCGTCTGAGCACTTCTGCAAATGTACTTCTATGGGGTTCTATTAGGAAATCGCAGCGGATACTCCCTTGTTGCCTTCCGCGAGTTTCCATTTGCGACACCGCAAGTAAAGATGTCCCGATATTCAATGTTTGTAAAACTAGGCATTATTTTTTAAGCACGTTTAAATCAAATTACTTATTTAACTACTTTGAGTCGAAGTGAAAACTTAATGACAGTTCTTGTCAAATTGTAAATATCTATCTGCTTTTATTTCAAAATCAAGTAATACATGGTTTGTGAATTTCCTTTTTTTGCGGATTCATTGCCATTTACAAAAGGTGGAAAACCTGCCTTTTTTCTTAAAGAATGAATATCGCGATATGTTATTTGTTTACGGCTTCTCTAACGGAAATTTGTGGAGTTGTTGTGTTAGGGAAGACAGATCTACAAGTATTCACCGCATTGGTGCTCAAAAGATCAAGAAATATAAAATTTGAAAATTTTCAATTTTTGTGGTTTTCCTTCTTTTGCCCATGATACGAGGGTTGTCTTTTAAGTTTTGCATATGCAGCTGGAATAAAACAAAAAATAACTTTTAACGACTTTATTGTTTTTCAAAGTATTCTCCACGAAATTTAATGCACCTTTGCATGCGCTCAAACCAGTTGTCAAAGCTGTTATTCCACTCGTTTGTGGGTACTGTCAAAATTGCATTTTTAAAGGCGTTAACTGCTTCCTCTGGCGTCTGAAACCTCTGACCACGCAGTTCATTCTTGATTTTTGGAAAAGTATAGAAATCGTTGGGACTTGGACGGAGGATGATCCAATAATTCGACGTTTTGATAAGTTAAAAATTCAATAGTTTTCCGGGCTGTGTGCGAACTTGCATTGTCTTGGTGGAGGATGATTCGTCGTTGTGGGTTCGCTTTTCGAAGCTCAGCGATGACTTTCGGCAAACAAATGGTAATGTACCAATCGGCAGTAACAGTTCGTTGATTCTCCAGAGGAATTGTTGCAACATGACCTGCTTTTGAGACAAATGTTGCAACCATCTTTTTGGATACACTTCGAGAACGAATGACTTTTGTTGGCTTTTCTTCATCTTGAAATACCCATACAGACGACTGACGTTTATTTTCAGGTTCATATGAGTAAATCCATGATTCATCACCACTGACAATGCTGTACACATTTTTAGAGTTTCCTGCCTCAAAGCGGTCTAGAGTTGTTTGACACCACATCACCCTAGCTTCTTTCTGTTCTTCAGTTAACAGATGCGGTATCCAGCGGGCAACTAATTTTCTTACCCGTAATTCTTCATGCAAAATTTTTTGAATTGAGGTCTTTGAAATCGCCAATGAAGCCTCAATCTCACGATACGTCACATGTCGATCTTCCGTGATAAGCATACGCACAGCATCGATGTTTTCTTCGGTGACAGCCGTTTTTGCTGCACCTGACCTTGGATCGTCGCTAAGACTAACCCGTCCACGCTTGAATTCTGCATACCAACGAGAAACTGTCGACTGATGTGGTGCTTCATTACCGAAAACAGAAATCAACTCAGCACAGCATTCTTGTTGAGATAATTGCCTTCGAAAATTGTAAAAAATGATAGCCCAAAAATGTTCTCTGTTTAATTCCATGGTATGCGCAATTTGCTACCTTTAAAAATTCACTGTAGCTGTAAAACTATATGTATCGCACTGACGTTTTGAATTTAAGAAAAGTAAAGTTTGAGGTTAAGTTTGACTAATGACATTTGATTAGTGACGCCCTCTATGTTTCTATATGCAAAACTTAAAAGACATCCCTCGTATTGCTGTGAAAACAAATAGCTATCACAAAAGTAATTATATCATTGGAGAGCATATTAAATGCAGTAGTTTTTCCTGAAAAAAAAACATATCCTTATTTACCAAATTTTAGAAAACCGACAACGAAGAAGATACCACTAATTTTGCACATTTCACAAATTTAACTCCCATTTAACTTCTGATAATACCCGGTATAAAAAATTACTCAAAAACTTAAATATACCCATCTTATAGCAAATTTAATTCTCTTTCAGATGGTATATCTAAATTTTATGTGGTGGTAAGAATAACGGAGATATTCTTGTTTATATGAAAAAAAAAACAAAGAAATTTGATAAGATCAAAAAATGTTAAATACCAGAAGAACTAACAACTTTTCGAAAAAATGTTATGCGACTTTTTTGTTGCAAATGACTTGTTTAATCACCTCTTAAAGTTTGGCGGTTTTTAAAGTAGACACCCTGTATAATACCCGAAGCCCCAAATATCCGTATAAAAAACTTTTTCCTAGAAATCGAGTACATAGTCGAAATTTTAGAGATAATACCCTCACTATGCCACACCGTTCAACTGCTCTGATTACCTGTTCTTAATAATCAAAATCCTATGTTTAATGACAGTTTGTATACATTTAAAAGAAATTTTCGAGATTTATTTTTGGAAGAATCAATGGGATGAGGTATCTTGTTTTATGGTTTATTGGGAGACTGCTAGTATGGAAGTTGGTTGTTGTACTTATGGTGAACTATAATGTATAAGTATAGTTGCAATTATTATTTATTTAATTAATTAATTTGTTTTTTAGTTTTTTTAATGAAGGTTAAGAGTAGCTTGTAGCTAATCTATGCATTTGTAAGCAAATAGGTATTATTGTAATATTTGCTGAATAAAGACATTTTATTATTATCTCTTGTAGTCATTGTTTATGTATTTGTATCACATGCTTTTATTACTTGTAATAATTAATCTGCTTAATATTGATTTAGCCCCAAAGAGACCTAAACGACACCCTAAATAAGCCAGAAGCCGATAAAATCGAATCTTCAAACGACCAAACCGAGGAGAAAACGTTCATGTACAGAGATAACATTCCTGTAAGAACTTATCAAAAAGCACTGGTCACAGCCATAGCGTTGCCCATGATGATTATGACGTTACTCGTATTAGGACTGACGTTTATACTGTGCTTCGAACAAGGCGATGTGTAATATTTCAATAAATATTAATCAAAGACATGTTTCCATTGTGACTCGTTTCAGAATAATCGATCTTACTGAAGAATTCGCGTCTTCGTCTCAAGAGGAAAGTAGTCCTCAAAGGTTTTTGGATGCTAATAATAGGACCGATACCATGGGGAGTTTGATTAACGATGGGGAGAAGGATACGTTGGGGTAAGCAGCTAAAAATATCATAAATAAAAGTTCTTGAAAAACGCCCTTTTTTAGTCGTAATTATATGGAAAGTCCTAACTCGACAATGACTAGAGGAGTCCATTGTAGACCTAGCCCACCTCCATACGTAAGGCCCAAATATAAGCCTAATATATGACAGTATGCGGAAGAAAACGGTGTTAAAGTAAACCCGAGTCCGATCGTTGAAAACGGCGAGGATAAGAAGACGTGGTACTGTTAAAACAGCTTCAGAAGTCGTTAATTTAGTTTCGATTTCTCTTGTTGAAGGAATGTTTTAGAAGATGCTTTTAGATACATACGTAGTTACGCTAAATTTCCATGTAGCAGTGCTATTTAAAGGATACTAATAAACTCGTGTAAAGACTATAAAAAAAAGTTTTATTTATTCTATATACAGACCTTCTATACAACCTCTAATCATAATATTAAATATAACAAAACGTTTTTATTCAGCTTCAGTAGAACCCTGAGAACTTCTGTGACCACCTTTTCTTTCATATTGCTTAATTGGGCTGGTCTTTTTGATTTTATCGCCGTTTATTAGATTTTCAATGTCGCTCTGTTGCACCGGCTTAATTTTTGCGTTGATTATTGGTTGACCTGGAGTTTTCATTATTACTTGGCCGTTTTTCACTTCCAAAATACCTGAAAGACAAAAGGTATTAGAATCATCAAAAATGTACGATTTTATAAAATATCTGCTCTCAAAATAGCAATGCGTGGAACGCCATGAGTCACAAGAAGCTGCCTTGAAGACACTGATCTCTATTAAATGCAAATCACTCAAGTTGCTGACTAACACAGTCAAATGCCTTGGTCAGGTCACAAAACACTTCTGTAGCCGAATCACCACTGTTCAAGGTTAAAAATAAGGATTCAAGTAATTAAAATCTGATTTGCCCTTAGCACTTTAAATGGCTGCGACCTATAGTCGGCGCGCCGAAAAGATGCAGTAATCACGTGAATAGCACGCGACAGTTGAAACGAAATGCGTGTTCGAATACCAGTGAATACTGGAGAATTTTAGAGCAGGAGTTTTGGCGCGCGTATACGGTCTGATTATTTTTTAATTTATTTGCGTCTCTTTTGTAAGTTTATAATCTGTTTATCTTTTGTGTGTATTAGTTTGTTTATTTGTTTTGAAAAATGGATGACGTAGCTGTGGGCCATCTTTTGAATTCACCCCCTAAAAAACGAGCTTGTAAGAAACATTTTACGGTTTCTGAAAAGGAGGCAATTATAAAGTATGTGAAGTAAATCATCCAGGTTATAGCAAGACACAAAAAGTATCTTTTACAGCTGTTGCAGCAGGTATGATATAATAAAATAGTCTTTACTTACCTACATAATTATAAAAAACCTGTAAGTTAATTTTAGCTTAACTAAGCTAAAATAAACTTACAGGTAAATTAAAGCTAAAATAAACTAAGGTATATTCTACACACATTGGGCAAACGAACATTGAAAACAGCATTCTAATATGTCTCACGGTGTAGAAAATATTAAAAGTCAAAAATACTCCAAAAAAAAACTAAATTCGTTTCAATTGACCAGCAGTTTTTTTACAATGTTTTTTATATTGTAAATACACTCACAAAAGTAAATGGTTTTATGCCGTTTGAAAAAATAAATAAATTAAATTAATTACAAAATTAAAAATGTAATGTAATTTCATCAGGTGTTTCCAAAAGGAGTATCTATAATATAGTCAAAAGTTATGAAAATACTCATACCTTTCAACCACCAACAAAGTATCATAGGGCGAGAGCTATTTTGGATAACATTGATGACAAACAACTTTTCGACACTTACTCAGGGAAATTGGTTTTCGGTAAGTGGCAGATTGCCATATAATGAAGATTTAAAACAATTTGAGTAAAAAAAACCCAAAAGCTCACATATTTTTTTTCGTTACAGCTTTGTAAAAGTCGAAATAGTATGCTTAAAGAAAGGGATGAAATAATATGCTGGAGGCGACGTTATTTACGATCCATAAGAAAGGCTCGACAAGAAAATAGAAACATTTATTATTTAGATGAAACATGGGTGAACGCGGGTCACACGGTTTCCAAAGTATGGACAGATACAACCGTAACCACCGCTAGAAACGCTTTTATCAATGGATTGTCCACAGGGCTAAAAGCTCCGGCAGGAAAGGGGAAACGGTTGATAGTTCTGCATATTGGGTCAGAAGATGGCTTTGTTCAGGGTGATCAACTAGTTTTAGAATCAAAATAGAAGAAAGATTATCACGAGGAGATGAATGCTCAAGTTTTTGAAGAGTGGTTCGAAAAAATTTTACCTAGCTTAGAAAATGGCTGTGTTATTGTGTTGGATAACGCATCCTACCATAACCGAAAGCTTGACAGAACCCCGACATCTGCCACAAAGAAAGGGGATATTCAAAACTGGTAAATGACCAAACAAATTCATTATGAACAAGATATGATAAAGGCAGAACTTTTGAAATTAGTAAAAGAAATCCGACACGGAGACACATTTGTAGTGGACGAAATGGCTAAAGCTACCGGCCGAACGGTCTTAAGATTGCCACCATATCATTGCGAGTTGAACCCAATCGAATTGATATATGCGCAGATTAAGGGTGAAGTAGCTCGGAAACATGTCACTTTTAAATTTGCAGACCTTAAACCACTTTTTGATCAAGCAGTGTAAAATGTCAATCCACAAAATTGGAAAAATGCTGTTGCTCACATTATCAAAGTAGAAGAACGCATGTGGACTCTGGATGATTTAATGGAAATTCAGGTGGAACCATTTATTATAAATGTTGGTGAAGATGACGATACAACTTCTTCAGATTCTGAGAAAGATTAGTTTTTTAAAGGCCTGTGTACCTAACTGTGTTTTTTTTTTGAAATATGAAATTTTGATTTATTAAAAATGTTAACGCCCTTTTTTTTAGAGAGAAAGCATTTTCAAACTTATGTTGATAATTAGTTTATTTTTTACATATATTTTTGTAAAGAATCCACCCTTAAAATTTTTGTGCAACAATAACGAATTACCCTGTATCATTACATTTGAAATATTATGTATTTACTGTAAATAGTTAACAAATTATAGTAAATTCATATTATTTACAAGGTATAGGGGTGAGCGTAAATCAAAACTCACACGGTGTTTCATAAGAAATTTTTAAAATAAGCCCTTCCAGTGACCTAAATATCCATAATAATAAATTTCTAATAATAAAAAATAAAAATAATACAAATCGATAAAAATACATTTATCGTATAATTATAAAGACGTAAAAACCCGCTCGAAATCTACTCGTCTAATACAACAAAATGGATCGCGCATCGAACACTCGTTGATCACGCGCCAACCACGCGTTTTCCTTGGTGCATCTATTCGGCGCGTCAACTATAATTATTTGCTTTCCCGTTAAGAGTGCGGTCCACCACGTGACAAAATCGGTTTCGAAGCGCGACAGTAATTTCGTGGCCGGTGCAGTTTTCGCTGAAAGTAGCAACACTGGCTGCCATAATTACCCACTCCACCGTTCCCTTCTCCCTGATATATCGAATCTCGATTACCAGGGACGCAAGTCAACTGGTCTTACTTCTTGTTAGGTTTATTAACTACTTTTTATGTTATAAAGTCTTACATATGTACATACAGGGTGTTTCGGGAGGAAAAGGAAATATTTTGGGAACATGTTCAGAAGGTCAAAATAAGATAAATTAACTTACAGATCCCAATATGTTCTAATCCGATTATCGACCGTTTCAGAAATAATCGGTTCTGAAGTTTATTTGTAAGATTGTTGGCCGTTTTGTTCAAACGTGGCATGAGGATTTTCATCTGACTACCGATGTTCATTGTGTCGGTTATTAATTCCATTGCGGGTAAAAAAAGCTTCATCGCTAAATAAAATGTAATTATGTAGGTCTCGATTTTGTGGGATCCATTCACAAAATTGAACCCCTAAGCCAAAATCACCTTCTTGAAGATGTTGAACCGGTTGAATATGGATAGGCTTAAAACCGTTTTTCCTAAGTGTCTTCCAAACGTCTACATGTGATGCTAATCGAAGTTCTTTTGTAATCCGCCTCGTACTAACACTCGGGTTCTCTTCAGCCATATCCAGAACATTTTCTTCATTTTCTACATTTAGTCCGCCTCTCGTTCAGAATTAATTCTTATGCTTGGAAACATTCCTGTTTCCTGAGCGTTTGCAAAAACTGTCTGAAAAGCTTTTCGATTAGGAATTCTTCGATTTGGAAAACCACGTCGGTTTCATCAACAGAACGTAATGCGCTACCATTACAGAAACCATACACGAATAATACTCCCTATGGGTGAATGTGTGAGGCATTACGTAATGGAACCGTTTGCAACGAGGTTTCAGGCTAATCACGCGCAACTGGGATATACACTAAACTAGTTTCAAACCATTCCAAATATTGTGCTAGAACAAACCTAATGATTATATTTTATTATAATAATATGTTTGATTCTTCTGCTTTGTCTCTAAGTGGTATTCCTTTTGGATAAAGTGGATCAACTTCCGGTAAAAGGTAATGTTCATAAAAATATTTTAGTTTGGGCAACATTTTAACTCTCCAAAATGCTTCATTACGAGGAATCTTCAAGAAAAACGACTATTAAAAATTATAAGGCATAGCTATAATGAATAATGGTGATGTTTCATATTTTAAAAATCATAATACATTTTTCAAAAAAGAAATACATTATGTAGTATGTAGTTAAAGTAAGAGTTAAAATTATACCTTTATCGCAATATTATTGATCTTATAACATTTTTTTGAAATGTCCTCAACGAAAGTTAAATTTTAATACTGTTAAAATTACGGATTATCGGTTGAATGAGAACTTATTAATACAATGATTTACCTTCTATACAATTAATCCAAGAGGGCTTTATACTACAAAGAAACAGAATTTTCTTTTTGTAACTTGCAACTGTCCCTGGATTTGATAGTAATAGTTGTGGTTCCTTTTTAGATGTAAGGAACCATTTTCAATGATAGCCAATGTAAGTTTTTTTCTCTAATTCCCATTTCAGTACTAATTTTTGAAATTACAAATGGGCATTAAATTTTAATAATTTGAACGGAGACTCGTACTTAGAGATAAACCATTAAATGTTAAGCAGAACATGTATTTTATGTAAGATATATGTTCGCGCATTTTTCTCGACAGGTACGTAATTATCTTGACGAATAATATCCCGAACGTTGGATTGGCCGTGGAGGACCTTTGCTTTGGCCTGCGCGTGGTCCAGACTTAAACCCCATGGACTTCTGTATTTGGGGATATTTGAAATAAATTGTTTATGATAGTCCTATAATTAATAATCTAAATGAACTAAATGTAAAATCTGTAAATATGTTAAAAATATCTTCTTTTTCATCTTCTTTTTAAAATACGGCAGATATAAGAATTAACAAAAGTCGTAATATTTTTTTAAAAATAATCTTAGGTATTAATTTTATTTTATTTAGGATTGCATTGCTAAAAATCTAGTAAATTTAAGTCATTCACATATTATGAAAACCTAAAAGTGCGATTATGTTCTAAAAAAGTAAAAACTAACGCGACAAACGCCCTCTACCAAAAACACGGAAACTGTATAAAACTCCAAGTCACCGGTCTCAAATAACTTTAAAATTGTATAATAAATAAAATCGGTTACATATTTCGCTCTTATTACGAGCATCTCTAGACCATATACTGGGACACCTTGTACACTTATTAATTACAAAAAAAAGCATTATATTTATAGTTTAGGTGAAGTTACTTGGACAAGTATAAAAACTAAAAACGTTTAGCACGCGGCGGTTTCTTTATAGGGCATTGGCGTGCATATAACGTGTTGTTCTCTGGCTTAATATATATAGTAAAAATTTAGTTAAAAGTTATTTTACAACCAACAAAAACATTTATCAAGTCACGCAAAAGTCGTAGTTAGATTTAATGAAATATACACAGTTTTTTTTTTAATTATTAAAAAAAATTTCAAAAAGTTGGGTGGTTTGTTGTTACATAGGTATAAAATAATGTCGTGGCCGTGCTGCAATAGAATATTGTTATACTTGCCTCCGCTGATATTTGTTTCGATAAGCCCAAAAATTTCCGCTGAACAATGAATTTTCATTGAAATGAAATTGAAAATGAAATTTTTGGGCTTATCGAAATCAAATATAAGTGAAGTTAACTATGTATTCATAATTTTGCACCCACATTTTTTTACGTCCAAAAATGCTTATCTATTTAGCATCACTATCCATCTCTTCAGAACTGGATTCGTCATTGGCATGAATTATAATTGGATTCATTCGCGGTATCTATTATATCTATTTAAATTATTGTATTTAAGACTTATTGAACTTACATTAAAGTAAATATAACGAAAGGTTTTGTTAAAAATTTAAATTCAAATATATTTTAAATATGTGAATAAGTCTATTTTCTTCTTCTTTTCAATATTTGAGCGTATGAGATAGTATTTTCTAAATTGATATTTAATATAAGTGACATAATACCCAAAATAAGTGACTCGTTAATTTTAATGTCAAAAATTTAATTTAACCTTGAATTTTTATCTTAAAAAAACAGTACTGTATTTTTTTTGTTAAGCAAATATTAATGATATTTTTTAAAGTACATTATGTTTAAAAATTATAATTCAGGTTTAAAATATATTCAGGTCAAAAATGACACGTGTTAAAAAATTGATGCTCTCTTAAAATTTGATCGGTAAAGCGATCATAAACTAACAGATTATGAAATGCCTAAAAATACCTATTTACCACAACTATTCGATTCATTATCACTAGTATTAAAAGGCCGCAAAAATTTCATTTTTATTGTTCAAAAGTTGAGACGAAAGTAAATAAAAGAAAACATCAACAGTATATAACAAATAGAATAACAACAAGAACTACAGTATAATATAAACGCGAAACCGATTTTAGGGTGAGCCAAGTCTTCACCATGCTAATTTTAACACACTCACAAAATTCAAAATTGTTTTAATTATTACCATATACAGACCTATATATTATGGCAGGCATCTTAAGAAATGGTTGATTCTTCGCAACATTATTTCCACGTACAAAAGGGGTGGTCCAATAGCGCCCCAACAAGAAATATAAATTTAAATATTTTTTAAACAAATTTTCAAATGGCACATTTTTAGGCTCAAAAATGCGAAACTTCGTCCTAAATTTAACCATCTTCGTAACTCTTATATTTACCGAGATCCCAATAGTGAGCTAGGAATTTGTAACACGTCGTATAATATATAATATCTAATAAAAAATTACGTTTATAAATAACTTTTATTGTGTAAAAGTTAATATTTTGCTTACATTTGTTTAGTTGAAGAAAACTGTAAAATAAAAATAATGAAACGTATAAAATAATTGCATTTCCTATTTTTGAGCGCGCGACTGTGTTTCCTATTTCCGGCCCGTCCACAATTCAATCCCAGCAGCATCGAGAAAATCTCGTATCTTCGTCTGTTTCACGTTATCCGCGCCGAACTTGCCTATCTTTATCTGACAAATATTGATTGTTGAACGGGCCGCCGCGCCGGAGGCTGTGCTGGAAAGACTCGAATCCACCGTAAATATATACGGGAATCGATCACTAAATATCGTAATATATTTTGCAGTTTATTTTAATGCGTATATGCAGTATGTTGATTGTATTTTGTACATACTCAATTTTGGAGTTTGACCAAGTCACTTCACCTTAACTATACCAGACGTTTTTTGAAATACGTTTTTTACTTTTACGAAAAGTGGCTAAACCTAAATGTTTTTTATCCACAACGTTTCGTTTATTACGACCCATAACGAAAATTTTTAAACAACGACGAAAGTACACAATCACGAAAGTACAAAACACAATGCACTAATAAAATAAAGGAAAATAATAATTGCGAATATCACTTAGAATAAAATCAAGACTACTTAGCACTACCCGTTTATCAAAACCGTTTCGACCAATGAAAGCTGACCGGCAAATATTGCGGGTCCTAAGAAACAAGAACGGTGTTGCCAGATCTGCCTAGATATCCTATGGAGACCCAATTTTTAGCCAAAATTATTATTATTTTTTGGGTTAGGTTTTAAAAGAAACCAAAAATGTTTACAACATATATATTTCGTGTGTTATGTTTTATTAGATTTAAGGAACAGGGGATGGTCAATTTTACATTGTTTTAATAAAAAATAAAAATTTTCAACATTGTTTTTTTTGATTTTCAAAATTTTAAATAGCATCCCGTCTAGATAATCCAATAAACAATCCCTACACAAAATTTGAGCTTTCTAACTTTTTTTGTCTTGGTACAGGAGCTAACCCCGTTTTACGCAGGTAGACCTCCCTCTTAATATGACATACAGTGCATTCCAAAAGTTATGTCTAAATTTATTTAAAATTCAGGGGTGTGATTTTTCAGAAGAATTTCATCAAATATTTGAGGTGTAGTAATCGATTTTAGAAACTAGTTATGTAAATCCTCTATCAATTTTTTTAAATGCCGAAATTTTCCCATTTTTGTAAACAGAATAGTGCATGATATGCGTATATTCTACAATTTAGTAAATATGATTTTTTTAATTATAAGATTTTTTCTAAAAGTTTAAATTTTATCAATACTTGGTATATTAATTAAAAAACGCTGAAATTTGTTAAAATAAAAAAAAATAAAGAATTAATAATTATAATTAATCAATAAAAATTTATTACTTTAATATTGCTTTAATTATACTTGGATTAAATAAAATTTGAATGGAGGGATGGGGAATAACAGGAAGGAAAAAGGAGAGTAAAGATATTGGGGAGTGAGGGTTAGAAAGCGGGTACAAGGGAACCAATGGAAGGAGGGAGACTTACTATAGGCTATAGAGACAGCTCAGGGGTTCTTCTCAAAGGAAAGCCGACTAGCACTGACCACTTTGGTAGAGTGGCGTGGATTCAACAAGAGATCAATAAAATATAAGCGCCACCTGTTTTATCCCAGATGAATAAGAAAATCCCGATGACGAAGAAAACAGGAAATTACTAAAAGCACTATACCTATAAACCTGAAAGAAAATCTCACAAGGAAGAACAGACAGTTTTAAGTGAATCTATATTAAAAGAAAAATTAATAATCAAATTTATTATTTTAAAAACAAGTTATGTTGCCCTTCCTAAATATAGTGTTTATATTAAGACTAAAATCTTATATTATGTTGTTTGGGGCTAAAAGTTCGTGTAATGAGAAAGTTCCTAAAATGAGTACTTTCGAAATAGGCCTATTTATCCAGTTTACAAGATCTATACGGTCTATTTCAATAAAATAACTAATATGCACCTAGTTATTATGAAACTATTCAAAACAATGGTGTGGTAGTAAAATCTAATGATGAGAGTGATAACAATGTAATTTTGAGGTTAATATTTAATTTAATATACTACAGTAAAGCTAATGAATGTTGACAGGACTTTGGTTTACTGGTTAGGTTGTTTTACTGACTGCATGGTTCACTAAACGTCACAAAACATTGATCAAACCTGGCTCCAAAAGGGCTGCATGATTGCGATGGGGGACCTGGGTGGATCGGTTTAACAGTGAATGTCAATGTAGATGTTGTGGACGTTATTGGAGTAGATGAGTGGAGATTTCTACCTCTTATAATCGTGGATAAACCATACAATGGAATTGGCCTTTTCTCGGGAACACAAAACTGGACACTTAAACAAAGAACCTTGAAAAAGTTGGCACTTAACTACACCACTTATAATCCTGCACTATTGCAGTATGGCATTTAGTATCCACAAACTAAAATACCCAAAAGGTGAGTTTTCAACTTTTCATTGGAGTAAAATCGGCAAAAATACCAAGAAACAACCTTCTTCAAAGGCTTGTTCTTCAAAACTCCTAGAAGTCAAAGATTTTCGCGCCAGAAATGGTTTTAGTAGGGATATAGGAGAATGAGCTGGGATCTTATTGGCTAGGATATGACTTCTGACATTAGTGAAATCAAAACAATTAAAAAAAATTAATGTTATGATTAATAATTTGAGTTTCATCATAAGGGTTGAAAATTATTGATATCAAAAATAGAATTAATACTGAAATGATAACTGTTTATTTTATTAATTTTAGCACCAGAATAACTTAGAAATTGCCTCTTAAAGTTCTATAATCGAGCTATGCTTTCGCTAACATTTTAGATTCATTTTATTTTCTTATTCTTTATGTATCTGGCGAAAATAAACTGTAACAAATTGACGTACAATGAAATTAATGAGGGATTTTATGTGCAAAACTTCAAATTTGTAGATATCTTGCTTTTGGAATTATGAGGACTTGGTGATGATTCTTAGGAAAAAAATTGAATTTCTCCGAAAAGTCAGGATGTTCTTAACACCTTGCACTTTAATTGAAAAATCTCGAAATAGGTGTCTAATGAATTTAATCAGAGACCATATACGGTAGATAAACACGCCAAAACGAAAAATTTATTTAAAAATCGTTGAATAAACATTAATTTAGCGATAATAATATATGATGTGTCGCTTGGGATAATGTGGTTTTCGTTATACAGTTAAGTGTCTGTTTATTAGGAAGGACTCCATTCCAACAATCCTCCTTACAAATAAAATATTCCTTACCCATCTTGGCCATCTGTTTCATCTCCTCCTTACTAATAATAAACTTCTGCACTTTCACCACCTGATCGCCCACTTTTACGTTGACCGGCTTCTTCGAGGGTAAACTGCTCAACGCGTCCGGCGTGATCGGCCCCAATCCCGGTTTTGCGTCGATTTCTTTCAGATCGGCCGTTTTTACCGGTTGGATTTTCGGTTCGACCCGCGGTACTTTTCGTTGCACCGGCCCTTTACGTTGGTACATCTAAAATTACAGCAGTATCTTTTTTTCACTCTCTCACACTAGAAAATGAATTTAAAAAAAAATAATAGGAATGAGATTACCTTGGTGCCCTGGGTTCTATAAACGGGTTTAATAACGTCTTCCCTTGTCAAATCTTCATCTTCGTTAATCACGTTGTGAGGTTCTTCTTGTGGCTTCTCCTCCTCTAATTCATTAACAAACAGATGATCCGGATCCTGAGCTAATTCTTTTTTCGGTTCCACATTTAAAGCGCCTTCGTTATTGACTATATGGAATGTAGATACCTGAAAGGAGTTGCAAATATTTTTCGAATTTTAACTTGTTATATATATTACTTCGCCACCCTGTTCTTGCTCTAATACCATCTCATACTCCTCCAGGGGACTTTTATTATTAAATTTACTAATTTTTTCTTCCGTACTTGACTGGCTACAAGTGTTGTCACACTTATGGTTTTTGACTTCCGAAATTACCTTAAAATGTATTACAATTATAATGTGAATTCGCCATTAAAAAAAAAAACGTAAATTTACCTCTTTTTGTATTAGGTCCTCATATTCCATTTCGGCATGTTTAACCTCATGGGCCAATAGTTGTTTTTCAGTGTCGAAACTGTAGTCGCATTTCTCGCAAGGGAAGGGAAGCTCGTGTAAGTGCGTGGTTATGTGCTCTTTTACCATTTGGGCCGTTTCGAACGACGTATCGCATATTACACATCTACAAACGGGATCTTTTGATAATTTTAAGATAGAGAATTTGTTAATAATTCAAAAAGTATTGCCAGGTAAAACAACATATGTCCACGGACGTTTAATACTCATTTGCTCTCAAAACAAACTGCCTTATGGCTAGTACAGTGGTACATCTTCTAGGAGTGGGTTTAACTGTTCTTCAAGGAAGTTTAAATAGAGGGACCCATTCAGATTAGGAGGAAGTTCAAAAGGACCAATAAAAAAACCAGACATCACACCACACCAAATATTTACTAAATTTAATTACTGTATTAACCTGCAATATTTGTATAAGACATGTTAAACTCAATCGCCATATCTTGGTGTGTAGTATCTCCAGTTCAGAGATTGCCCATTCTTAATGAATCACCCTGTATATCTTTGATTTAAACTTTTGTGTCTTTTTATAATTTTTATTAACTTAAGGCAGGAACAGACTAAGCAAACATTGTTGAGCAACAGCTGAACAAGTGTTGAGCAAGAGTTGATCAACTGTTGGCAAACAAACGTCGATGATTGTTGGAAAACATCGGCGAACCTTGTTGCTGAAAAGTTCGTTCAGTCGAGCCAAAATGTGCGACGAAGACGATGCTTTACTCGCATGGTGCACGTTTTTATTAATGAAAATTAAAAAATCGCGTAACTGCAGAAAGCGACGGTGGTGGCAAAGAAGTATATTCGCAAACAGAAAACGGAAGTTTTTACCAGAACTAAGAATGGAAGACCAAATGCTGTTCAAAAACTTTACTCGAGTTAATGCAAGCGCATTTGAAAGTCTCATCGTTATGATTGGACCTAAAATTGCAAAAAAAAAATACAAACTTTCGGCAAAGTTTACTGAATAAAATACAAGTTGCTTCACTCGGCTCCACGCGCCGAATTACCTATTCACCGCCCCTCACTTCATTTGCCGGGCGACGCTCCTACATTCGAATCTGTTGGGTTACACAGTGAGTAGAGTTTAAATCGTTTTGATGTGCGAGCGTTTTATTACTAGTTGTACCGGGTGGACTCAGTGGACTGCCAAATTATTATAATCTATTATATTAAAATGTCGACTTATTGTTCGGTAGACAGTTGTTTTACAAAGCGTGGAAGTGGTTTAATGTTTTTTAGATGTCCGAAAAATGAAAATATTTATATAAAATATATATTTATACATATTAACAAATAAGAAATAAGGGTAACCAATTACATGCCAGGTTATAGTACCTCTCTGTCTTGAGAGGGTGTGTTGTGACCAAAATAACGTGCGTAGTTTCGTTTTCACATAAAATAAAATATGAAAGTTGGATTTTGGTCAACTTCTTATTTTATTCTTATATTATTTTGCTATATAAATGCGTTATGGAACTTTTGTACATTTAACTCTTATTTTATTTTTATTTTATTTCTTATTTTACTTTATTTGTCTGTATAAATCCAGCTTAAGAGACTGCATTGTTTACATTTTAAAATGGCAAAATATATTTTCCTCTTATTCTTTTGTCCTTCTTTTACAATATTGCACTTTTGCCAGAGCTATTTATCCGCTTTTTAAGTATTAAAAAATGTAATACCTTTTAAAGGTTATTTGAGTCGGAAACATAACTGAGCTTATAATGAAAAAAAACTAATCGAAAATTAATAAAATTCATAGAAAAATCAACTTAATTTAAAAGCAAAAATATTATTAAAAGCAGCAGTCCAAACAAAAATATCTTGGGGCATTAAAAAATTTAGTCACTTCGGCAACGTTGCGCTACAGTCTTACGCACGTTTTACTATTTTTCGAGTTCTGTCAAAAATTATGAATGAATGAATCTCGAGCGATGTTACCAAGGAATTAAAACAAATAAACGCTTTAAATTATTGAGTCTAAGGGCTTGTTTTGTGTTTAGAGTGTGTTTTATCAGTTTTTTGTTGTTTTCATACTTTTTTGGAGAAAATTAATGCCAAAATAAACGATCACGGTGCATCGTAGTAAAGAGAGTAGAGCATTAAAATCCAAATTTCATCGGTAAGTTTATTTGTTTACGTTAAAACAGCAAAAGACTTTTGTATTTTTACCACCAGCGTCGTCACAAGAAAAATATTACAATTAATTGATTATTACAATTATTTGAATTAAAATTGCACAAGAGCGACGAAAACAACACGTATAGATATAGAAAATTATTTGTACACTACACAATCCTTTTCTCCATCCTTTTCTCTCTCACTACTAATTTTAAAACAATAAAATTCCACATTATTGGGCTGGTTATGAATGAAACATTACGTTTATTACTTATAATGTCTTTGGTAATGCTATTATTAGTCTGACAAAATAACAAAAACGTCAAAAAGTGTAGTAATCAATCATTTAAAATTCAAACATGCCATTACTTAGTAGTTATGTCTATCTTTAGTTGTTAAGTTTAGTAACAGTAATATATGCATTTTTTCACACAAACTTTTGACTTTGATTTAAAAATGAATCCTAATGAAACCAGTCGTACCAAAACAACCTTTAATAATATACCTAAGTACCTAATTATTAACAAAAAAAAATTTACCATTTAGTTCTTGAATTAGGTAAACTTTGATAATGTAAAATTTATTTAGTTTGGTGGTTATAAAAACGAATAATTTATAGTATTATCAATTTACATATTTTTCCCAAGTAGGTACATTAAATAATAATTTTATTCCAGATAATAAAGTTATTATAAAATCGTGCTCCGTCTTCCCCTACAGTTCGAATTAGACGAAACTCGTAAAATAATAGGTATCTTTTACCAGAATTCCCCTTTACATTTTTTGCTAGTTCCCCGTCGGCGAGGAGCTCGGCGGCCTGCCTTTGAGATCGAAAGATAAAAGGTTTTTCGCCGAGTGAAGCAACTTGTATTTTATTCAGTAAACTTTGCTTTCGGGAAGCCATATGCGTGAAAACAAGATTAATGATAACTTAAAGGTTTTTAGCCACTGGAGATTCATATGTCAGTCTAATGTATCTATTTCAAATTTCTAAACAGCTAATTGGTACTATAGTTCCCGAAACTTGCGAAGCCTTTATAGAAGCATTGGCAGATCATATTCAGGTAAGAAAAGAAATCAAATTCTTTTTTCCTTATTTAATCAAATAAAAACATATAAGAACGTAATATAGTTTTTATGAAATGTCCGTAGAGTTATCCGCTTGGGATCCAATTAGGGCGTCAATAAAGCTATGTTCATTTGGACTATCTTGATCAGAAGGATGTTGAATGCTTGTTGATGTATAATAAGGAGATGGAGCTGGTGCGTAAGAAAGCGAACTTGAGACAGGTGATACAGTTGGTAGTGGCAAATTCGTTGTTCTTGTAGTAAACTGCCCGTGTGAATGATAAATTATTCGCATATCAGCATCATGGAGAACGCAATTAATTTTATGTTCTACATCAGCTCGAACAAATGCATCTTAATTTATTTGCCACGTATTCCCCATATACTTCAAAGCTATCCCTTACTCTTCGATTTTCTGTAAGTGTTTTTATTGATTTAAAAGCTTCATCCATTTGAGGATCAGACAAATTTGGGCGCTTTCCCGAGGTTTTTTTTCCTACTGGAACCAACTGCCTTACGGTGGCTCGTTGTGACGGTTCTGATCTTATTCCAATATTATGAGAATCCAAAGGGTTTAACTGCTTTCCAGAATTGTTCTTTCTTATTGTTGCCAACTGCTTCACTGTGTCATGAGGTGTTTCTGCTTGCTGTAATTGAAGAATGCTTGAGGAACCTTCAGTAAGGATGGTTTCTGATGAATCCTCGTATTGCGTGTTTTCCAAGTCCTGAAACAAAGTATAAATGCCTATAGTATGGGTATAATAATAATAATATGCAGAGTACATATTTAGATGTTGGGAGGTCATAGGGCACTTAATGAACAATTGCGGCCTTAGTTGGATATCCATCCTTTTTTTAAATAATGTTTTTTTTTCAGTTACCAGATTCACCTGAAGAGTGGCTCAAAATTTCCGATGACTATGAAAACTTATGGAATTTTCCTCAATGCTTAGGAGCCATTGACGGTAAACACGTCGTACTACAATGCCCCTTTAGGAGTGGAAGCGAATATTATAATTACAAGGGCACTTTCAGTATTGTCCTTATGGCAGTAGTAGATGCAAAGTATCGATTTTTATACGTAAACGTGGGATGTCAAGGACGAATTTCAGATGGTGGTGTTTTTAAAAATACACTCTTCGCGAGAAAACTAAATGATGGTACTTTAAATTTACCAGCTGAAAAACTCCTGCCAGGACAACAGGACGGAACAACACCTTTTGTATTTGTTTGCGACGATGCGTTTCCTCTACAGGAGAACCTGATGAAACCATTTCCCGGCGAACATTTGAAGGCGACGTTCCAACGCTCATTTAATTACAGATTATCGCGAGCAAGACGAGTAGTGGAAAATGCTTTTGGCGTTATGTCGTCTGTATTTCGAGTTTTGCGAAAGCCCTTGCTTTTGCAACCTACTACTGCTGAAATAATTGTTCTTACATGTTGCTACTTACATAATTTTTTACAAAATACTAAAACAATCATGGGCTGTTATGCTCCCCCTGGAACCTATGACAATGAAGATGTTTCAACGGGCATTTTGGTTCATGGATCTTGGCGAAACGAACCAGAAACTTCATCTACATTTATGAAGTTAAATAGAATTGGTAGAAAATCAACCAGAGCAGCACAGGAAGTTCGAGAAAAATTTGCACATTATTTTTCAGGCCATGGAAGAGTGCCTTGGCAAGACAGAATGGAATAAAATAATATGTTTCATTATAAAGAAATAAAAAAGTTTACTTACTTGTTCTTGAGTATCTCTTGTATGTTTTGGTGTATTCTTGTCTTTTAAAAACATTAAATATTTATATCCAAACCAACGGGACATGTATAATTCATTTGTTCATTGGCCAGATTTTGTGACGCTTTTGCACATTCCCGTCTAAACTGGGTTTGCAGAACTTTCCATTTCCTCTCAATTTCTTCTCGGGATACTTCTAGAACGGTCGCTATAATATTGAATGCGTCAGTTCGTTTATTTTTGTTTTTATAAGCTTCATTTTCGGGATTCCATATATTTGAATGTTCCCTTATAAGCTCTATCAAATTTAGAACTTGGTCTTCTGACCAATCGTGCGACATTTTCAAATGAATTGAACGTTACTCGGCCGATGTACCGCTCTCGAATGCCTGCATTAAACTAAACGCATATTGACAAGTTTGCGCACGTATACGCCGGCGAAGCTGTTGACGCACTGTTGGTCAACATTTGATGTACCGCCTCGGGAGCGAACATGATGCAACAGTTTGTAAACAGTTGAGCAACACGTATAAATTGAGCCAACTCACGAGTTGATCAACTGTTGCTTAACAATGTTTGCTTAGTCTGTTCCCGCCTTTCAATGTTCTAAGTTTATTACTTATTTAAAAAGACTTTTATTTTCAGCTGTAGAATATTTATAGATAGAAAATTTATCGGTATAATATACAGTGCGAACGTAAAGGTTGGAATAAATTCATTTAAAATTCAGGGGTATGTTCAAAAAAAAAACACTCGGACATGTCGATTTTTATTTTTAACTGCGGGTTTTCTTACTATAATTTTATGTATACAGGGTGGCCCAAAAATAAGTTACGGTTATCAACGTAATTTTTTAAAATGTAAACACCTATTTTTTATTTTAGATTTAGGTTCTACATCAAATTCTAAGTACATTTCATGTACCATGTCCTATACCTAAACTCGACCGTTGACGATTGAACACAATAAAAGGCTATTTTTGGAAGAGTTATTTATATCAAGCAACCTATCAGTTATTGTTTGGTTATTTACATTTGTTGTTGGTGTTTTTGATTGTTAACTTGTCACAATTTGTTGACATCAAATAATTTTGAGTGAATTTAGTTTGATTTAGATGCCTAAGCAAAGTTTTGCTTGTGTTAAGTTTATCAAAAGATAAAATTAAAATTTCAAAAAATGGTACGTCTTAGTGAGCGAGAGCGAATAGAGATTTTGATGATGATTGGTTATGGAAACAGGATGCGCACTCAGATGGAAGTCTGTGAAATTTATCATGCCAAGTATCCTGATAGGCCACGTATATCTCAAAGTACTGTCAGTAAAATAGAACAGAAAAATCGGGATTTGGGTCATGTCAGGGATAATTATACGAAAGGTCGGTCAAGTATATCAGAAGAGAAGCAACTAAATGTTTTGCTGGCAGTTGAAGAAGATTGCCATAAAACGACTCGCAATATTGCGTTAGAAAATCAGATATCCCAGACATCCGTCGTTAAGTATTTAGGTATAAATAAATGGCACCCTCACAAAGTTCAGTTGGTTCATGAACTAAATGAAGATGACCCAGATAGGCGTTTAGAATTTTGTGAGAGACTTATGGACTTGTGTCATGCTAATCCACAATTTTCAAAAAAAATTGTATTTTCTGATGAGGCAACGTTTTGTCTTCATGGTAGTGTAAACCGGCAAAACTGCCGATATTGGGCTACTGACAATCCGCACTGCATGATGGAGTGCCACAGCCAAGTCCCTCAAAAAGTAAATGTTTGGGCGGGGGTGATTGAAAACAGGGTTATAAGGCCCTTTTTCTTTGAAGGATACTTGAATGGTGAGAGGTATTTAGAGTTTTTAGAAAATGACTTGGTTCCATGCCTTGCCACTTTATACCCCGATCCAGAAGACTCGGATATATTAGATAATTCCTTATGGTATCAGCAAGATGGAGCTCCAGCCCATTACACTCATCCCGTGCGCCAGTACCTGGATACCGTTTTCCCTGGACGTTGGATTGGTCGGAGGGGTGCAATTGAATGGCCGGCCAGATCGCCGGATCTGACTCCTTTAGATTTTTTTTGTGGGGGTATCTTAAGTCCAAAGTTTATGTTAATCGGCCAAACAACATTGAA
Organism: Anthonomus grandis grandis; assembly: GCF_022605725.1. Classification (NCBI taxonomy): domain Eukaryota; kingdom Metazoa; phylum Arthropoda; class Insecta; order Coleoptera; family Curculionidae; genus Anthonomus; species Anthonomus grandis. The sequence goes on from NC_065548.1 coordinate 3,554,373, forward strand.
GACTTAAAAATTAGAATAACGGAAGAAATAAGATTGATAGAACCTTCTGTTATCGATAACGTTTTACAAGAATTTCAGCATCGACTGGGATATTGCCAAGAGGTTCGTGGCAGCCATTTTCAACACTTAATAAATTAATTAAAATATTTTTATGTATTCTTGCTTGATATAAATAACTCTTCCAAAAAAAGCCTTTTATTGTGTTCAATCGTCAACGGTCGAGTTTAGGTATAGGACATGGTACATGAAATGTACTTAGAATTTGATGTAGAAGCTAAATCTAAAATAAAAAATAGGTGTTTACATTTAAAAAAATTACGTTGATGACCGTAACTTATTTTTGTGCCACCCTGTATACATAAAATTATAGTAAGAAAACCCGCAGTTAAAAATAAAAATCGACATGTCCGAGCGTTTTTTTTTTTAACATACCCCTGAATTTTAAATGAATTTATTGCAACCTTTACGTTCGCACTGTATACAAATTCAGTACTTATAAAAGTCAAATTCAATTAAACATATTAAATGACACAAATAAAATTATGCATGAATATTTAAAATAAAAATTTTAATGCTAAATATCTTGAACCATTTCTGGATCTAACCAGACAACCAAAGTCAGGTACAAGATTACTGTTGTTTCTTGTGGAATAGGTGTGAAAATCTTTATAAGAGTTTGGTTAATGTGCAACAAACACTGCATAATATACACACAGTTTTTTCTATTTTGCGTCTTTTTCTCATATCCGTCGCACCCTGGTCCCGACGCCTGACGGATAACCGAGGTCTACCTGTACCTCCTATAATATATAATTCTAAAGGGAGTATTGTACTAGTTTATATGAGCTGCATATACCCAAATTGGAGATAATGGATAAATTTAATTCAACGAGTCTGGAAAGGCTAAGAAATACCAATGGCATGTCTGACATTTTTGTCCAAATTAATAAGAATTAGAAGATTTAAATTTGTTGGGTCTGATAGCTTTTAATGTACCTGTTTACCGGACAAGATGTCCATTGCTATTTAGGGTGGAACGTGCTCGAATCAACTATCACCTAAATTCTCCTGTAATATCCATGTGTCGCCTCTACAATTATTTAGAGAGTGAATATGATATTTTTAATACATCAATTATTTATTTAAAGCAAATAGTACAATACGTCAAACTTGCTTTATAGCCAACTTTATAATTGGTTTCTTACTGTAGACTTTGTAAATAAAATAAATAGCCAACATTTTGCAAACAATTAAGGTAATAAATTCCTATTTAAACGAAATGCTACCTAATAAACGAATTTCATACTATGGATAAAAAAACGACTTACTTCAAATTAACCATGCTATGAATAGCGGTGTGATTCAGCAAACTGTCCATCCTCTTAAACGACATGCTGCAGATGTCGCAACGGTGCCGACCGAGTGTATCCACCTGAGGTCCATAATGGCCCTTCATGTGTCTCGTCAAATGGTGACTGAGGAGAAACGTTCTTCCGCATATTCTACACGGATAAGGTCTAAGGCCCGCGTGGTGGGTAATATGACGCGTCAGTCTGATCAGGGTGCTAAAACCTGCCTCGCAGTAGTTGCACTTGTAATGTTGTGCTTCTTTGTGGCTTGAGTTTATGTGACGTTCTAATCCCTTAAAAAAAACACACAGGCACACAAATTAAAGAAACGTAGAAAGAAATGAAAGGAGACATTCGTCTTTTCGGTTGATTTCTAACCTGCTTAAATACGAAACTCTTGTCGCACTCCTGACACTCGAACGGCCGTGATTTTTCGTGTTTCGACATATGCCGCTCCAAGTCGGTTTCTTGTAAAAAGGTTTTGCCGCACTCTTGGCACACGTAGTTCGGCGTCTCCGGGTGGGTTTGTTCGTGACGTCTTAATACTCCTTCTCGGGCAAATTCCTTGTCGCACACCGAGCATTTGAAGGGTTTTGTGTCCGCGTGGACTTGTTGATGTTTTATCATGTCTGATCTTCTACAAACGGAGTAGTAACTTTGACATAATGTATTCATTTTTGAATGTTAGAATTTTTTTGAAACTCATTAAAACTAAACGAACTCGAACATTAATCATTTTTATACACAGATAAAAATGACTTCTTATTACAAGAAAATATATTATCTTGGCTGTTAATTATCTTTAATTAAGGATATACATTTAGTTCAAACTCACGTTATCTTGTCAAAAGAGAATCCACGTTCTTCGCATTATTTTCTAATTATCTTAGCGAATTAAATCCTTGCTATTAGACAACTGTCTTTAAGAATAAAATTGTGAATTTATCGATACTTGTTTAGAGTACGTTCTTGCTTTAACGTCACAGGTGCTTTGCGTTGGGTCGCGTAGGTATAACCCCGGTGTTTTCCCTTTGTCGGAACTTTGTCCTTTGGTCGTTCCAATCATTAGCAAGTTAGACGCGGCATTGTCAACGCGACACGATGTATAATCGCATTTTTGTGTGTGAATTTGGTTTTTTCAACATGGACAACATGAATTTTGAAGTTGAAGTAAGTGAAGTTTTCTCTTTTTTAAAGCGGAATGCTTTGGAACACTTGTGGCCTGTTTTTGAAGGTATATTTATATTATAAATATATGTGGTTTTTCAGGTTTTTATTTCTTTTTTTAAATTATACCGGTACCTATATATGCGTGTGTAGGTTTAAAATACTCAGTAGGGCTATAATGCATTTTTTACTTTCTTATAGGTATACCTAGATTAGTTTATAAATAACTAAATAAGCATGCATTGATTTTTAAAAGCTTTTGTGTAAATTATTATTGTATCTTAAACAAAATGGTGGACGTTTGCGTTAAAATATTCTTTAGAAGCTAATATAGCTATATAGCTATTTTCACAGGGCAATCCTGAACTAGTCCGGGATTGTTTTCCTAAGTTTCGATTGGCCGATGATAAAAGGCCGATGACCCGTTTTTTTTTCAAACTCATCTCATCGGGGTGACGTTTTACAAGAAATCATAAATAAAAGATTACCAAGAGCGGTTGTTACTAGATGGAACTATAATATTCGCACAGTTAATTTTGTTTATGAAAATCGCGAAAAACTTATAGAAGTGTTTGAAGAAATTGAAAGTAGGTGTGAAAAAGGCGTTACGTCAAATGAAGCTTCCGGTCTACGAAGAGCATTGGAAGATCCAGAGTTTGTATTTTGGTTAACACTTTTTCACAGAATTTTACCACACGTTGACATACTGTACAATCAACTTCAATCTAAAAATAAAGACAGCGTTCAGTTGCAAAAAGAATTGTTAATTTTTGAGAAAAATATTTCTAATATCCGAAATGAAACTGATTCGATTCAAAAGATTGTCGAATCCGAATTTCCTACGCCTAAGAGAAGACGAACCGATGATAATTTTCGAAGTGTTATTGCCAAAGAAATTTGTGATACAATTACAACTCAAATGAAGGATCGTTTTTCCTATCGGGGTCATTTGCAAGCCGCTTACTGTTTAATACAGAAAAATATTCAGAATATTCAAAAAAGTTTCCTGTAGCAGTTTTAGATCATGTAGCTTCATTTTATCCAATGCTGACCAAATCAAGGCTAAGAACAGAATTAGAGGTAATCTATTCGAGAGATGATTTAAAAGAAATTGTTGGAGCAATGAATCTTCTTTCATTTATCATGGACGATACCCTTCATGAGACGTTAATTGAAACATCAAAAATATTAAAAATTATAGTGACAACTCCAATGACCACGGCAGAAGCAGAACGTACTTTTTCTACGCTTAAACGCATAAAGACATTTTTGCGAAATACCATGCTTAATGATAGACTAAATGCTCTGGCTATGATGTCCATTAATCGAAATTTGGTGCATGAAATAAATAATTTTGATGACAAAGTATTAGAAAAATTTATTTCCATGAAGCGCCGTAGAGCGGATTTCTGTTTTAAAAAATAGCTCCTCTCGCTTGTTTATAATGTGTAAATATGTTATTATAATAAAATGATCTCGAAATTGGTATTCTAAAATATACCTAAACATAACAATAATCCATGTAAATAGTAAATACTTACCTTATTTTTATGGTTCCTTTTTCGTACTAAGAAAATGCCTTTATTCTTAGTGAACTGACTTATATGATATTAAAAGACTACTCTGATATTACAGTTTTTTTTTTCGTTGAGTTCAATCGATCCTGGATTCAATTTAGGTAAAAGAGATAGGTAAATTTTTATTCAAAACGTGCCATTGTTTTCGTTTTTTTTGTTTCATATGATATCATTATTAAAAAAAAGAGACCATTTTTTAACGAGTTTTAGGCGTGGCGTTGCAAAAATTTATTTTTTTACTGTGCCCCTCCTGGCACAAACCTCACGACACGCCACTGTTATGTACTTTAAATAAGATAATTATTTCGAGCTAAGAATCGTACCATTTTAGGACAAAATAAATATCCTTGGCGCAAACATTTATGTAACTGTGAGAAGTAATCCTTTTTTATAAAAATATACGTTTAATTTTTTCTCTTATATCGAAAAATATATGTATAATATACAGTGTGATCGTAATAGTAAGGAATAAATTCAATGTTTTATTGTCATTCATCATGTTAATTTTTTCAGGATATTCTATTAAGTTATGCATAGGTGGTTAGTCTGGTTAGCAGATATTAGCTACAAGTAATAGAGTTTTGGAAATGTAAATAACTTAGAAACCATAAGCCTAGACAATAGTTATTACCTTCTGGTTTCATAAAATAATTTTAAAAAATAAGACTAGTGCAATAAGTGTTACAGATTTTTAAAATTTTTTTTTGATGCTCATAGCATAATAGAGTTTAATTTTGCGTTGACGTTAAATATTAACGATATAATATTAGTATATGTATTTTGTGAAACTTATGACTTCCATAATATAAAATAAAAGTGTGTTATTAATATTTTATCTTCTTTTCTTTTTTATATCCTCGAAAAAACCTCGTAACAAGCTCTATAAATTTTTATTGAATGCGAAAACTTATTTAAGTGAATAAAATATAAAAAGTAAAATCAAAAACAGTTTATGAAAAATGAAAACATAAGATACATTTTAATAAAAAAAAAACATAATTATAAAGGGGCTTTAAATACAATAAAGATATTATATACTCGTATACGTATGTGGTTGTGAACAGTCGTAATCCACAAAAAAATGTAAAATTGTGTGAAGCTGTCTAAGTACCTTTATAATTAATATTATAGTGTTTTCTGATAGGCTTAACTTAATTTTATATTTTTTTGTGAGTTATATTACGAAATTTCGAAAAGTTATCTTCCGAAACCGAAATAATAATTTTTGGGTCAAGTAAATAATTTCTAAATACAAGATATTTAATATTTGACGTAAGAACTTAATGATCTTGTATCCATTAAATTTTTAGATTTTAAGCCATTCATTTATTTCCGTCAAAGAAATGTCTTTCAGATAAGTACATTTATGTACATATGAGAAGATAACACGTTTTGAAGTTAAGATTAAGACTCTTGTACCAAAAACATAATGACCTTGGGGAGAGAAAATTATTATTTTTTTCTCAGACCAAATAACTAAATAATTTGCTGTTCTTACAATTAGGACATATTTACTTAACAATTCAAAATAGTAGTAGACTAAAGCTAAGGATGTGGTAAGTTTTTCCTAAGGTAATATTCATTTGGCTATATCGAAAGATATGGCGGCCTTGGTTTAAACTCGTTTTACTTTATGTTAAGAGATCCTTTTTATCTGTGTACACACATAATTTGTTATTTTCTTTGTTTTCTTTCCTGCTTTGCATGTGCTGAAGTACCAACTTCAACATATTTTTATTGTTTCTCTTTTCGTTTTTCAAATCAAATTTTTTCCTGTAATTGGGTAACAAGCCTGTTGAAAATAAATGACTTTTTTTTTATCTCCCAAAACAAAAACCAATTTAACAAAATAAAAACGTAAAATAATAAAAATAAATTCAAATAAGCTTTTCATAATATGCTACTTACGAGAAAAACATCAGATCGCACAAATTACAAGCAAAATTTCTCTCTTTAACATGATTGACCAGATGAAGATCGAGCAACTGTTCCAATGGAAACGTCTTCTCACATATATTACATGTAAAGATAGCCGTTGCGATTTGTTCCACTTCATCTTCTTCTCGTGCAGGAGGAAGATGTTCGAAAACCTCCTCTTCTTGTGAAATATCAAACTTTAAGCTGCTGCTGCCAACGGGTTCCTTGGGTGCTACTGAATCCTGGCTGGTTTCCTTTAAATAGGAATTATTATATTATTACATATTTCTTCAAGTCAGTTTAATATACACGCGTCCCGTAGTTATTCTCTTTTTTGCTAAGTTTTACTGAGATCAAATTGACCTATATAAGTAATTTTTGTTATACAGTATTTGTAAAGTTTGTTCTAGTGAATGGTTAACTTGAAATTCAGGTCTAGCTTCTAAGTTTCAAGTAATTAGAACATTAAAGATAGTCAATGGATTCCCATTGTATTCCGATATACTGATATACGTACATACCTACAATAATTATAACAATACATGGGAATTTTTTGGCCGTCTCGTCGCATCGCACACCTGTAGAATATCGAACTGTAGTGCAGTGG